>NC_041345.1:13025447-13356072 GCF_004354835.1 Perca flavescens
TAATCACAGCCAGATAAGAAATACAGTCTCACACTGTACACTGTAGATGAAAATAAAAAAATAGCTTAAAACAAAAAAAGCTTCAACATTCAGCACATAATACTGTATTATGTGCTGAATGATGGTGAGATTGATTTCAACGACTGATAAACCAGGCTTTCCTATTTAAAACTGGCATGGGTTAGAAAAATACTGATCTACTGTACATGAAACCTGATGTGGCCATCACAATTCTCATGTTATGTCTTATATATATTGGATTACATATATTAGATTAGAGTTAAAAATATCATATACTATACATACTGTAAGCTGTTCAAGAAAAATCCTTCATCAGTATTTAACTTAAAGTGTTAGCTCTGTGAATATGAATAAAAGTTCATTTTTAATATTGCATAAAGTAATAAGTTGGCTACCGTTTCTTAAAACAAGACTTAAAACCATCTCTTTCTTTAGTGTTTCCACAGTCTTGCATCCTGCCAGTCTTCCACTGCCTCTCAGTTTCTCTTGTCAGACGTTGGTGGGACCATGACAATTTTAGCTTAATGTCTCAACTTAAAAAGATGTGGTTGATTTAAAACATTTAAAGGAAGCACATAACCATTGCAGCATTTGGCCTTGCCTTGAATAAATAAAAGGATATGGTTTCTGCAGCAGTGACAGTCTCACATTATATATACTGTAAATGTGTCATCATGCCTGTGTCCCAGAATGATAGTTTACCTGAACTGATGGAAATTAATGGTGATGTGTCACTGTATCCAAGGCCTTTTGGTTTATATATTTTGACTTCTGATTATGTCCTGCATAATCACAACCTTTTTCTGATTCCCTCCCTCCCCGTAGCACGCGTTCATGTTGACTTTGTGGTTTTCCTAAATTGGACTCTGGCTCCAGTTGGCTAAGTTTCCATAGCAACCTTTAGCCTTATCTGCTACTGGTGAGGAGAAACAATGAGGTCTTTCACTTTCTCCACTCTTTTACTTTTCCACAACTTTAAGAAAAAAAGGCTATTTATGTGAACGTGAGCTATATTTAAAATGAGCAAACAATATTAAATATTTTTCAAATACCTGACATCTCAAATATGGTGTAAATATGGAATGTGGTGTTTAAAATAAGTATAATATTTATAGTGTATATATTATATCCTTTAACTCTGAAGTTAGTACCATGAACTCATGAAGTTCATCCATGAATGCCTTTCTTATCCAGTGCATGTGAAAAATAACATTTCATAAAGCCTGTATACTTTATTATTAACAGTTTATCTGCAATTTCCAGGTAAAATGAGACACTTAGAAATAAATTTATATTTATGTTCAACCCTTGTCCGAAGATAAACATACAGTATTGAGTATAGAACAGATAGTAATGTGTACTGTGTATACATATTTCTATTTGAACTGGTTAGTACTTTTTCAGTAAATACTGTTGTTTATATTATTATTATTATTATTATTATTATTATTATTATTAAAACTGTATAACTGGCAACACTTTTTTCATCTCAAAACAAAAAAAATACATAACTTTGCCACAAAATATTGTGTTTTCTCTCCAGTGGGTTAACCCTTCTACAGTAATTGAGCTTGGTGTCTTTAGATGCTACAATGATCCACTGACTTAATGTACAGCCTCTCTGATGGATGAGGCTGGTGCCCTTCTTTACTTCATTAAGCTGAGCCACCTCCTGCAACACATAGGGGAGGAGATGTGTTGTGTTTTCCTTGGTTTAACTCCTACATTTGTTCAATGCAAAATGTCATCATTAATATAACAGAAAATAAACTGGCCCAGAGCAGGAAATAAACTGGCCCGGATGATCCCCTGCACTGTTATCCCAAATTAGTTGACTTTACTAGAAATTAGCGTGGAAAGTTTTTACACAAGATGAAACTTAACATGTTAAGTTGTATTAACACTAACAATAAGTTGATGCTGTAAACAAAGCAAGTTTACATTAGTAGTCATCAGTCATTAGTTAACATAACATGTCTAAAATAAGCATGTTAAAGCTATAGTGCGTAGTTTCTGTCTTCCCCATGAGGAATTCTAAGTAATGACAACAAAACTGTCTGCGCATCCACATGATACAAGTCTTCCGCGATCACACACCACCCACAGTTTCGGTTTCTCTCCAGTATGCACTGCTGCGGTTTCATCAAAGAGGCGACCTGGCTGTCTGTGTAAGTGCCTGCTGCTTTCAAGTCACAGCGCGGAGCAAGAACCCTTTGCTCCTCCCACCCCCTCTATTGATTTGATGTTGTGCTGTCAAGTGACTCAGCGGCGCCAGGCAAACAAGCAAGCAAGCAGCAAAGCCTGGCGTTGGCCAGCAGCACAAACACACACAAGCAGGACAGAGACGGCAGAAGAATGGCAGAGAGGAAGAGGAGCACTGTGTGGCTATATTTTCAGGCCAAAAATGAAACTACGGCAAGCTGTATAATTTGTAAAAAGGCCGTAAGATACAGTGGTAACACAACAGATTTATACAAGCATATGAAAATGATGTCCTGGGTTTTAACTTATTAATAATCCAAAGTTCAAATCACAAAACCACTTAAAATGTCATGAAAATTCATTCAGATTTAGCAATTTGATGCATTTACCTCAATTTTTAAAAAGTATCGGTATTGTATCGCTATCGGCGGAAAATGACACGATTCGATTCAATATTGATTTTTAGGCTCAAAATTCTATTCTAAATCGATTTTTCGATTAAAAAAACGATTCTCGATTAAAAAAAACGATTCACAGTATGTAAATGTAGTTACTTTTCCCATGGGATTGCAGTAGACTATGAATCGATTTTTGGAATTCTATTTTTTTTGCACACCCCTATTAACAAGGACAGAAACCATTCAGAACATATTTTTTTCCCATGAGCCTTTGTACCGCTTCAGGCAAAATAGTACAAATAACCCCGCCCCTCCCATACAGAAAATTAACGTCCTTAGTTATCTCTGCTTAACATGATCTGTGCACTGCATTCTTAAGCTGATTACAAACAACTAATGTCTTTAGTAATGAATAGGATTACAACTAAATCTGCGTTTGAAGCCATGAAGCCATCCTTCAAAGCAAAATTTGTTATAAAGTTCATAGATAATCTACCACTTTGACCCAAAGTGAAATGGCACACTTAATAGCACTAAGATAAATTAATGTAAAATTGTGAAACTTAAAAAACGCAGGACAAGTTATCATTAAATTTAAATATTTAATGATAATAACTATAAAAAAAGCTCTTCATGTGGCCGGGTTGGCTCAGTGGGTAGAGCAGCCACACATATACTGAGAGGTTTATGCCTCGACACAGAGTTCCAGGATTCGAATCTGACCTGTGACGATTTCCTGCATGTCTTCCCCCTCTCTCTCACCTACCTGTCCTGTCAAAAACATTAAAGGTGGAAAAGCCACCCCCCCCCCTCGCAAATTTGACAAGAAACTAAACTTTTTTGTAACTAGAGTATAATGTTAATGATATTCGGCTTTGTCAAGACTTGGTATGACATTAAAGAGGAGAACTTTCAGGGTAAACTGCCCTTTGACTTTATGAAGTCTATAGCTCAGGTCCCCTTGGGAGTTAAGCTAATAAATTTGGTTAAACAGGTAACACACGTGTCTATGTACACATGTGTGTTGCAACATGTGGCTTTTTACACATTTAAAAAACAGGACAGGTGTAAAAAAGGTTTTTAACATCCACATTGACACCTACCTCTACCTGCCACATGTAACTGTGGTTCAGCCTTACTGGGTCCTTTAACATGCACTACAATGACAACTCTGACCATTGAGATTCCCACCTAACTGCCTCTGTAACAATATGCAGTCTGTGTCAGCACAGCAATGTGAAAACAAATTAGGACTATGATTAATGAACACTTCTAACAACTCCCAGACTGACCACAGTGGTGGGACTCCCAGTAAAGACTACCTCCTGCCCTCAGAGCTGACATTAACCCCTTCAGCATCAACACAGATGCTCCCTTGACTCTCATCAACCTAGTGCTGACAACTGTACAACTTATTCTACCCTATCAGCACGTTATAGGTCTTAACTTCCAGGGTGCCTGTCTGCTATAAGGCAATACAAAGAAGAAGGTTCTGTTATGAAAGGCCTTATGGAAAGTATACAAGGATTTTGTTCGCATCCTCTTAAAAGGATGTTATTAATATGACTTGTACCCTCAAGATTATTTTTCACTTTGTTGTTAACTGACAGGGCATCCTTACTAGAGCACGGATCGGGCCGCATTTTTCTGTCTGAGCCCGGCCCGCGTCTGACAGTTAAAATCAAATTTGTTTTTCATACTAATGACACATGTATGTTTGTAGGAAAGCATTTGGAAATGTCAACAAATGAGCGCATCAGCGCACACGTGGCAACAAGCGCACGTTAACACAGGCGCGCACCTACATAATACGCTTTTTAAATTTAAAATGTTCAATGCCTTATCGCGCTGATGTGACCGAACCCGAACATCATTTCTAAATATCTGTCCGAACCTGGCCCGGCGTGTCGGGTACTGCCGGGTCCCGACAAGCTCGGTTCGGGTATCCATCCTCTAATCCTTACCTCAACATGGTAACATGCTGATACATAAATAATCAGTGTCCACACATAAACATCCTCCAGCAGGATCCACGTGTACCAATGCATAGCATTTATTGATATTATATCCCTGATGGTGATTATCATTCAGCACTCAAATGCATGCAATGAAACTGAGTGTGTGTCAATATTAGCTGAAAGACATCTTTGTCTGCTCTATAGTTCTTTGTCTCTTGGTCGTCTCCGCTGATACTGTATAATACCAGCAAGCGGTAGGAGAGAACTGGCTGGCAGGGATGGTGTGATCTGCGCTGACAGCCATGTTAGAGTTGATAGACACGGTGTCAGCACCCAGAGGGATGACGGTGGCCTTTACAAGGATGTCTTTCTGCAAATCACTCACTGGGCAAATATACAAAAACTGCCCATTGCCTGGTAAGCTGGTTGTCCATCAGTGCGCAAAGTCCCTCTGTGCCAGTTTTGGTAATTACAGAAATTAAAAGGCTCTTGATATCAAAGAGACATGTTTTTACCTTAATCTACCTCATGTGTTTTTGTCCATCACAGTAGCATCCATCTAGAGAAGGGAGATAGTAGTTGAATGCCTAGCTGGTCTGGTGTAAACTGCTGTCACACACCTGTTACACATCAAAACTTCTCTAAATGAAAAGCATATGCCGATAATTAATTCATTGACTTAATCATTCAATGACACAGCACACCGAACACAAAAACTTAAACTGAAAAACAAGCAGACTGCATTAGAAAAAGATACTTTTTAAACATTAGTCTGTGAGTGTGAAATCCAAATCATAAAACTGTGTGAAGCGTTAGGGGGTGAAGTATATTGCTTACAATACAAGGTAATTACTCACATTCATCACTCTGGTTATGAATGGAAATCTTTTCCCTCCTCAAGGCAAGCTGTAAAATAATATAAACATTTACCCATAACCCAGCTACTTTATTAGTATAAAACACACCATATTTGCTCTACCTGCAGCTCTTTTCCAAGCATGTATTATGCAGTAATCTCCTTATTTTACAGTAATAGGTTTTAAATGTAATAAAGAAACACCAAGGGCATGTTTTGCTGCATGGGAAAAGTCATAAATCACAGTGTGTCTGCAGAGTGACAAATTACTGATGTCATCAACACTGCATGCCAAAAGCAGAATTTTAGCGTGAGCTGGTGCACACTTTTAGTCTATGAAGGCTAACGCTGACTGCATGCTAGTAAAACTGTGTGGTGAAAAAAGAGCAATCCCTAAAACGTAGGTACTGAAAACAGTTCCCACAGTTTGAAGCAGATAATGTACACGTTTGTATTTGGTTATATAGAGGATTAGCCATTTTAAGTTTATGGCTTTAAAAGATAAAGGTCCAACACAACAGCTAGTAATGGGAACTAAACATGTTCGATGAAAGAAGAGCATTTATAAGATCCTAATAAAAGACAGTACGAGACCTGGATGGTAGACAATACTTCTTTGTTTATGGGCTGCTTATGATATGGTTGATCACAATGTTATAATTGACGGATTTTTTGACAGGTTAGAATTCTGTTAGCCTGGAAATTCAGACCCAAATCCGAAAGATTTAGGGTCTGGCATTGAGTAATTGAAATGGCCCAACTCGAGGGGCGGCACCAAGCATGCATTTGAAAATATCACTGCCCGCAATTGGATAACACTACGACCAATCACAACAACACACGGGGTGACGTATCCAGGGCCCCATATGTTTAGCTACCAGCGGAGATAACTGGTAGATTTAACTGTCGTCATCTGTTTAGCTTGCCTCTTGCCCGCCTATATCAGATACACCAATGTGATTGGTGCAGCTCGGCTACAAGGGCATAGTTAATGAGCATCATTACTCAATGCCAGAGTGACTCGCTGAGCAAATTCAAATTGTGCTCTCGCGAGAACTCTGGATTTCCAGGTTAGAATTCCTTCCTCCCTAGAGATATCTTGTGATCAAGAACATAGTGTTTCTATTATCACACAGCTCTACATTTTTGCTTTAACTGAAAATCTCCAACCTTGATAGAAACGTTTGACTTTGTTAGTGAAATAAGGATACTTTTTGGATTTGAATTGACCTAGGATGCTTGATAAACATATATAATGTTATTATAGTATTGTTTTATTTTTTTAAAAAGAACATCCAAAATGACTGCTCTGTGGAGCAAAAATTGCATAAATATATGAACAGTAATTAATAAACAGAGTACCCTCTGTTATTAATAATCAGTCAAAACTTGCAAAACCACTAGTAAAAGCAGAAATGCTCCTAATTTCTCCAACAGGCAAGGGAATATTATAATGAGCAATCCCACCCTGGTAGATGGTTACAAATGATGAAGAACCGCTGGAAAGATTTCCACTCAGCACTCTACCTGCATAAGTGTGACTACTGTACTGACCAGAAATTATACAGACAAAAGTAAACATCTCTAAGCAATGTTTACATTACTGCACACCTCATTTACCATGAAAAAAGTTGACTGAATTCAGCAAAGACACGGTGAGAACAGGAAGTGGCGAAAGGGAAGGAAAGCTGAAAACAAGAGACACAGGGCCAAGGAGAGATACTGAAGATCATGGATTCATGCATGAATTAAGATTTTAATATTTATTTAAGAAATTGTGCAGTTGTATTACCTGCATCACTAATACAGGTGTGAGATCTGATTCTCTCAGATGCATGCTCAACCACGGCTCCTCTCTGCCACAACGTTCAGACATGTTTATTTGGACACATGCCATAAATCCAAAGCTTTCGGGGAGGTAGAGGTGGGCCTGGTTGTGGTGGAGGAGGCCTGTCTTGCTCCAATGATAATTTGTGGTTTGGTGCATGTTCGGCGGCCTACAAAGAGGCCTCAGACTGCCACTGGCTGGCTGCACCCAAGGCCACGTCCACTACAAATAGGCCAACGACCCTTATTCTGCAGAAGGAAATATTTGTATAATATAAAGTTATTTTCCTGAATTTACCTTCAGAGGTCTTGGGAAACTGTTTTAATTATAAAAGTGTATATATACACACACTTCGAGGGAAAGGAAGACTAAGTTCAGTAAGAGTAGGAAGGTAGAAAATAAAATATAATACTATACAGCGACATAAGACACATTTTTTTTTAAATGACATAAAAAAAAAAACTTGCTTATAAAATAAGATCACCATAGCAATTTATACATACAGCGGTTTTACAGAATAACAAAATTAAAGCTTTTACTGGGACTAGTTGGATAAGGATCAGCTGTAAATTCATCCTATTCATGAATAATGTCCATGATAACCTCCCAAGCCTCCTTTGATTCATGTACCTCTTAACCTATGCCCTCTTCCTGGTCAACACACTCTGGACAAAGTCAATTTCCTACCAACACTCCCTCATCCACTCGCAGTGTTTATAAACCTCCCTCTATAGAAAAGGGCCGCTAATTTAAAGCTATGCTTGTGTCACCTGGTGAACCTCATGCCCCAGGACCCCGATCGGAACTGCTATGGGTCAGAGGTGACGGTCTGGCCCCTAGCTTATCAAAGCTGTGTTTATTTAAAGTCTATGTGCAGCAATGGACGACAACAAACAGAAGGACCACAGGCAATGGAGCAATTTGGAGGCAAATCCTTCTTAAGAATACAGATTAGGCATGCACGTTTCAGAGTGTAGAGCTGTTGAAATGTCAGCATTGTCATTCCCAATCCTGGTGACGATGGCTTGCTTTGCTCTGGAATACTGTAAGGTGAACGCGCCTCGGCACCTTGTGACATACACAGAGAACCTGCAGAGAGGCTGAACTCGGGTGCATGTTTACAGGCTTTTCTTGGATAAACAATCTGTCTTGATTGGCACCTACTTCAGTACCCCTTCAAAATCTGACTTATATCTGATCCACAGGCATTTAAAACTAGATAGTTAACAATTTTCAACCCCTGCTAATACATGTATGGCCAGAATTAACTGTCAAGCTGACAATCCAAAGCTGTCCTAGATGCCTAATATTCTCCCATAGCACAATTTCCTAGATAAATCTCTGACGGGTTGCACCAAAAAATTATGGAAACACTTGTAATACTACAACATTAGCCTGGACGTAAATACATCAGACAAATAGCTTTAGGCTCTATGGAGCCTGCTCTAGGCATTCCGAAGTAAATAATTGAACTAATTACCAAGGTGCTGAAGACGCAAAAAGAGGTCTGACAGAATTCTCTGGTGACTGTCCAAAGAAAAAACGACAGCATCAGTCATTTGAGCAGGAGCCCCAAAACGACATGTGTTTACGTCCAACTGACAGAGCCCTCCAGTGGCCATAGTCATTATGAGCCATATTTTACATTGCAAAACATGGGATAATCACAAATGAGGCATTATTTTTTGGTTAAACACTACAACAACCAGTCTGTTAAAACATGAGTATTCTTAAATTGACACTAATTTTTATTATTAGTACTGCAAATCCCCATGCATTTGCTTTGGTTAGGAAATCTATCAAGACAAACACCCAATAAGGTACCAACTGGAGGGAAATTGTCAATTATAAAACATGTTCTGGGTCTCTGTACATGGATATCAAAAATGTATATGATTTTGGTCAAGATCAATTATGACCTCACAGGGAAGTCATTAGATCAAGCTTTGGGGTTCGCCACACACACCCCTGGCATCCTGACAAAAGGTGAGGCATTAATCACGCTTGACCCAACTTTGTTTTCTCACCAGTCTGCACTGTACGTAGCCACACATGGTGTCAGGGATGGCTCCCCTGGTTTATTTACTCTCATCTCTGGATATCTGGGAGCTGTGTGTGGCCTCCATGCTCCTGTGTTGTAAAGGCACTGCCAGAGGAAACGTAATATTTTACAGTACTCTCTACTGCTGACAGATCCAACCAGGGAAGTGCACAGACATATGGAGGGGCTATTGCTCTAAATGCAAAGTTTATTAACCAATTGGGACATTAATTTATCATATCGTAACAAATTAAGTTAAGTCAACTCATATCAGCTTTCACTAACGTTACATCTGATTGTTGGTTTTAAATTCACGTAAAATGACTGTCAACAATGTATAATCTAACATGATTCAAGAGCCCAAACCATCACATTCCTTAGCCTCTCTTTTCTCTACAGAGCGCACACTAATGGACGTCACGTAGTACGTTAGCCTGCTGCTGCTATAGGCTATCATTAGCTTTGGTTGATAACTTAGCATTATACATTAATATTAGGCAATGCTGCGCGACGTCATGCAAACGTTACAAGCTGAAGCTGCACATTATTCGAAGCTCAAGTGGATTTTTTTTAAAAGCTATTCACAGGGCATTTGTCATTATCTCCATAACTTTAAAAACTCACGTGAAGGCAGACGGGCTTATTCCCTTTTCTTTCATATGCAGTGTGAAAATATAAACAACGTCACGTGACCAAAACGTGGCCAAAATAAATGAACACAATTTAATGATATGGCGATTTAATTTGTTGTAACTTTACTAATGATGGGCTTATCGTATTTGATGCAACCACAACAGGAACTAAAAAAATAAAAAGAAGAAAGAAAACGTTTCTTTAGGCTCTTTCTCCAGAGGGGCAGCTGAGCCAATCAGGGCAAACGGGCAACAATTTTGCGAAGTGTGACTGCAGGTGAGAGAGGTACCCACATAGATATAGTCTTCTATATCTATGGGTACCCAGAGGTCAGGGCTGTATGTTAACCCATGGATGTATTCTCTCTTAACCATGTTTTACTAATAACAAAACGTGACCACTGTCGACTAAAAATTCACAACTGATATTTTATTATTATTTTAGATTAGCATATTATATTCCATATACATGGCATACAAAAGTGCACTGTGCAATGTGAAACTTTAGCCTGACTAGAAGTTTAACTTTCCTTTTAATAATGAACAGATTCATGTGGAGCGCTGGTGCCCCCACACTATATGAGGGGTGGAAGAAAGTCACCCCCTTTGTGCTTCACTTAGGCCTACTGCCGGCAGTATCAGGTCACCCATCCACTGTTGGATTGATTTTAGATGATCTCTCCTTCCCGGCCTGCAGTGATTGTTTGGCAATGGAGGCAGGTTTTTATTATGCAGTGGCAGGACCTGACTCTGTCTCATTATGAAGGGCAGGGGGGAAAGAAGGAGGGGAGGTAAGAGCAAGGGTGGGGAACTGGGAATAAGTTCCCCTTTGTGTACACACAAGGAGGTAAAAGGCAGACTGTATGTGGTGGCTAAGGGATCACTCGAGTGGCTCCACAGGTCCGGTCGCGTGGCCCTGAGGCTTTCCTTTGGTTAGCACGCTCAGCCCTCCCTGTTCACAGCTTCAGAAATGTGCCACACTGTATGGCCACCCATTGCTCAGCCTCTGCCTCTCATTGACACACATATAACTGCTATGGAGAGTAGATATACCAGCTATTGTTAAATAATAACAGTAATTATGAAAGTGGGCATGTTTACCTTATTTGCACATTTTACTTTTAATTTTACATTTCAAATTTGACACCTACAGTTACTGGGGTAAATCACATTGTGCATTACATGCACAATGCAGTAAGGTAAAATGTTTCTTTTATATGGATTTCTCTTCTGACATAAAAGTAATTGCTTGTTTTATTTGTGTTTGTATCTGTTTAGATCTAACAGCAACATATTCCAACGAGCCATGGTGGAACTCTGAGTCTGGCTGAGATGGAACATTGTTCAGCTCATGTGTAGAACATGCAATAAGGGATGACTGAAACATCTTTAGGAAAAAAAAAGCTATGAGGGACCTACTTCTGGCTATATAGAAGCAGCATGAGTGATCTTAAGATTTAGTTCATCATTCCTTTCTTTATGATGTCAAAGAACTTCACAGGAGACAAGATTTAGAAATGTCTTGCAGAGCATTTGTCAATCAGTGTTTTGCAGATACAAGGAAATTGTGCTTTACAACCTCAGCAGCTGAATATAATATGAGTTGGTAGTTAATCTGTTTCCTCACCCTGTTTTTCTCTCAATCCTACAACTGGAGAAACCCAATGTGCTGTAAGTGTTTTGACGGACTGTGTTTTACGTTCCCTTCTAACTGTCTCAGACATTCACCTCTTCCTATTCAGGAGGGCATGCATGGGCACATGTGGTCTAAATTATGATGTTATATGATGCAAAAACATGTGGCACAGAGAATCAATGAGGTATGAAGCTTTGCCATGTCTACTTTTGGATCCCATCATTCAATCCAGGAAACTGGGCAAAATGCAGCTTTTTTGTGTCCTTCTCAGCACAGAGCACTTCCTGTGTTTGACTGTAAATGCTTAATGAGTTGTTAGATGCATATAATAACTGCAACTTAAGATCAAGGATGACTGTTGTCCTTTAAAGAGGTTACATCAGTGTCTGGCAAACAGAGCCAGAGAACTTCCGCATTTGCGTTAATTGTGTGAGAACTTGAAGAGTACTTGACCTCATCATCTCAAAATGTCATGCAACAACTGGTCTTACCCCACAGCAGAGGTCTGAGGCAATGTGTGTGGCGATAACATGCCTCACCTTTGTCTATGAGCTTCAGTATATGACGCCCAGCATGATAGTGGTGCTCCATACAGACCTGCCACCCTCAGCCTGCCTTTCAGCACCTTCTGGCCCACAGAAGGGTCTCTTTGTTCAGCCTTGTGCTTGTGACGTTCACTCAAGACCATGCTTCCATTAGCAACAGCCTGCCAAATAACCAGGGATTGTGATGGAGCCTAATACCCACTGCATATGTAGTATTTACTTAAGGAGGAATAGAAAATTGTCCCTCCCATAGCGTCCAGACACAAGACTACTATTATAACTCTCCTTAGTCACAGTCGCTGGCTTATACCGGGCTGATTGACTGATTTCAAGGTTGCCCCCTTTACAGCAAAGTTGAGTACTTTTGAATTATCATCATCATCATCATCATCATCATCATCATCATCCTCACTGGGTTGATAATGGTTCCAATGTTAGATTTTAAACAAATAAATCCTTATTAAAAAAAATGTCATGTACCCAAAAGATTGAGATCAGAATGAATAATGTCCCACAGCTGACCAGCAGTAGCAGTTTGATTTAAAATCCATAGTCCAGAATTTTAGTTGAGCCAGCAGACTTTGCAATACACATTCAAGAATTTCTTATTTTATTGTAGCAACCCAAATGGTGTTTTATTGCACATGAAACACAATCCTATACAAACATGATGAAAAGTAAACTTAAATTTCCCAAAACTTAAGAAGTGACACCCTGGATTTGATTTTAGCTGCGGTATTTTTCCACGTGGCAGGCATGATATTCCATGACCATGTTCAAAAATAAAGTATGCCAGTCTTTCGCTTATTTTACTTGGATACGGTGACAGAGATTCTCTTATCACAGCTTTCCTTTTACTCACATTGTCCTGGTATAGAGTCCTACCGTATGTGAATTGAATCCAGGCTCTTAATTCAAACATGTCTTTGAGACAGACTCACCTGCTGAGCCAAGTCTACAAGTATATAGAAATAAAACAATATTCAAACATCTATTTTAAAATAAACATTTCAGCTTTGTCGACATTGCTGGCAAATGCTCTTCTACGCTGTCTCTATTTAAGGAAATCCAAAACATATGTCTCTTTACATTTTCATGGATTATAATGATAGCCATGCAACATCAAATCATCATGTCATAAGAGCTATGAACTCACTGGTTTCCAATTAGAATAAAAAAATAAATCTTTTTTTTTTTGACCCTATGCTTCTGCCCTCATGTGTGTAGGCTTTCAGCTATATGCTGCAGCAAGCTTAACACACTTCCAATAAAGGCTGAAGACAGCAGTTGACCTTTGAGGTTTTTATTGGAAAGAATTGTGAAAATAAAAATTAAAACCATACTGGACAAGCAAATTCAACGATAGTGATTACAAATCAGAAAAAGATTAGATACTATGAACAATAACTCAATTAATTAATAGAGTAACAGAGATTATCTCTCATCTCTTTACTCCATATTTTGTATTGATCAGTCTTGTATAAGGTACTTGAAAGTAATATTTGAGTCAAAGTACAAGTATCTTACCAGAAAATTACTCTGGTAGAAGTTAAAGTCACCTTTTAGAATATTACTTAAGTAAAAGTCTTAAAGAATCTGATATTTCCTGTACTTAAGTATTAAAAGTAATTTTCTGATATTAAATGTAAGTATTAGAAGTAAAAGTAAAAAAAAATCATTGTCCATGAACTTTATTGTGGCTTCCTTATAGTAAATATAATATTCAGGGTTTCCACCCCTTTTTAAACATTAATTCAAAGTCTGACATCAACAAAGAGGAAACCAAACTGAGGTAGAATCTTTCTCTCCAACATACGGAAACATTTCTTAGAAATACGGCCACAGGTGTGTAACGTTATCTTCACCAATCACCACCACCTCGTTCAACACTGTCATTGGGGTGGTCATCGTCTGTTAGGTTGGTTAGAGCCTGCAGCAGGTGTTTCCATTTCGCCATCCATTATTATGCCTTCTCCTCTTTGTTAGTTTTGGCATTACGACACCAACTGGAATGGATCGTGCATTAACTTGCAATCTAGGAGCAATGATTCGCCAAACTGCTTTTTTGCAGTCAAACTCATTTCTGATGTTATTTTGTAGTAACTAGTAACTAAGATGCTTAGGGGAAATGTAGTTGTTGTTTTTTTTGTTGTGATTTATTGTACACTGAGTATTGTATAGTATTGTAGAGTTAGAAGAAAGTAAGAAGAGCTTCCATTAGCTGATGACTCCTAGACTGGAGAAAGTGATAAAGAGGAAAACAGGGATCATTACTGTATAGATAGAATGACTCAGTGTGGCATCTTCTTCTCTGTCTCGATTTTGTTTTGTTTACCAAAGCCTGCTTTTTTTCTCCAATTTTAAGGTCTTTTTTGTTAGCGCAACCTACTTGACCATTGAATTTCTAGGGAAAACAAACAAGGTAAAAGAGCCTCATGGAGGTTATTCTTGATAGAAAAAAACCAGATTTTTGTGTATTTTTGTCCTATGGGAGATCTTGCCCATCTTTGGTTTTACTGGAACTTTTATCAGGTGTTTCGTTGTAAATGTTGACCTTCAAAGTCTGTTAGACTTTTAGACATACTCTTTCCTGTTCAGAAACGCAGTATAAATTTAGGCATAGTTCAGTGAAATGTAAATGGTGGTTAAACATAAACTGCCTTATTCATACCAAGGCAGGGCAGTCACCACAGAGAATAATTTGGTTCGTTTTTTAAGACCTTTCAAATAGTTAAAGAAAAGGAGTGTGTGTTTGTTTATTGGTGGTAACTGGCTTAGTAACCAACTGTCAGATGTTGAAATTAAGCCTTGTTTTACATGCTTTTTTAAAAGTCTGACCGCTTTGGTGAGTCCAACATACTTGGTTATAAATCTTGCAGGTACTGGAGAGAGATGCCATGCATGCATTAACTTTTCAGGCCCACCACACACCTTTCCACAGGCCTACACCAAAAAAACAAGGACTGTGGTCAGTTTTTCCAGTCCGGCCTAATTAAAGGGGAGGAATATGAAACATGTGTCCTGTGCTTACAAAGGGCTGTGGCAACCAAATGCATCAACAAGATCAACACTTATTTCAACAACCAACAGCCATGTCATTGTTTATAGAGAACCATATATTATAATGAAGAAAGGTAAGACTAGGAATACAAAATAGAAATTAAGGTGGTAAGGGACATACAATTGATGTTTTTTTTTTATTATTATGATGTATTATAAACACTGTTGATATTTTATTTCTAAAATATAGGTTACACTTTATGATTGATGTCAGTGTCATCACACCAGTCTAGTCTAGTTGTTGTAACACACCATTAAGCTCTTTCATTAGCAAACATTAAGAACATTACATTATGTTGAATTCATTCTGAATACAATCAAAAGCTCTAAAAAATAAATGAAATAAATCAAATACAATACTTTTTGGTAATTTTAAATAATCTTTCATGGGTGAGTTAAACTTGTTGTGTGCACATTTTAAACACTATATGAAATGATAATTTGTAAGCCATTTTCAAAAAGCATTCTGCATTTTTGTGGGTACACACAGTAATGTAATATAATTGTATTGCAGTCAAGAGATTCATTTCTGAAGCAACAGGGAATGCTGTATGTGGTGTCACTTGTGGCGTTTTTAGTGGTCGGCCTATGTGTGTATAATTTGACTATTTACACAATAATTGCTGCATGTGAATACCTTGGGTAAACTAGTCAAGACCTATCAAAAACAACCGGGTGGTCAAAGTAAATCCCTGCCTCTCCATGAAAAATTGGGAACAGAGGTGCTCAGTGAGAGTTTCAGTTCCATCTGCCAGTGAGCCCATCAGGACCTGGAAACCACACTGCTTTGCTCCTTCAAAAAGTCTGGAGGAATGAAGAGTGGGGTGGCTCCTGGGAGGTTGTGGCAGGTGCCCTCTCACCTCGGCTCATCCCAGCTTTGATAGCTGACTGAAAAATAAGCACACTTTGCCTCACTTTGAAATATAAGCGACTGAACAGCATTGTGAAAATGTGTGGCAAAATTGCAAGGATTAATTGTGAAGAGTTATCACTTTTATACAGGGTCAGAGCCATGAGAAAGACCAAAGCTATACTCGCTGACCCTAGTCACCCCATGTCTTGTAAATACAGGCTGCTGCCATCTGGCCGCAGGTATTGCCCAAATCTCAGTTCTCTTAAATTGCCTCTCCGGCTCCTCCACTTGCCTCCCTTCCTGGCGTCTTAGTCCGTCCCACCGAGGAAGCATGGGAGAGATGCAAGGAAATCATGGGAGGAGAGAAGAAACAAGCAAATGTGTTTTAAAGGGATGAGATGTCCTTTCCTCTGATGCGTCACATGAATTTGTCAGCTGCTGGCAACCACTTTCAGTTGCAGGGCTTCCAGTAAGGCTGCTCTTGTGTATCCTCGCCTATAGCTCCTCGGTGATCCCTTTTAGTCTTGCTCCTTGGTCCTCGGGGTAGAAATAAGGGCTTTCACGGAGGAGGGACAGAACAACTTCTCGTTCAGCCGAGGACCGAGGAGCTATCAAATAAGAGATATGAGATGCAGCAGTTGTACCGCAGTGTAAGACCAAGAGATTGAAGAGCTCATTTGTTCCTGTTACCATTGGTCTTATTAATACCTTGGAATATGGAATATGAATGTATGTTTTGTTGTGTATGAAGTGCTGGTTTTTATTTCCTGCTGGCTGTAGAAAGAATTGCCCTCATTTGGGTATAATAAAGTCTACTTGACACGACTTGACTGTGATACATTCCTGTAGCAAAGGCTCAGTGTAGAGTATAAATTCTAGAGCAATTAGGGCTTTAGAGAAATGTTATTGTTTTAGAAGAACAACTTGATATCATGTCAGGAGAATTGGAAGAGATTTTCTGTTTCCATAATTGAAATGACTTGGCACTGAATACTGATTATATGGAAACATGAATGCTCTTTTGAAGGCTTAGTCATATTGGGAGTGCCAGTTCCGTGTTTCCCCCTTGGAAAAAGGGTCGGATCATATTTGAGCCCTGCTGTGAAGTGAGCAGTATCCCATACTCATGATGAATGAGGCTCCTAGCAAGACGGTGGCAAGGAGGACAGCTCCAATGTTATCTCACAGCGCCTTGAAGCACTACACTTCTGAGGGCCCGCTCACCTGGGAGAGCCCAGCACATAAGGACCTTCATCAATCACAACTAGGCCCGTTTCCACATGCAGTAGCATGGACAGGCCTGACACAGCATTAAACAGAGAACTAGTCCCAAAATATAACTGGCAACCTCATGTTCAGAACAGGGTCGCCTGGTGGAAAAAAGTTTGGTAAGCAAGAAACAAAAAAAACATTGCGAAGGCGTTGTTGTTGTTTAATAATAAAGTTGCAAAAGCAAGGACTTTTGTTTGAACAATGAAGAACAGTTACTGTTAATGCTAAATAAACATTTCCTTGTTATAATATGGAGATTAATAGGAATCATTATTCAAACAAGACTTCTCATAATTCAAATTGGAGAAATGTGGATTTTATACAAGGCACACCTTTAAACCTTTACAAACGTACTTGTCTGTGCCATAATTAGTCTATGGGGACTCGCAATGCCTTTTCATAGAGTCATATTATCCCTGCCGTTGCCGGACGTTTTCAAAGCTCGAGCAATCAATGCAGAGTTAATGAACCCAGTCCTGGGGCTCCTGTAACCCACTGGAGGCACACGTTTAGAGGCCCCTATACCTGAGAGATCTATTTAAGGGTGAGATATTCCAAGCGGAAAAGCCTATTGGTAGCCAGGCCACAGTTTATAGGGGTCAGAACAATTGGGAGAAAAGCACACCCAATCTTTCAGGGGTCCACATGCGCAGTAACACTGTCAACACACAAGGGAGAGCAGGACCCCTGAGGGTCGGTCATGGGGCAGAGCCTATGCCAGAGCTTCTCACCTTCTCTCATAAATCCTTACAATCTGAACTCCCACTGAATGTTGTGGGAAGGTCAGGTGTTTGGTGCTCTCTCTGGAGAGGGCAGAGTTGTCCTGTGCACGCCTATTACCGCAGAAAGAACCTTCAAACTCTTGACCTCTTCAACTGCATGCTACTGGTTTCATTTGATACTTAAAGCAATGGAGATTACTACTGAATGGCAGTTTCACTAAATACACTCAAGTTGAATACATGACTGAACTACCAAATACAGTATGCACATGGAAGAAAAAATGCACTGATATTCATTTATTTTATTTTACCTTCATTTAAGGCAATTGAGAACCAATTCGTATTTACAATGACAACCAATGACGTTAAAAACTGACTGGCCAGCTATTGTTAAAGATATATATATATATTTTTTTTTTATGGTGTATGATTTATTTCAATTTGATTTAATTCAAAATGGATGTAATTTAACTTAATAATAAAACAATCTGGATTGCCCCAAAAAAACAATGCACTGCCTTTTCTAACACCTTAAATGCCCAAATGAGGCTTCCTGCACACTGTGGTACATAGTGGTACACTGTTATGTACTGTGAGCAAGGTGTGCTGTGGTATCTGGCCTCTGTTTTTTATAAGAGGTGGAGCGTGCCTGTCTGCTAGTCCGGCTCTGAGGCTGTGGAAGAATAGGAAGGTAAGCAGCTATTTGGCTTGGCCCAGATGGAATATGTGTAGTGCACTACAGCTGGCTGGATAGGTGGATGTGGGCACTGGAAGTTGGCATGGTGCATACATTATGACAAGCACACACGCACATGTCCACACACAGGCTACACCACACACAGACAGACAGACAGACAGACACACAGATACACAGACACACACACACACACACACACACACACACACACACACACACACACACACACACACACACACACACACACACACACACCCTCTGGTGGATCCATTCCCAGAATATTTTGGAACTAAACCAGCTGCATGTACTGTATAGAGTGTATGCAGGTTGGCCGTTTGGTTTGGCACTGCCAATAGACTGGAAACATGTCATGTGACTTCTGGAAAAAGTGGTTCCCACCAGCCTTATGTCTACATGCCAAACTGAGACATGGATGATAGAATGTGGCACAGTCTGCGCCTATTACAAGCTCCAAAACAAGGTAATTCAAGATACCTGCTGACAGTAAGTGGTAGGCCTATGCTAATTTATAATTCTAGCAAACAAGTTTGCCTGACTTATTGAAACTTTGTGTTACCTCTAGACAATAACTGTTCAATTATCATATTATATAAACTGTTAGGCCTGCAGCTTGCGTGAATTAAAAGTGGTTAGACTATGGAGAAACATGGTGCTAACAAGCCAACAGCACTTAGGTGACCCAGCAAGGTGGCAGTTCACCTGAGCTGATAAACAGGTCCACAGAAACACAAGTCTTTAGAGGGATTTAAAACAGCAGACTTGCAGGGGCCTACACTGACACTGACAGCTTTATAGAAGCATGACACTGGCAGGACTGAAGCAGTAAAAACACTAAGACAACATACACCTTAGGAAATAATGATTCCACCAGCAAGTATGGTAAGTTTGTTTGTGTGTGTGTGTGTGTGTGTGTGTGTGTGTGTGTGTGTGTGTGTGTGTGTATAGTGTATGCATAGTGTACTGTGTGAGAGACACAATTTGGCATATAAATACACACAAATCTCCATGTCCACATGCTTGTGTTCATGCAAATGTAAACCACTGGCGTGGAGAAAGCAACTCCTCTGTTCACGCAGGTTCAAGTGAGCAAATAATTATAGGAGGTGGCCTTCTCTGGAGTCTGTTTATAACTCTACTAGTGTAAGGCAGAGTGTCAGTCACAGAAAATGTCATGCTTGCTTCATAAATACAATGCCACCTTGCCTTTCTGAAGTGAGCTAAGAGCAGGGCAAACCTATAAGTGACTCCCATGCTTCTACAGAAGCACACACACCCACACAGAGAGCCAAAGCCGAACAAGACCAACTATCTACATCTAATCCAGTCACCACACACAAGAGGCATGTACACATGAAAATACAAACATTGTGGTAAAAAAAGGCTAATGTCAGAGTCACCGGCATATTTAGGCTGACACCTTCTCGGTGACACACTGCTGTTCGCAGGCCAGAGCTACAGTGTTAGCAAGCTACGGTACCACAGCCACAGTGGACAAAGACAGCCTTCATGTGGTGTTCACTCAGCCCTCGAGACTGCTTCTGGTTTTCTGTGTCTGGAAATGAGAATGTGAGGTGGCAATGAGACCACATCGACTCAAAATCAAGCACAGGAGTTATTTACACACTTGACATTTACTGAAGTCTTTCTTTCCCACTGCTTCTCCAGCATACATATACATTCCCTATCCTTTCAATTTGGGATGGGATAATTGCAAAGGAGGAAAGGTACAGTGTGATTTCTCCAACAAGCAAATACTGATTTCCCTCAGCGGGACATGGTTTCAGTTTTCACTAAATTCTATAATGACAAAGACAAGGCCATCACCAAGGTAACTCTCAATTTCACGGCATTTTCTGATACAGAAAACCTCTCTCCGTCTCGAACACCACTGAAGAGGAAATATTAGTTCCTTAATAAAATATAATTTTGCCTGGAGGCTGAGCCTGGAGGCCCTACAACAACAGATGTTGTCTTGTCATGTTAGCAATACGACGCATAAGGCCCGGGATCTATTTCATTCTGTTTTCATATGAGAGGATTTCTCCCTCTCTGTCCGCTGTTTCTCACTTCAGTTTGTCTTGAAAATGGAGCCGCATTCCACACACACTGTCACCTTAATTTGCCAGCCTGATTTGAGGCCTGTTCTTGAGATGACAATGTTAATTAAGGGTTAATTAAAGTTATGCAAACAAAAGCTCATATTCATATTTTCTCTGCAAAGTTAACCGTATTAAATCAGATGAAGGCAAGGGGTGGCCCCGTAGGCAGACAGGAGCTGTAAGCTGTACGTAATTAAATAACATGACACCTCTCGGCCTGCTAGCTCACTATAGGAAACCCTCCACAACATGAGACGCATTCCAACGCATGCGTTTGTGTGTCTTGGAGTCAGTCAGCCCTCATTGTTAAAGCGTGACCAGGCCACCATAGTAGGGGAGGAATAATACAAACGTCCAAACATATGACGTGACTGACAAGAGGGAATCTCCTGCACACAGTAATGAATGCATGGCTCATAGAGGGCAGAAATCTCTTCTTTTTTTATGGAATCTTTTTTAGTGTGGTGTGTTCTGTATTGGCATGGGTTGGCTTTTAACAATCCAAATGAATTTATAGTAAAGAAATATATATCACCTAATTTTCTGACTCTCAAGTATTGGTGGAAGTATGCAAGATTGCTGCAGCATCATCTATTTTGTTATTGGACTTGGCTGACAACAGAGAATCAATGCCTGCAACAGCTGTAATGCTGTCTTTTCATTTCTGAGACTGGGCACCTCAGAGTAAACACAACGTCTTGTATTGTTTCAAAGTGGGCAACGAGTCAACATTCAAACGCTAAAACCGAATCCAATAAAGTTTTGTTAATGTTCGTGAAGAAAGACCCAAAGGGCAGAGCTGTGGTCAAAAACAGATGAAGGCAAATGGTTTGAAGATGCTCTGTCAAAGTGTTTTTTAAGACACTTAGACGTTCAGAATTACATTGACTTGACCGTAGGGGCTGTGTTTTGTAGCTATTATTGCAGGTCTGTCTTTGAAGTGATTCCACAAGAGTAGTTTGAGACCCGTCAAAGCTCTTCCGCTTCTCTTTTCCATTTCCTTTGATGTAAGTCCAGCTGAGACATTTCTCTTTCTCTCTCCGGAAGTGATAGGGGCGGGGGGTGGAACCTGCTGGCCTGACTGCAGCAGAGACAGGCTCCTTGGTGTTGAAATGCTGTCTGAGCTAGTGCAGGGCTCAACTCTGGAAACACCAAGTGTACTAAATAAAGAGAAGTTGCAGGCCTCTGGCTGTCCACCCACGCACCTTGGTACAGGATGCACTAATGACAGGCATAGGAACAATTTAGTGTGATAGTCTATCAGTATAAACAGCTCCAGAGACCTGTTCAGATTGTTGCATCCATTCAATTTCAGTGAGGTCATATGTTATTTAAATGGACAAAGGTCACTGTCCAAAGTCACAACATGAATTTCAGAAGTACAGTACACTGTATATGCACTCTCTAGTGTACATTAGCATGATTATGCAGAGTGTTTATGTTTAAATCAAGTCTGTGGCTGACAGGTAAGGCCTGAATGAACACCGAATAACTGGACCTCTGTGCTGTCCATCGTCCTCAGTGTTTCATCAGGGCCAATACTGCACAGTTCCTGTTATGTTTAATTAGTACATGACTACAAAATCATAACATAAGCAGTGTCAGGTTCCTGCTGCCCAAAAAGCTCGTTTCTAAAACAAACCCTTGCTGGGAAAGTGAGGGTGGTAAATGTAACGGGTGTGATGATGGCGGTAAGTATGGTGGGCGGCATTTGGCCGTGGTGCAGCGCTGTGGGTTTGGAGGTCCCCTATGTTTATGCTTGTGTCAGACACTGTGTTGGCCCCCGGGCCAGGCCCCTGGAGGACCCGTCCTGGCTGCTGCTCTCGCTCCTGTCTGCTTGCCGTGACTGCTCGATAATAAATAAGCAGCTGTAGGCCTGGACCTGCACTCTGCATATTCTCACAAAACCTACTGTAAATGAGATGAGAAGCTGCCCCAGCCCTGGCACTTCACACACTTACAGCCTGCCACACTTACTGTGTTACACAACGCTGGATGAAGCCAGCATTAGCCTTGCTATATATGTGAATCATATACCAGACGTAGGGCTCTCTCCTCCAAATATTTGCATTTCAGTGTTCCCTGTCCACATATTTGTGTTTACAAATGTGAATAGTTGACAAGACAAATTTTAAATGATATCTGTTTTATGATTTCTGCCAGTCCTTACCATTAACTTGCTAACATGCAATAGAAAATAACTTATTACATCAATTTAGCATACAAATAGCAGAATTTTGAAACAAATGAAACATTTCTACAGAATAACACTGCTTACAATTTTCAATAAAACTCTAGATTCAAATGAGCTCGGATTGCAATTGTCTGGTGCTATTAAATGAATGGTGAAAGTTTCTAAAATAGTTTCTGGAAAGGTTCCTATGATTGAAAAGTGCCCTGAATAAAGCAAAATGTAGTCAGACGTGACACCTCTAACCAAGGAATAACAGGATGAGAAAATCCTGCCTTGTGGACCCATTTACACATCACTGCAGCATATATTGTGGTTTTCACACGTTCTTTAGAGATCATTAAGCTAGAAATGTCATTTGTCAAATAGCTTATTTTTGACACCATGGGTATACTTGCACAATCTTCAGATCCACACTCCTCTGGACCCTATCAGAGCAAGCTAGCTAGAGGGTACTTCCATGCTTCAGGGAAGTATCATAACTTTTACATCAGCAGAGGAGCCTCAGTCACGGCGCTGAGTCTGGCCTTTTTCTGACAGATATAAACACACAGATATAAGTTGGCTCCAGTAGTCAGGGGTTCATTTTGAGGGAAGGCCCACAGTTGGCTGAAACCACAAAGCGGTCATATAATGCACATAGAGCGTAAAAGCCGGTCAAATGGGCCCTGGAAGGCACCTTGGGTACGATTCCCTTTCAGCTGAAGCTTAGAAAACCATGGTAATCAGGTTGGCTGTGGGGCTATCCTGTACTTATAAGACGCCCTGATGACAGACCTTAAGTTTAGTACAGTCATACTCTTCAAACCTATGCAATCAACACTTTAACTATATTTCATAATGATTAATGTTGATGGTAATGTTGACATTAAGTTGCATGATCAAGTTAAAGATGATAAATAATTCCGTCCCTGTGTGAAGTGATGGCTGCTATGGCTGTGTCAATATCATTCTTTCAGCTCATCTCTTGACACAATAGCCCCATAATAAATTTGCACAAATATTTATACTGTAGGACAGAGGTAGAAATGGCTATTTATTTTGGCATTTTAAATGTTTTCATAGTAAATGACAACATAATGTCAATGTAAACACTAATTCTGACAATAAGGCTGCATCTTTGTGTGTCTGCAAAACTGACCTGACAGGGCAGACATACTATCATGCCAGATGTATTGCAGTTAGCCCACGCAGCCTCCGCTGGGGCTCAGGGGAGAGGCCAGACATGGCTGTGTGATGGCCAGAAGGAAGAAGCTTGTGAGGCTCTAAAGCCCATCTTCTTTCCATCAAAATATTTCTCGTTAGCATTAAAGGAGAGCTAAATTGTGGTGTAATTTGATAAAAAAAAATACGTACATCCTCTATACCAGCTGATATCTGTCAGAATAGTTGGTTGGCTTCCCAAGTAAATTTTATGTAATCGCAAAACTTGTTCTTAGTGACCTTTGCCACTTCGGTTTATGTAGAAAACCACTTATCCTGCATTAATCCTTTGTGAATCCAATTTCTCCCTCCAATTAAACTCAGAATGTGGATGTTGTAACACAACATCTGGTGCTTAATCAGCTGGGAGAAATGTGTTTTTTTTCCTGCATATGTGTGTGTGTGTGTGTGTGTGTGTGTGTGTGTGTGTGTGTGTGTGTGTGTGTGTGTGTGTGTGTGTGTGTGTGTGTGTGTGTGTGTGTGTGTGTGTGTGTGTTCATATGCTTGCAGCCTGTAAGTATTTACATGTGTACACTGGAGGAAGCAGGGCCTCCAGGAATTTGATACACCATCCCACTCAGGAAGAGAGCCCAAGTCACACACTAGATAACACTTCGGTAGAGTCGGGCACTGGATGTTTGGTTAAAGCCACATGCATAATGCATGCCCTCTCACTGTAAAAGTACACACGTGTCAAAAGGCTCCCATCATCATCACTCCACTCGATCCGCTTCCATGGTACAGGGGTCCCTCAAGGAGACCCTGGCTCAATATTGCAGGGGAAATCAGTCATGACACTAATGAGGCCCAAGAAAAATGCTGTGAGATCAAGTCAAATTCCTCTTTTTCATAATATTCTAGGGGGAGGTTATTTCGGACAGATTTCATTTGTCAAACAATCTATTCAAGTCATTTTCAGAGAATGTGTTGTACTCGAAACATACAGTATTGTCAAGATAACACACGTGTGCCATATCTTCTCTATTGCATGCTGTGCTGTCTCATAAGGCCCAATGAGAGAGATCTTGCTACTCTATCTTACCTTCCATCTGGCTTCATCCTCCTTTCCAACTGCTCAGTTCCTCCTGGGGTCATTCTATTCTTATAAATTATCTGCTTGTGTCTCAACTTGTTTTAGTAAACACAATCTTCTTTGCATCAACTCGCCCTCACGCGATTTTATCTGCATGGTGTCTTTTGATGCACAAAAGTTGTCATTGCTCTTCCTTCATGTAGGTTCCAATGTGAATCCAGTAAAGAATTGTGGTCGGAAACGCCTCGCCAGCAGGCCGTTGCCTTTGACCTGCAAATAGCAGGAAGAGGAGGAAAAAGCAGAGGTTTGACCCTCAGGGACCATTCCCAGACAGGGAATCTAGAGCGCTGAAGGAACATGTGTGGTTTTGATATCCGCTGTGCTGCTGAACAGGAAACAGAGGTGAATGGCATGGGGAATAATCTTTTGATCATCTGGGATATTAAGCCCGAAAGAGCTCCACCTGTACACTATCGAAAATCTTTACACAACAGTATTACAACGTGTGAAAAAAGAACATTTAAAATGCTAAAGTGACTATGTTTTTTGCTACAGAAAACTTCAATGTAGAGCTACAACAACCCTAACCTGTAACTTTGCCACTGTGGCATCTGTGTGACACTTCACCAACATAATAAAACCACAAAAAAAGAGGACAAAGGGATTATGGACATTTACAATATAAATAACATGTAATTGAGTTTGCCCAATAGACTTATGCTACTGCAAAAAAAGCCAAATCAGGTTTGTATAAGTATGAAAAAATGATGGACGAGATGCAAATCCTTTGAATATTCAGATTTTTATATGCTAGCTGTGAAGCCATGTCTTGGTGTGAGGTTGCATCTATTTTAGTTGCAGGCGGGAAGGCTCGGGGGCTGCAGCAGACAGTGTGGCGCTGCAAGTCCCAAGCAATGTTAGCCTGGCTGTGCTGCTTGAGGGGTTTTACACCTGAATGTGAGAGGGCCCGGGGACGTCAGAACCTTGTGAGCCAGAAGACCCCCTACAACGCCTGTCCCAGCTTCAACTGTCTGCCTGTAGAACGCCTGTCAAAACAAGGAGTTCTTTTGGTGAAGGGGCTTTAAGTGAGCCGTGGCTCTGACAGTGATAAATGGCCTTGTCCATCGAATATGAATTTGCGCCCACAAAAATTACAAACCAAGATAACTTTATTTGTACGACAGAGCTGGCGATAAAATTCAAATTCAGCACCTGATGAATTGGCACATAAATGATCCATAAAAAAATAAATAAAAAGAACATCTCCTGGTGATGCTGTGGGGAATGAAACAGCAACAGTGTGGTTTTCTGGTATATAATAGCCTGTTTGCTTTCAGTTGCTTCAAGAGTGATTAGCCTTCTCTAACAAAAGCGTACCTGTCACTCGCAACAGAATCATGCTACAGTCAAGTAACACGATCTGCTGAGCCTATGGGCTGTGAACAGCAGCTTTATTGATTTTTTGGAGGTGGTATATATTGTCACATTCAGAGCAGCACATTGTATCTGTTTTTAAAGAGTCCAGCCATGTGCGCTAAAGTAAACAAATTGAGTGAGAGGGGTATGGTAGGGTTTGCAGGGGGTGGGGTCGTGTTGTTGTAGGTTGTGACACATGCAGATCTTGTCAGGATCAGGAGGAGCATGTTGGGTTGATGACAAGGCAGAGGTGGTAAGGAGAACCTGATCTCTTTCCTTAGGGAGGACCAGTGTACTGTGGCTTCCTGTTTAGGGGGACAAAGCCACGGTGTACCTAAAGACGCTGTATCACCTCTACCATCCCACGTCAAGCCACATCACCTCCCACTCTACCCCATCCATCCCCACCTAAAACGCACGCTTTGATTTCCAGCCAAAGCAAACAGTTAACTGCTGGCAGCTACAGTCTCTGTTCCCATGGCGACAGCGCACAAGGGCACAGCGTTGGCCTTGATGATTTGGATCTGCAGGGACGGACAAAGAGGCCAATTCAGAGCCAGTCAAGAGATTTGGATGCTGGCAGAGCTTTCTGCTGGACACTGGGCCTGAATACACAAGAAAAAAAATCAGCAGCGTGCAAGACTTATCGCATCCAATCAACCAAGTGATATTAACACATCCTGTCACTTGGAGGAGACTTGCTGAACAAAGAGGGCGCTTGTCAGGGTTGGATGGGACCAGTAATAGGGGTGTAATGGGGAAGGATACAACTTTAGCAAGTGTAATTAACTCTGTGTACTGTTGAGAGAGTCATGCTGTGTCTGGTCTAAAAATACAGTGGGGCTGTCATAGTAAAGAGCGTGAGGAGCAATCTATCTTTAGGTTTAATTTATAGAGATCTGTGTGACAAAATTATCTGAAAGGACCACTTACTAGCTTTTTTGAAGAGTGCAACCACATCTCAAGGTGAGCTCCCATTTTAACTACAAATATCCATCACATGTTACAAACCAATCTGACCTACAGGATTATCTGTATTGATGGACATCAATCTAAAATTATTGAATGATTTGGGCATGTTGAAGCATCGACAGGGTGAATGGATAAATTCACAAGACATAAATGTGCACATCAGATTTTCATTAAGGGCTTATTTTCTTTCTTTAAGTTAATACAGGATTTGAGAAGAAATATAAGATTACAGATTTGGACAGTTGCATTATTATAATTCACAACTTGTCATTGAGTTTAGTATCAGACTGTTACTTGCATGAAGGTGCTTTTGACATTACTATAAATATAATAGTAATGTCGGAAATAAAATAATATTTTCTTGATCTTATCTGATATCAGGATCAAAACACAAGGAGAATGGGTGAAAAGCTTCTTTTACAATTAAGCACAACTCAAAGCACTTTCTATTGACGCCAGTGGGAAAAGGGCTGAGATATGTGATCTGTAACTCAGACAATTTGTGCCAAATACAACCTGAATAAATCAAAGCCATATTTCAGTATTGCCTCACTAGGATGTAAATCTGGGGCTCAGAAAGGCTCTGTGGCCTCGCCCTGGGACTGGAGGTTGTGTGTTATTGTTGATTAAAATGGATTATGAGTGAGATTACAGTCTGTCTCCTCCCAAAATCCGCTCTAAACTAGCCCAGCGCCAGCAGTCCAGGTCACTGAAGAGAAATAGCCTCAGTGAGAGAGGCTCTTTCAAACTAGCAGTCTGTCTGAGTGTGGTTTCAGTGACACAGTGGCTTTTTCTTTTTTATTTGACCACAGAGAGGGAGAGGGGTTGATTGAGAGAGGAGGTGAGAGAATGAAAAGAAAAAGAAAGAGTGAAAGAGGGGGTGGGTGTGTGCAAGACAGAAATGTAGAGTGATATATGACAGACAGACAGAGGGAGCGACAGTTATCAACATGTGAATGTGAAGTCTTTTGAGTGACCAGCACTGTCTGCTGGTGAGCAGCCAGTTTGTGGACTGCGGCTGCGGTGACTAGTCCTCGCAGACCTGGACTTTTTTTTTTCACATCCCTGCTCAAACACAAGTTCATGCGTAGCCAAAACAGCTGTGACACTGATGGAGGAACTCCATCAGAACAAACTAGTGTAAAAGCTCCATGATATTTATTCATGAATGAATGCTATATATATAACAATATTAAGAGTCTACAGCCATGCTAGCGGTGTGAGGTTGTACTGTACATAGGCACAGCGGTGCTTTGAGTTAAATGCTAACATCAGCATGCTAACAGGCTCACAGTGACAATGCTAACAAGAACGGAAATGCTTGTTTAGCGGGCTTGTTTTGTTTACCATATTGGTTTAGTGTGTTAGCATGCTAACATTTGCTAATCTGCACTAAACACACAGTAGGCCTACAGCTGAGGCTGACGGGAATTGCATTAGCTTTGGTATTTGGTAGGTATTTGGTCACAAACCTATTACAATTCACCCTGAGGGGGCAAAAAAGTATTCAAGGCTGCACACTCCGGTTTGACTACTTCTAATGGATAAATGTGAAAGAGTAGAGATGTTTCTGTATGCACTTTTGTTATTGTTTGCAATGTCTGCTTATATGCTGAACTGCATATACCAACCTGCCAACCTGCCTGCGTGGACCGTCATCATTCTGTGATCACGAAATATGCTTCCCATTGAAATACATAGCTTTAAAATTCGTAATCGCCACACAAAAAAACGACATTTACGTGTCCTGTCCACGACTTAATAGATTCAATAACGTCACCATATCACAAACTGCCATGAGACCGGGCTGTGATATACTGCTCTGCCATTTGCGTTTCCGCTGTGATGATAAACTCACAAGTGCTGCTAATGCTGCTAATGGGTATCGTAGCTTCCCGGCACCAGCAAGTTTGAAGAAGGAAACATGGAGTACTCACACGTATTCCAAATCCAAATTTCAGGAACAGGAGTCTTCTTCGCCCCAAAAGAAAAAGGATATTGAAAAGAGCAAGAGACCGGCTTTTTGAAGCGTGAAGGCTACCATAGCTGTAATACGTACTTTGAACTGTGTGGTGCAGAGAGTTGATTGATATGATCTCAATGCTAGATGGGAGAAATTCCCACACATTGGACCTGTAAAGAATGTGCTGTTAGGTGTTACAGTTTACAGTAATATAACTGTTTAAAGAAACCATAATAACCTGTAGCAATCACACATCATATCCCTTTGTATAGGTTTGAAATGGATTCTGCATAGTAAATGCTATTTATCACAGTGTATAGCCCTAAAATCACACTTTGTCAATGTGGTTTTTTCAGAACTTTGCTTTTTGAGTCTTCTTGACTCTTGTATGTGTTAGTATAGGTAGTGCCATAAGATTTTGGGTCTAATTAAGATAACAGGCACAAGGTCATAAAAAAGACACTCACGGCAATTGACTTGATTACCCCTGTTTTAGCTAGAAAAATCTTAAGGGATGACTGAAGTGTGTGTAACAACCAGAGTGGTTTTGTTGTCATAAGGCAGTATTTATTTCTGTTGTTAATTGGGGAAAATGATTCCCATCTGTTAAAAGGTTATTGTTGTCCCCGTTATAAAAGGTTTCAGCAGAACAGTTGATTAATTGAGCATGTCTTCAGTGCTGCACTTGAGCTGGAGCTGACCAACCAATTATCATAATCCAGGGCTGTTTATTTTTTCTCCGCTGCCAGTCATGACGCGTCGGCTAAGCCGGTGGTTTTATACTACGAGTCCTGGTGACAGGAGATGCTCAGTAGCCAGTGAGACGGAGGGAGGAGGCAGGACAAGGTCTGTTCAGTCTGTCAGTCATCTAAAATGCTGTATTGACTGAAAGTTGATCTGTCTAGGTTGGCTGAGCAAGCTGTACACTACTGACACAGTGATGAAGAAAACACAAGAAGACACATTCAGATCACATTAGTTCTGAGCTAATTTGCTGTATCAGCTATGATTTGTGTTTCTTGTTAGCTCATTTTGTGAGAGGACTTCTCTAGTGGTACTGCAGAGTATTAACAAGTAATACTTTCACTTTCTGCTATAGTGTTCTCTCTTCACTCTCTTTTAGAACAAAAACTGGCAGTTATAACTGGCTGAATTGCTGATGCATTCATTTTATGCACTCAATAGAGAGGAAAAGTAGAGCTGCGTACCGTTAGCTCTTGAAAACCTTGGAAATGTTCAATCGGCTAAAATAGCAACATCTAATACTTTTATTGGCCAAAAAGCAAAAAGTCAGGTTTCAACGAGGCTCTTTATTTTATGCCATTTTGTAAGCCACTATGTTTAGACAACACATTTGCTGTCTCCCGTTCCAACCAAGTGAGCTTAGTCACATTTGGTGACTGGACATTACTGCGGCATGTCAACAAACGTCTACTGCATTAATCAAACTTTGCCACAATTGTTTTGTTTTTCAACAAAATAAAGTATTAACTGTATGTCATCTATTTTACATTTTGGCAAGAGAGAGTAGCCTAAATGTCAGAGTTAATAAGAGGTTATCGAGAAGGAAAAAGTAATTAAACTCCCTCCCCTCAGAATGAGTCCTTTTACAGTACATGCTTGCGGATATTTCTCCCTTTTCCTCTGTCTAGACACGCAGGGCAGGACTGCAGCTTACATACTGGACAAAAGAGCCATACAGGTCTCTAGAGAACTGTGAAGACCAATCCAACATGTTAGACTTCTCTGACCTGGGTTATATATGTGAAAGAAACCACAATGTTTACTACTAGCTAGTTCGTTTTGGGTTACAGAATGGTTAAAAGGGCATTAACTACATTTTTGTAAAGGGGTAACTGCAACAGAAGCCACAGAAATGACTGACTTCAAAACTGCTACAATAAGCAATGGTGGAACTCCATCGGCCCAAAATTGACGTGGTAGTCTGGTAATTTCGGGCTACTGTGCAGGTAGCCAACATGAGTTTAACAGTGGCCAGTAAGGAAATTAAATTTCCTTTCCCACTCTACATGTTTGATAATGGCCTCTTCCAGAAACCTGCTCTCTCCTGACCTTTGCTTCCACCTGTTATAGTCATGGTCTGCCTCATGTCACTCACCTCATAACATTGACAACACCACTACACCGGCGTTAATTGCTACATTCACTACTCAGTGTCCCGGCTAATAATCCTGGAGGGCTGGCAACACGCGTGCCCTTACATTAAACCAGTGGCACAACTAGTATCTCTTTGTTGAAGTTAACGACAGCAGATGTGACCACTTTCCCAGCATAGTTACACCTACTTGCTATTGAAAAAAAAAACATTTCCAGGTTAGCTCAACAGAATCAGTTACTAACGCTTGTAAAGTTTTTCACAATACACAATATATTGTTTGTTTCCTTTGGCTTGGTAACAACTTGGTGGGAAATTTGAGCTATTACTTGTGAATGTAACCATTGTGCCAATATCAGCAAGGCCTGTAAAGTTCCTACATTTTACTTATGGAAAAATATATCACACTAAGTAGGAAATACTGAAATGGTCAGCCTATTTATACAAAAAAAAAAAAAAAATCATGTAATTACAAAACTTAAAAGTATCACTTTGAAGCTAATTGTCACAGCAACTACATAAAAAAAAAAAATATGGAAAAATGTAGTCTGAAAGGTTGGCCTGTTGTGTAAATCGAAGGTTCAGTCATCCATGGAGGAGGCATGAGACTGTGACCCCTCATATTCTCCTATAAAAGAAGAATGTACGCTGCTGAAAGCATCATTAATAGTCAAATCACACAGAGACTCTAAACATCAGTGGCCTGCAAGGTATCCCATGAGAATCCACACAGCAAAGATTTAAAAAAAAATGTATTGAGTGCACGTTAAAGTCAAACATTTGATGTATTTTTTTATATATTCAAATCCCTCAAAAACCTTGTAGTTTTTCTAGGAAATTATGTTTTGAATCGCTGTATTTAGCATATCAGCAATGTGGTTTTACAGTATATGATAAACATATGCACGTTAAGAGATATAATGTTACAAGTTAAAATATCTGTTAAAGTGCCACTTTCACCAGCTCATATAATTCTTATAACCTCTCTGCCAAGAGACTCTATTTTTCTTATCATGTACAGTATCAGACTGTGAAAGTGGAGCAATAACATCCTTGAGTGTGCCTTGCCGAGGCAGCAGCAGCCGTTTGTGGAGGGAATTAAAGTGAAATATATCTCTCTGCCTGGCTCTTGCACTTCACACACCCATAAAGCACTTCTCTGTGATTGTCATCTTTACAGCCTACACATCGTTTAAGGAGATTTTTCATGTGGCTGAATAAATCAACGTTTAAATATTTGAGATCTGCCTAGCAACAACAATCAAATACAGAAGGCAATGCTGGCAATAAAAGAATGAGGCTTGGTGTGGTTTTAACAAACAGCAATCCACATTATGCCAGAACTTCAGTTTACAGTTTAATGTGTATTTATTGGGCACGAAATGCAACTGAACAACTGCACTGTTATCCTGAATTAGTTGACTTTACTAGAAACCCGTTGTCTTAAACCGTCTAAGTTTTGACACTTAAGGTGAAACTTAACAGGTCAAGTTGATGCAGTAGACAAATCAAGTTTGCATTAGTAAACATACATTATTTTAATCTGGAGTCATGTTGTCTAAAATAAGCATGTTAAGTTAAACATGCAAAGAAACATAACAAAACATTAGGCTACTTATCAATACTTAAGAAATAATACATTGATATAAATATTGTTTGTTTTCTTTATAACAGTATGACTTTAAGAATAATGTGTTTAATACATTTGTTCCAACAAAACAGAAAGGAAAACAATACCCATATGCCATTGTAATTTTCCAACGTACTGTACTGCAAAGAGAGTTTCACTCAAGAAACAGAGCTACTAGTTTCCAATTTATGTATATGCCGCTGAACACTGCCACTGCCCAAATCCGATCAGTCCCCACCCGGATCTCGGTCATGATGCAACAATAAATGTAGATAAACATGAACACTAAATCAACCATACAAAACTAAAACCCAGATGACATAAATGCACACCCAAAACATTAACAGAACATTGTTAAAACACTTCAACTAGGACAGAAACGTTTTCCCATGAGCCTTTGCATCGCTTCAGCACAGAACAGTTCAAACAATCCCACCCCTCCTATAAAGAAACTTAACATCCTTAGTTATCTCAGCTTAAAAAGATCTGTGCACTGCATTCTTAAGATGATTATTTCAAACAACTAATGTGATTTAGTAATGAATACTGTATGTTGTTTTTAACAAAACATGAAAGAATAATTAGTGACCACTAAAAAGTTCAATTACAACTAATTTGGGGTTTACAGTGTGTATATAAACCAGCCAGGGCTGAAACGGTTTTATCATCAGCTTCTGAAAGCATTACATAACAATTAGTAAAGTTTTAAAAGTAAGAAGTCTTAGTGTTTGTGTGTGAAGCTCAGGTTGGTCAGGACTAGCATGCGCTCACACTGAAAGGACCTTTTCATCCATGACAGAATGAATCAGATGCATAATTTTCAGAAAGCTGCTGACAGAAAATCAGTTAGGAAAATATTTGGACATTCATACGCTCCCCCAAACACATCACATGTTAAAAATACAGAAGGTCCTGCACATGCGTGCGAGATGTAGGAGCCGGGGGCCTGGCCACCCGCTGGTCTCACTCCATCCGCCCCACACGCTCTGTAAATATCCCATCATCCCCAGGTGGTGGAGACACTCGTCAAGGCCAGGAAACTGCCCGCACAGACACATGCCTTACACTGCTACCCCATCTCCCCCTCCACCTCCCCTCCCACAAGCAATACTTTAGATCCCATCCTCAGTCATCAGACACCTAAGTTGGACATAGGAGGAAATTCCTGATATATTTCAACCTTACATATTTAAAAAAAGTGGCAATTGTGACTCTGTGGGTCATGCTGACATTGCACAACTCTTATCTTTGAGTTTGACTGAAAGTAAAAACAGAAAGTGACCCCTGGAAATAGCCATGTTGTCTAACTTCAAATTGGGTTGCATCATGTGCGCTTCATATGTTCTATAATCTGCGTTATCATTTTAGTAAAAGTTTCAAAGAAATGCCTTTTAAGAGACATAATGTATTGCACATTTGAAACACACTGCTGCCATGCAAAGAAAACAAGATCATGAGTTCACAATTTCTGCAAGTGGTTCAAGTCTTAAGTGGTTAATTTCCTGGCAGATAAAGTAAATGAATGTAAAACAAAGTAACTCTAACCCTCAATTTTACCGATCCCTAATAATAATTACTATTAGCTCAACCATTACCACAAAGACAACATGTATAATGTACCAAAAAAAACAATGATTTATGAAGCTGCATAGACATTTTGAAAATCTATCACATCGGGGAGCCCTGGTAGCTCACCTGATAGAGCTTGAGCCCCATGTACCAAGGCTCAGGCCTTACCACAGCGGCCCGGGGTTTGATTCCGACCTGCGGCCCTTTGCTGCATGTCTTACCCCTCTCTCCCCCCCTTTCCTGTCTACAGTTGTCCTGTCAAATCAATGCCTAACAAATAATCTGAAAAAAGAAAGAAAATCTATCACATCATAGAAGGTATTTAATTCAGAAACATGAAATTTAAAGTTAACATTACAGTACATTGAAAATATACCATTTAATCTGGAATGTTATCAAGATATTTTATACCGGATTTCTTACAAAGTGTGCAAAGTATTTGAATCTTGAACAGGAACTGTCGAATTAGTTCCAGCTATAAACAAATTGCATAAAGAAAAGCATACAGATACAGCTAATGCATTGGAGAATTGTACCAAATATTGTAATTTTAATTTAAAAATCTCGAAGATTAAAAATGGCATATTTGTATTTTAAATTACTTTTCTGTTTTATATGTGCTGCTGACAGGGATACAATAAAAAAGATTGAAGTCTGAGATAAAAACATTTGCACATTTAGAGGAAAAGTCTGTTTTTTACTGATGCAGTGGGACTGCATATAGTAAGGCTGCCATGGCCCATAAATGTAAATCAGCACAGCTTTTCTGAGAGAGAATTAATATGGTCTGGTTACAGCAGAGCCCTCTGAGGATTAGCCTTACTCTAGAAGCATCTTTCAAGATGATGCAACAGGTCAGTAGTCAGACACTGTTCTGGGGATCTTAGCTCAGCTAAGATAAAGGCCTGGTGTGAATTGAAAGAAATCTGGTTTCAAATCAGTTCAAGTGGATATTTTCTGCTGTTTGATACTGATTGTAAAGAGCTTTTAAATTGCTTTCTTACAGAAGCTCATTGGTTCTAAGCCGTCATAAGAGACACCCCTAAAGCAATGCATCACAGTCATTTTAACGCTTAGAAGACTCTGAGGGAAAAAAAACTGTTCACAGTGGACCTGGGACTGAATGAAATGAACCAGAAACCCACACAGCAGCTACAATAGTACACTATGTGTATGTGTGCAGTACTGTATATGTTTGTGGATTTGTGTGTTTGTGTTGTGCATGTACATGTGTGGGCCCTTGTCCGCTTCATGCAATCTATAAAATAAAAGAGCAGAAAACAATAGATGTAATATGTTTGCATATGTTGAGATAATTCCATAGTGAATATAAAGGTCTAATGGCCTGAGTTGAAATCACTGAAGTATTTGGAATCTGATAGTTACAGTTAGTAACACAGTTGCTGGCAAGGTTTGAACTCTTGAGTTACAGAAAACAATGTTTAAAACACACAACTCTGAATCTTTAACCACTGTAACCTTGTGCAAATGGACTGCAAACATGCAAGATATACATCACAGAGGTACTGAACAAATTCTCTGATCTGTGGATGAAATGGCCAGTTCAGCTATTAACAAAACAGGCAACATTTATGTGCTATTAGGACCATTTATTTTCAAAGAGATGGAAACAACAAGCTGATTAGTTTGACATTACACCACCCTCATTTCAATCTACAGTGTAGAGCCTGTTTGTGTGTTAGGCCAAACTTAGAGGAAAATATTCTTGTTTTAGATTGGATAATAACATTGCAAATCTGATAAATTCAATCTCACTCATAGCCTATTAGATCCGGTGAATTTAACACTGAATAATGGTCATTTAGTTTTGACCAGCAGATTGGGGTGCATTCAAAGGTTGTACATAATAGTTTAAAGGATGGGTCCAAACTCATTTTCCTTTACACAGGCTGTATTTTGTGGACATGTTGCTGTTTTGAATAAAAAACTATAAGAAAATAATCAAATAGTCAAAATGCATTCTAATTTTATTTCACTTAAATGTCATTTTACAACTGTTACTAAAATTATTTTATACTACCTAACTACCTACTTACTGTTCCGTACAAACTAACAAAAAATGTGTGTGTGTATGCCAGTTTCTTTGTGCATATGTGTGTATCTCTCTGTGTTGCTGTATTCATAAGAATTCCTGAGGGATAATCCCATAATTAGAGCAGATAGCACAGGAAGTTTATTCAGGTGGGCTTTTTAAACAGGCCTGTCTACCTACTCTACTGTATGAGAGACAAGCACAAAAGCCTCAAAATGAGAGACCGTTTAGGTGCTTTCTACTGTTACAAGACCGTAAGATTATGTACAAGAATTCTATCAGAGAAATTGTGTTTCTGCTGGTTGAAATCTGTCTGTCGTTGTATTAGGCTGCAAATGTTAAAGGTGTATTTATGCATCACTAAAACCAGTTGTTTGGATTTAAGCATTTGATAACAGCTTCTGGAAATTGATTTAATTAGAGACAAATTCGTATTTACAGTATATGATGTGCAAACATAAACAAATATCTGTGGAGCTACAGAGATGGTGAGATCAACGTTTTTTCGGGGCTCTCAACATCGAGATTTATCAAGTAATGTCCTTGACGAGAAACAGATTGTAGCTTTGCTTTCATCAGTTTAATATGAGTATCACATACAAAAATGATACTCAAAAGATAAATAACAAAACATCTGGCTTGTGCTAAATTTACAACAAAATCAAGGCAGCACTTTTGGACACCCAAAACTCTGGGTCAGAGACAGGAAGCAGATGGCCTTCCTTCACTCTCCATGTGGGATCATATACCCTCCATAAGCTCATTAACACCTACGATACAGTAGCCACGCTGCCGTGCAAAAACTGCAGTTGCACATCTTTTATTCAGTTGTCTTTCTTGTCGATCACAAACAAAGTCATATTGACACTGCATAAATCCATTAGTTGTGAATTGCCAAGAATAGTGTGAAAACCCAGTTGAAACCATGTGGCTTTAAACTGCCTCCTCCTCGCCATGTTTTTGGAATCACTTCCAGCTGCTCCACAGCCACTAATGGCACCTTGGGCCCACATAGCCGTTTTAACGCTGGCCAAGTCTTAGCCCCCTCCTGCCCGCTAAAAGCTAAGGAGATTTTCAACTACTGTTGAACAAATGATTTTAGCCCATATTACGAGCAATAAAAAAAAAACTCCCTGCCGAGTGTCCTGAATGAAACGTTCATGCACATGATCAGATTCTAGTATTCACATATTTCACGGTAGTTTAAATTATTTCTTTTGAAATTGAGCTACTTCTAAGGAAATATATGAAGACATGTAGGCCTAATCAAAATAAAGCATCTGTTAATACTTTCAAAAGTAGTGTAAATGTGCAATACTTAGTTTAGTAATACTTACAGTAATACCTACAGCTACAGTAAATCATATTACTCAGTCCCCTTTTTTGTGTTGTATTTTTTTCTTTTCTGATATGTACAACTTCTGCTAATCTTAAAATCTACTGCCCAAAAGATGTTCAGTCAGTTGACAATGGCTTGACATCGACTGTTTACCTATATGTGTCCAGTATTCTGGCAGTTAGCAACTGCAGCATAATAACAGGTCTTGAACAATAAAGGCTTTTGATGTAGAAGGCCAGACAGTTTGGATAAGCAGTTAAAGCAGCGAAAGGATTCCTTGACAGGAATAATCTCAGTGGTGATCAAAGCAAGATACTGCAGTTTGAGGGAACACATAACATAACACATCCCAAACACAATGTGGAAGATTAGAAACAGCCTGGGGTAAAATGGCAGGGACCTTTGTTTTCAACCTTTGACCCCACAAACCGCTGTCAGTTGTAGAAACAGCAAAAGTTTACAACTGAGTGTGTAGAGGGTCTGTAACATACTCAAACATGCAGCACTCAATCAGTGAAAAAAACTAAATTAGTGACAGGAACATAAAAACTCGTACTATGTAAAGCAATCCAATTTAAAACTTTAAAATATGTGGTGTTTTTGAGGATGTAGTCTGCAGTAGCGTTGTGTTGGATTGCATATTATTGAAATATGCTAATATTTGTACATAAATGAGATCTCATTCCTACTCTAAAATTATAATAGGAAAGCTTGTGTGTATATTATACATAAAGTCCACCAAACCATGCGATGATATAGGTTTATTTCTACCCTCTCATACCACCCATAGAAGCATTCTAAACAAGAAAACTAAATTGTTGCCGTCTTAAACACCTCGTTAACATTTTGAAACGGTTGCATGCACTTTGGTTAGGTTTAGGCACAAAAACGTGTTTATGTTATAGGCACCAAGACATATATATATATATATATATATATATATATATATATATATATATATATATATATATATATATATATATATATATATATATATATATATATATATATATAATAAGATCCCGGTCTGGGTTAAAATCATCTGTTACGTTTGATAACTTCCGGTTACACACGTGACCCAGGACTGTCTCATGTTATAGTCATTTTCTATTAGCGTTACATTACAAAATGTACCCAGGACTCCCAAAAAGTGACATGCTTTTGTTTGTTGAAGGTCATTAAAAATGTTAGTTCCTTAAGCAAAAGTTGAATGTATAAATGCATTGTATTCACTGCATACATAAACCATCTGTGTTACCTTTTCGCAATTGTTACAGTTATCATGGTAGTTACTCAATGAAACTAGTGTGTATTAGTGAAACCTGCGTGTGTGAGGCTACAGAAATGCATGTGTGCATACATATGTGTATGTATTCATATGTGAATGTGTCAAATGACTGCCTATGAACCATGTTGGCTGGTCAGATGGCCAATTAGTGCTTGAACCTTTTTGCTCCAGCTCAAGAACAGGGGCAGGGCACATCTGGTGTCAATACATCTTAATAACTTATTGTAATTCTCCTTTTCCTAGACTGAACATTTTGGGACAGAGGCCCATTTAAAAACTTGTCAAGCAGTGTGAGTGTACCAGTTTGAATAGAGCCAGATTGCCATCACTAGATCAGTAGGGGTACTGCAGCGGGACAAATTACCTTTTTTATTTTATTTTACAACAAGGCAGAAAAGCTGTGACTTAACATTTTGTGGAAGGAAAGATACATTTTAATTATGTAATCAGTGAGACAAATTTAATCAGAAAGGGATTTATGCATTTAAACACTTATTTATTTGATTGTGGATACTAACTAGGCCCAAAACAAGCCCATTATTCATACTGTGTGCTGAGTGTTTGTTAATAAAGATGATATAATTCCGTTTACTTATACTTTTTAACTCATCCCTAAAAAACAGAGGGAAACCCACACACCATTGCTGGAAAATGTATGCTGCTTGTGTACAGTCATATACTGTCTGTGGCTTATTTTCCTTTAAATGTTGTTTCAATGTATATCATGCCTTATGTCAAGCAATTTGAGTTGCCTTTGTGTCTGTGCTTGATGAAAGAAACAAGTTGTGGTGTTACAGTTTGGCCTCAAGGCCCAATTTCCATTTGTCTGTCTCATACATTCCTGTAACAAGAACAATAAAACTAAGGTTCATTCCAAATCATAATGTTCCCTGCATTTGTTTTGTTTCTTTGGGGTGTTAAAGTGATGCTTTAACAATGCCATTCATTTTTGCAGGGAAAACAGCATTTTCTTTGCACAGATCATTATTTCCTTCATAGAAGGCAAGGCAAGGCAAGGCAAGGCAAGGCAAGGCAAGGCAAGGCAAGGCAAGGCAGCTTTATTTGTATAGCACATTTCAGCAACAGGGCAATTCAAAGTGCTTTACATAAAACATTAAAGAGCAGTTAGAAAACAATTAAAAACAATAATTAACAAATTAAAAACATTAAAAGACAAGAATAAAATTGATAGTGCAGTATAAGAATAAAAGTTACAGTGCAGTATAAGAAATTAAAGTTAATAAAATAGATTATTTAAAGAAAAGCAACATCAAAAAGATAGGTCTTTAGCTTAGATTTAAAAGAACTGAGAGTTGCAGCGGACCTACAGGTTTCTGGGAGTTTGTTCCAAATATGTGGAGCATAAAAACTGAACGCTGCTTCCCCCTGTTTAGTTCTGACTCTGGGGACAACAAGTAGACCTGTCCCAGATGACCTGAGAGGTCTGGGTGGGTCATAATGTAGTAGCAGATCAGAAATGTATTTTGGCCCTAAACTGTTTAGTGATTTATAAACCAGTAAAAGTATTTTGAAATCAATTCTTTGAGGCACTGGAAGCCAGTGTAGAGACTTCAGTACTAAAGTGATGTGATCCACCTTCTTGGTTTTAGTGAGGACTCAAGCAGCAGCGTTCTGAATCAGCTGCAGCTGTCTGATGGATTTTTTAGGGAGACCTTTAAAGACACCGTTACAGTAGTCAAGTCTACTGAAGATAAAAGCATGGACAAGTTTTTCCAGATCCTGCTGAGACATAAGTCCTTTAACCCTTGATATATTTTTACGGTGATAATAGGCAGATTTTTTAGAAAACAAACTTAGCGACAAAAAGCCAGAGTCAAATTCCCTGTATGTGTTCACACTTACTTGGTCATAAAGCTAATTCTGAGAAAAGCTAGGAGAATACTTTTATATCAAGGTTAACTTTAACAGATGTTTGCAGGGAAAAGAAAAACGTTCTGTCAGTGAAAGCCTTTGGAATGTCAAGGTCCATGGAAAATTAAGAACAAAACATCAGATACACAAAAGGAGCTTTTCTGTGTAAGAACCTGTGTTGTATTTAATAGTTAGAAAACAATGGGTAATGCTGTAGGGAAGGGATTGGAGGATACAGTCTTTAGGGAGCTTAGAGAGTAAATCTATCCACCCTGCAATTTACTGATCGGGCTTTTGGCTGGCCAATATGTTATGAAATTAGACAAATGTCTTCTTCTGTCAAACATACTTATTTTAGGCAACCAAAACTATATAGTTTGTGTGTCCTAACTTGGCTGTCTTGGATGTGACAGAGCATAATGTATCAATTTCAACAGTCCTGGCAAAAACCAAATGAGCCATTTATAGTATCAAAGAGAAAACCAAATATTGACGTCAAAGATGCAAAAATTGGCGGAAGCCAACGGTAACGCCTGGGCAGAAATGAAAGTGGTTAACACATGAGCAGAAAAGACAAAAAAATAGTCATTATGTTACACTCTATTACTGGCTCCTGCCAAGCCCTTTAGGGCAGAGCACAGGGAGGAGTTCCCCAGTGGACAGATTACCTCATGCTGTCCCATGCTGTGACAGCAGGCATGCCATCATCCCCTGGCGCCCTCCATCTTTCTCAGGATGATGTGATTATTAGAAAAGCTGACATCTCTGGGCTCAGACAAGCATCCAGAGTCATGCTGCAGACCGCTGGGTAAGTGGCAGTTTCCATGGCAAAAGCAGTCCAAATGCTATCCCGGTAAGTGTTACTGTGTCCATGCTGGTGTCAGATCCCATGGCCTAAAATCACCCTCTGACTGCAGCATGGAGTGTTAAGCAAGAGTGGACTTGGTGAAAATACAGTATACACATTTCTGATCATAGGCAAAAATGTGCTTTGTCAATGTGTCTTAATTTAACCTTCCCTCTCAAATATTGTATTTTTTTGTAGTAGGCATATATAGCCTAAATGCTATTTATAGTCATTAATAGCACTGCATTGGATGTTAGACTAACGAGCTAAGGGCCACGGACCACAATCTACACAGAATAAAGTCGCTGCTACTGGAGCTCAGCCAGTGCAGTAGATAATATGGCTGGCCATTCTAAAACCACAAGTTTTAGCCATATTACAAAAATCCACTGAAAATCCAGAGCTCCTTGTTGGCTTTCCCAATAGCGTGCAACACAGCTTACTGACTTAGCTATATTATTTTTAGGGGACATACAGGGTGACATAAGCCTTTCCGTAGCTCTTTGCTGGTCAACTCAGACCAAGACTTTAATACCTTCGCTTTCAGGAGCAGAAGACATATTGGTTCACTATATCACTATATTGAGACCCTGAGGAGCTGCAGCGCTGACAGACTCACAGAAACTAGACAGAGTGATACAGGGCTTCCTCCCCTGAATAATAACACCACCCTACCATTAGGATACACATATATAGACATTTCTCCCTGCAGCTGTTGAACATGTGCATTTTCATGCAGCTCAGCTAAATGCAGGGAGAAGGTGACACATTCACACCTGTTAGCACCGGCAGCACCGGCCAACTCTGACTGACAACTTCCCTTTGGCCATCATCACCTCTCAATCGCAGAAGAACTGTCCAAGCAAACAGTCCATCAGCAGCACGTCGGAAGGCTCTGCCGTACAGCATTAGTATCAACAACCTTCTACATCTCTGCTTATTACTCGACAAAGGGTCTAAAAAAACAAGTAAAAAATGTCTTTTTTGTTTGTTAATAGAAGCTCGCTTTCTGGAATATGAGACACCGGTTGGGAATCACTAAGTGTGTGCGCTATAGGACACAAATTACTGCTGTTTTGTGTTACTGTGTATCTGTGTGTGTGTGTGTGTGTGTGTGTGTGTGTGTGTGTGTGTGTGTGTGTGTGTGTGTGTGTGTGTGTGTGTGTGTGTGTGTGTGTGTGTGTGTGTGTGTGTGTGTGCTGCATGTGCAAAAGGAGGCAGTTATGTTTATTTCATCAGCTCCATAATGTAGATTTTTATTTTTTATTTATCCAATATATTTTGCACAAACAAAAATATTACTTGAAAGTTTTAGGAAGACGTAAGACATTAAAAGAGATATCTTTTATGTTTTTGATGTGTGTTCCACATATTTAAGGCTAGAAATTCTCAGCGTTGGTGTTTACTCAATTCAAAGGATCTGTGATCATTGTCAAAACGTATGATTTTCAATTTGCAATGATGCAGTATGCAAGTATGCTCACAACAGAGCCATACATACATGAACTTTGTTTGTTTTCATGGGTGTTGCAGAAACTTAACAGAGATGTGAAGTTTATTTAATGTGCTGGCAGCAATGGTTCCTGTCAACGATAAGAAATGAGGAGATACATTGTCTGTTATCATAGATAAAGATCCTAAGGAGAGCAGAGAGAGAAGATGTATAGGTATGGATAGGTATAAATCTTCAATAGCTCCTCTGAACTTAGAAGAACGTCCCAAATGGGAACATTCTGTTGAAATATTAAGATCTTATGGTTCTTTATTCAACTGAGAGATTTACATGTTTGCAAGGTAGAAACAGATCAACAGAATAGCCTTTTTCAGCACCTAGGACATAAATCCTATAAGTTTGAGAAGATGACACTGATCTCTCTCTGTATCTCCTTGCGACAGGTGATTAAATGGCAGCTCTTGCTCTGCAGTGAGGGAGACAGTATGTTAAACACCTCTCTGCAATGAACTCTGATCCCTAATTGTCTGCTTATCTGCACTATAGACCTACAGATGGATGACTCCAAAGGGAGGACGAAGCCTGTGTGGTAAAGTCATCACTGTGATGTAAAGCAGGCGCATGCTGAGGCTTCTCCACTTCAAGTCCAAAAGGAAATGAAATACTTATTTGATTTTTGTTTCACTTTCCCCCCAAGCAGCCCCCTTCCCTTCCATCCTGCCCATTACCAGATTTATTAATGTTATTCTTGAGATCGTCTGTACAACGTATGTCAGAGATTTACATGGCTGACCAGATTTTGGTCCTATGTCAAGGTCTGACATAGTAAGCCTGACTCAGAGAGCTGCTGAGTCCTTGGTTTGACCCAGAGGATTGAAAAGGATCTACTGATGTGTCTGAATGTCCTAAATGACAAACTGCTCGTCTCCTCCCTGCACTGTGGAAACCCATTGCCTTAAACCGTCTAAGTTTTTACACAAGTTGAAACTTAACAAGTCCTTCTTGGCTACTAGCAACTGCGTGGAGGAGTTGTGGGGGTGGTAAAACTATGCACTATAACTTTAAACTAAAGAAATATGTAGAGAAACAACAAATATGGAACATTAGGTTACTTATCACTAGTACCATTTTTCCTTTATGACAGCATAACTCTAAGAACGTGTTAAGTAACCTGACTCCGCCAGATGGATTGCTTCGCATTTGCTCGGCATATCCATCTGGGAACTTTCCGTTGGAGAAATTTTGGGAAGGGGCGAAAATACTGGTTAGCTGATTGGATAAACCACCTGTCTATCACCATGTTGGTGATATCAAATCAAATCAAATCAAATCAACCAATCAGATCAAACTCTTGCCGAAACCAGTCGGGAGAAGAGCAAAAACATATTTTCCTCCGAGAAAAGCCTCCAGTGCCGTTTTTGCTCTTCTTTCAATGAAGGAATACTTTCTAATTCGGATAAAACTTGCGCGATAGTTATGCTCATCTCATCCGTGGAAGCTGCCATGTTCTTTAGATGTTGCGTCACACCTAAACCCGCCTTAAAACCAACGCTGATTGGTCGGTCATTTGGCAAACGGCTCCAAATTTTCCAGACTGATCTGCGAGTAGAAAACTGGAGCTTGAGAGACCAGGACGGCCACGTGGCTGACCAGGCTACGTGTTAAGTACATCTGTTCCTAAAAATGAGTCCAATAAATCCAAAACATTTTGATTTTCCAATGAATTGAACTGCGTGGATAACTTCAATCAATAGAGACCAGTCCATGTATGCAACACTAAATCTCTTCTCACTGCCCAGATACCATCAGTCCCCACCCGGGTCTCGGTCATGGTATAACAATAAATGTAGATTAACATGAACACTAACTCAGCCATACAAAACTAAAACCCAGATAACATAAATGCACACCAAACATTAACAGAACATTATTAAAACACACTTTAACTAGGACAGAAACCGTTCAGAACATATATTTTTTGCCCATGAGCCTTTGCATCGTGTCAGCGCAAAACAGTTCAAATGACCCTGCCCCTCCCATACAAAAACTTCTATCTCTACTTAATATGATCTGTGTACTGGATTCTTAAGCTGATTTTTACAAACAACTATTGTGATTTAGTAATGAATATGGTTTTTAACAAAACATAAAAGAATAAGTAGTGACCATTAAAACGTTTAATTACAACTAAATCTTGGTTTACAGTGTGTGGACTCTTTAACTTGTTTTCAAAGTGGTGCAAGCAAAATTGACAGCCAATATATGTACATATCCAATGATAAACTTTTTTTTTGTGTTAATCACAACCAATAATATAGAACCTTAAACAAATACTGATCTAACTTCATGCAATGTTTCAAGAGGTTGTTGTGGATAATTTGCTAGGACAAAGGAAAGAAAATTTCTATTATATCTATAACATCTCTACCAGATTCTGTAGTTAAAGCGGACCTAGCAATTTCAAGGTCATAATTGAACATGTGTACATGCTTTAATGTTCAAAAAACACTTTATCTTTCTCATACTGCCCATGGCTGCTGCACCTGTATTCACCCTCCGTATGAGAGGTTCTGTTGGAGTGCCTGTCTCTTTAAGGCCACCTCCCAAAAAAGCCCAGTCCTCTGTTTTGGTATTTGAATACTTTTATTATGAAGCAGCAAAATCTGAAAATGTTGGGGCTTCATCAGCAGTAACGTAACGTGACCCCTTTAAGCGAACATGAGACATAAAATAAAGCAGTTATGATATAAACTAAACTTCAAACCACAGAGATTTCCGTTAGAAAGCTACAAACGTTTTAAGAGCTTTTAAAAAACATCTTTCTAACATGAAGATCTACTTATGACGGCACCCTTTTATATAGGCTACAGTGGTCGGCACACAGACAGACTGTGGGTAGCGCTTTTTCATTTTTCAGTTGATTTATGTGAAAGTACTGACATTATAAACACACAACCAGCCTGTACGCAAACGGAAATGATGTACGTGTTTATTTGAATATAGAGTGGGGAAGTACGATCCGATCATAAGTGGTCAAACGCATTTGGAGAAACATTCTACAGACATTTGCAAACACACAATCCTAAAGCTGTCCATTTGGGATTGGATCACTCAGATCAGACTTTAATACCAGGTCAGAACAGGCCCTAAGACTGACGGCAACAGAGTATATAGCAGGACTTTCTACCATTGAAAAATCACCAATAAAGGTTTCTAAACCAAATACTACATAGCAGGAAATGTTTCAGGAGTAATGTGACCCGGAATTGGGAAGAATTTAACAACAACACAGCAGCCAAGATTACAAATTTACTGCCGTTAGCATGCAGCTACATGTGACAATGTTAACACTGCAGTAGCTTAAAAAAAGACACTCCAGTCCTGCCTACCTGGAACAGATGACCAATCATAGAAGGCCGGAGAAGGCCAGCTTGTAGTTCCGTAACATTTAGTCAATAGTAGAAAAAACTGTTGAAACCGGTGCGCTCAGAACAAATATGAATTATGAAATATGTTTACCTCATTATCTGAAGTTTGTTATGACAATCTTTTTTGGTCAATTTTGAAAATACACAGCATATTTGTTTTTTAACCTGCGTGCATGGGCTTGACTGAATCAAACAACAGCAATCCCTATTTAATACCTCTTCGAAGTTGCTCATTTTGCTTAAACAACAAATTGTCTTCCACAAGCTGAGCTGACCTTGGTTATGTCACAGTTAGGAGACAGTTGTGTGGTATCTGCGTGGGCGAGAGGCCATCCAAGGCTATCACCTGTGCCTCCTTTACTGCTGCTCATCCTCTCCGCCTTGAGGAGTTTAACAGTTTGCATAGAGCCCCGGCACAACTGATAAAGTCTCTTCAATTAGTCAGGGGGGGGGCGCAAAGACACAGACTACAATATGACCTGTGTTTCCGTCTTCTTCGAGATAATAATTCACAGCTATCATGCACAGTGTGCAGTATGAGGCTGTACTGTATGCCATGTACTCAAACTTAATGTATGGTATCTTCTGTTTTCATGAGCTCATGGCTGTTATCCACTGCAGAACCTCTCTAGCTGAGCCTGAGACCCTGAGGTCAAGAGGCTAACATGATCCTTCCTCCCCTTTCTGAACAGTTTGAGTGTATTCTGACATCTCAGGGCTGTTCTCCTGTTGTATCACAGTGCTAAGAGAACCATGTAATGTTACAGCACAGTGAGCAGCACCACTACTTTCACCAACTCACTTCTTCCATTATCACGATTTTAAAAGTGCAAAGAGTGCAAACACATATACCCCTCATTGAGTCTATTGGTTGATGGGCCCAGCTGCTTGTGGCCAGTCATTCAGCCATTAGTCATTTGTTGGCTAACAGCCCACATCACCGGCTGTGTTATCAGCCAAGCCAACTATCTGATGGCTGTGGAATACTGATGCTCAGCTGTGGGGCCCTGTAAGGGTGAAAGTCTTGCCTCTTAAAAACTTAAATGCTCTTTTTTGTGCCAGTCCCCTTTGTTTTGCTTTTGTTTTCTTAATAATAGGAGACCAAAGAGAAATAAATTGCTAGTAAACTGGGTGGAATAAGTTGAGGCTTACACATTGTTTAGTGGTTTTCAAACAGTGTTTGATCTGTTTCAATTACTTTGTTGTGTCATGACTGATGAAATACTTTGCAACTGAACTTGGTAGGCTATTAGGAATCTGGCAGTCATAACCATCAAAAGTACTACCTTCACATTAAACATCAAATTACTTCCAGCTCAAATTCCTATCAAAGGATTTGTCCATGTATGTTGGAGCCTACACACTATCTTACTGAGTATGAGCTTCAGTTTTCACATAAACCACATTTCTTTCTCTCTAAAGGTTGAATGTAATGCAAGCAGACAGTGGCCCCATCAGGCCAATGAATTCTGCAAGTCACATTATTTTAGATACTGAATGTTCAAACAACATTCATTTTAGTCAGTATGCTCATTAATAACTTTTAATTACATGTGACCTTCTTGTTATCACCAGCTAAATATCATGTAACTCAAGATACATTGTAATTAGTTTGTATTGTTTGTGCAAGCTTTATGTATACAGTTTGGAAATCCATCCTACAGAGAATAACACGGTAGAGTAAACAGTCTATTTTTCAAAGCCACGAGCACTTCAGGAGCATATTTATAAATGGTCCGATTCAGACATTTCATGTGTTTCATTATAAACTGAAGTTTTTTAAAACCCCAAAACCTTTTTCAATCTTGATTTGCCTGGAAATATTGCTGCTGTCGACAAAAGAAAAATATACATGTTTCATTTTGGAAATCAGAGACAGAACATGAGCAGGCTGCCAGTGAGCAGCAGTAATAACCAAATGACTGCTCCTGGCAGGAAATGACATGCATGTCGTTCCTGGGCATCACAGGGTAGTACTGACTTGCCCAAAATAGGCAGTGCCAGTAACAACAATATTACACACAGATCTCTCTATGTGTGCGCAGGTTAAAAAAGCAGGGACTGGCAGCCGTTCCTTCCTCTCATTATTTCCATCTACTTCCCCTGCTAGAAAATCCTCAAACGTCTAATGCCATCTCTAATAGCCAAGACAACCAAGAAATCACAGGCTGATCCTCAATAAGAGCTCCAGCTAATACTGGATGCTGGCTGACCAGAAATGAGACGGATGATCTCAAGACATATTGGGTGCCACAGTTTGAGGCAATAAGGCCCATAATGGGATGTATATACTCTCTGATTGGCCCCCCAAAAAAATTCTCTTTAGGTACAACAGAGATTGGATTTTTACCCAAAATGCGTGCAATGTTAGAGTCTCCTTTACAGTCACAGGTTATCCTGATGGCATGTGGTAAGGAGCTGCTAGCTAACGTGATATTGTATTGTTGGTCACTGAGTTTGTACACATTGAGCACATTTAGAACACTTTTTGTCACTTGACAAATGAATCACTACTTAAAAATGCTAAGCCTTTATGCTCAATGTTCTATTCCTCAAAAAGAAAAACTGGCCAGCACCAAACAGGAGACGGACACAGTTGGCAAGTCACTGATAAGTACCAGCTAAATATAGCCATATATTTCCTTGAGGAGTTGGTGGAGACCAAAACAAAGCTAAAAGAGAGTGAATATTGGACTTACATTCACCAGGTGGACACAAACACAACTCCAAAAGACAAAAACATCTATTGCTCTGTAGCCTATCTGCTAGATGTGCAAATAGGCATTTGTTTCCAAACATGTTTGCCGTTTAAACTTAAAAGGTGATGATATTGAGTTCACAGCTTGTTTCCATTACCCCAAAGTGGCCAAAAATAACCTTATTGCTGTTTTAACATTACCTTTTACCATTTGAGCATTTTGGTCAAATAATCTTGGGAAACTTTAGGCTAGTGACTCATGCGTCTTCCCTTTAACACAAATGGTTAATTTCCGCAGATTCCTTTCTGTCCTCAAACTCCTTTAAACACTAATCTGCATGCAAAACCAACAATCTGACAGTGTTGTTTCCATTTCCATTAAACATCTTGTTATGTCTGAGACTGAGAAGATTCTCTCAGTTATTGTGTGTTTCTCATACCTTATTCGGTTTGACTGATTTACGACTCTATGGTTTATGGCATCTGTTCAACTGAAGTCATTAATACACTTATCTTTGACATTGCCTACTTTTGGGGGTTATTGCAGACGAGGCTGCGGCTCACAAGAAGCTGGATTCATTTATTTAATCTGTGACCACCCCTCACTTTCGACACTTAGTGTGTATTCTGGCTGGTTTCGCATTTCACTATAGCAATGCATGCACTCAACACAAGGACAAATATACAGCCAAGTGTTTCTCCAATGCATTGGAGCTCTTAATGGCTACATTGCTTATTTTGCCCCACTGCTGAAGAGAACATGAATTGTCTGGGGTTCATGCAGAAACCCACCTCAGCAAAGCCTAGTTTTCGACTCAAGGTTGCCCTGCTTTGTCTGCTGCCACTGTACTCCGCCAAGAATCCATATCTGTGGAATTATAATTGAGGATAAATATTATCAAGTGCAATTGGAGAGGGTGTTGTGTATTTGTGCTGGGGCCAAGAAGAGAGGCACTGTGAAACTCAACACCCGCTTGAGGCCTGACCACAGGAGAGCTTAGTTGGAGGCAGAGGAACCATCTTCCTCTGTGGACCACGACAGGCAACAGGGAATACCAAGGTGAAAGGTCAGGGTAGAAAGTGACGTCATTTTCCCAGCTAAGACTGGGGACCATTTGGCTACAGCTAACACAACTCTAAAGAATGAACAAGCCAATGTTCAAAACATGAAGGCTGTGGTTTACTTTCACCCGGGACAGCACTGTTCCTCAGGGTCGCTTGGCATTGTGATGTTCAGACTTTTCTTTGAGTCTCTCATCACCAGGTGGAGAAAAACAACCCATAATCCAAGTTCTCTAATCTTCTACAGGATAACTGTCAGCACCTCCATACACTGTGGAAGGCTTCTCCAGCTTGTTACAACACTGGCACCAGTAGTAATCACTCTAATCCTTTGGTATCCATGGTAAACAAAACCTCTTGCACAGTCATTATCTATTCACAGCCAAAGGCCGTCAGATAACAAAGCACATCAGGGAGAAGAGGATGAATGAAAAGGAGATGCAAGAAAGCTAGAGAGAACGTAAGAAAGAAGAGTGTAAGAGAAAGCAAACTCAGAAAAAGCGAGGGGACAAAGAGGAGAGAGAGAGAGAGAGAGAGAGAGAACAGTATTTAATTGTATTACATAACACTCTTTGCTGTGTGCCAGGCAGCAACTGTTTTCTCTCTTTCAAAGGAGAGTTTTGTGTTGTAAAAGCTCCAGACATTTCTCAGCCTTGATGTAAACTGATACTCTGTTGTTTGATTTATGTTACAAAATCCAAACCCCTCCAATAATTAAACTGTCAAATTTCTGAAAATCTTACGTAACAACAATTTAGTGGCATTTCTGACTAAAACCTTAAATGAACAAAGATGGCAAGCACTTTTTCAGGGACAAACGTGCACACATAATCAGAGTGGAGAGGCAAAACCTGGGTGGGAACCTGACGGGCCTGCAAAGTCCCCCTCAGTCACATTTGGACTAGTCTATATTGATGACGTTTCATTTACGGGATAGTTGATGTGCCACCGGAGGTTCCACCGAATGTCCCTCACCTTCCGCTTTCTTTGTGTTGGCATTCTAAACTCCGGTCGAGTCGGAAAACATCCTCCAAGGTAAAACTGACAATCAAATGATATGAGTAAAATCCTCATCACACACTCAACAGCCATTTTAATTCCAGAGCTCGCGCCTCCCTACGTGCACGTTCCATCAAAACAAGTAGCCTAGGTTATTTTTTAGAGGCAATGTTTCTCCATCCGCCGCTTAGCAACGCCCAAGACGATTGCGATTGGTTTAAAGAAATGCCAATAAACCAGAGCATGTCTTTCTCCCATCCAGGAATGTTGTGTGGACTAGGAATACCTTTCTTCGCAGTGCTCTGGAGATAGGTCTGGCAATGCGAGACTAGGCAACGCAAGACTACATTTGGACATGCTTACCAATTGCCAGAAAAAAGGTTGCTCTGTGTGGTGCAGAGAACCCCAGGCAGATGAGGTGATGTGCTAATTCTCGGAACAGCTAAGGATCTGCAGAAAAGTAGCAGAATGGTTAGCATCTGCCTGAGTGCAAGCCTAGCTTAGCAGTTAGTGATGCAGGGGGAAAGACTAGGAGAGGAACTTTTTTCAGCCAGTTGCTCTTTATATAGCAGTCTGCTTGTCGGATATGAAATAAAGACAAGTCAAGAAATGTGTCTTCTTTTCATGAGACACTACCCGTGTCAGAAACACATGCACACATGTATCTGAAGTGATGGTAGGAACATTAGCCAAGAATTCTGCTCTAGCTCACTGGCACCTGATAGCAAACATGACCACCTGAAGGAACAAGACACTGGTTGTGGAGCACAGCATGAAACCATTCTGTAACATTAGAGTATTTGTCTCCCAGCCTTGTGACACCGTTCCAAATTGTTTTCCTAAAAAAAAAGGCTACATAAATGAGCAATTCTGACTTGTATCCAGTGCCTTTGCCTTTTTTCACATCAGCTTTTTCCCCCAAACAAAAGTCAGTAAGAGCAGCAGGAGCTTCTTACAAAGTAAGTGTAACTCCCTACCTGACACATAACCCTGTCTTGCCTTTGCTTCTTCTTATTATTTGGGAAATGCTAGACATATTTCTGGGCTTCTCAAACACGCTCTCATCTGACCATAACAATCTGATCCAATATGTGGTTTTATTGTTATGGAACTCAAAGTTTGAGCTGTCTGCCTGTAGCAGACAGTTTGGTATTGAAATTCAAGCTGTAGTTATGAATTGGGTACAGTTAAGATTTCTCCGCCCAAGGTGAGTTCTGCAGCAGGCTCCACCTGGACTGGGGACTTAGTATTAAAACAGCTATTTTTCCAATGAAGAAAGCCCATAATGTTGTAGGTAACTGCTTACCGCAAACATTAGACAGATAGGAGAGGCTCAGAATATTCATAATATGCAGTTTATGATCTCACTGCACATGCATTTTAGATGCAAGGAAATCTTTATAAAATGTTCTCTGCACTACTGTCTGTTTTCTGCCCTCTGTTTGCATGTATATCTTAAAACGGTGTTGCTGGGAAACCTGTTAATGCGCATGACAAAAAATTTACTTCCTCATCTTGAAATGCTGTGCCTCTCATAATCCCATGTGGTATGTTCCCACTTAACAAGTAATTGTATTTTCTCTTCACGTATTTAATAGAACAACATGGCAGCATTGCCCTTAATTTCTTCCTTGTGCTTGGAGGACAACCTAAGTGTTGAGTGCAAAGAGAAGTGCACACAATTAGCTAATATAATTCACAGATGTGCTCACAGAGTTTTTTTTCTCTCTCTCTCTCTCTTTCTCTCTCCGTCATCCCAGCATTTCAAAGCCAGCTGAGCAACCTGAGAGTTTGGACACGCTCTCTGCTCTCACCCCACTGTGACCTACTGGCACATGCATTTCGGATGACGTAGTAATTAAAATACACTAATTTGATAATAATGCAATAACAGCAGCACCCTGAAGGGCTAATTTAAAGAAAACATTTTCCCAGACCGCTGGTAAAGCATCTGTAATGCCCCACAGAAAATACAGTAGCCTGTTGGTGTGCTTTTTGAGGTCTCAGGGGTATTTAAGGGTACTGATTTCATACCACAATCATTAAAATCTCAGCTCCCTTTTGGCTGAGAGTGCCTGACTGGCGACGGCGCCTGCAAATGATATTGGATCCCCAAGGTGTAAACTTGATGGATATCTGAGGCTGTTTTGCAAAGGGTTAAGTTTGAAGCTCCTCGACAGATCAAGGCAAGTGACGATTCCAAGCTAAACTCTATATTATTTTAACTGGACTGTGAAGTTCATAGGGCATCTCTGAAAAAGTTTATACATACAAAAGAGTAACTCAAGGCAAGTATAAGGGGAGAATTGATTAAGAACATTGACCTAGATATAATATTTAAAAATATTAAATAAAAATATGTTTCCTTGATGGTTGACACAGGAGAGAGCAACAACAGGGATCATGTAAAGATCATGTCTCATTTCTCATTTAACCAAAGTAAAAAAAAAAAAAATACAGTATATATTTAAAAACTCTGGCTGAAGTCCTGATTATTGATGCATTAATGACCCAGCAGAGGTACTTATTTGAAGACGAAATGCCCATAATTCAGCCACGGCTGTCAAATCCTCCAACATACTGCAACTGCAAACCAAAATCCAGCTTTGCTAATCATTAAACCCTCATGCTGGGGACCTGATCCCAACTGTCCATCAACCATGAATATCATTAAATGTGAGCCACGATGCACAGTAATTTTGCCCCTAATTCCTCCTCATCAAGAGACAAAGACAAAAAAAAAAAAAAAAAAAACAGAGCGCAGGGGAAAAGAATTTGGCCCCTTTGTATCCTTCCCTTTGTACCGTTTGCATGGTGGCTTTTGAAGCCTACAGAAGTGGAAGTGAAAGTGATTGAACTTGCTCAGTGAGGCATGTTCTACAAGACTGAGTTGCGCAAATCACGCCTCATGACCCATTTGTGGGTGTGTTTATTAAACCAATGTACAGTACTTCCACATTTTAGTTTGCTAATGAGCAGTGAGGACATGGCTACATAGCACATGTTAGCATCACCTTAGCTTTGTGGAATGACAGCTCTGGATTTCAGTCTGTCAGCATGAAACAATTACTTCATCAGGATTAGATTCCTTGCTTAATAGATGCATCATTTTGCCACTGAGATAAAGTAAAAAAAGAAACAAAAAAAGAACGATATTTGGGTGAAATCTGGAAACCTGACAGCCTATGACTCCTCTTATGGATATCATATGTACTGACTGCAGACTCCTAGAGGGTGGTCGCTGGCATGGTTTACTTTCACAGGCGCATGCTTCCATTTGTCATTGTTATGCTAAACACTGCTTTGGTATAGAGGAAATTGAATTAAGAAACCATCCAGCAGCAGTCTTGTCCTTATCATTTCCATCAGCCTGATCAGAAACACATTGAGCTCCCACCAACAGAGGGTCAGAAAGTCACGTAACTTAAGGCAGGCAGCCATTTCCTGAGCACTCTATCATGGATAGCCTCCATTGGCTTTTGGCAGTGATGTAGCATGTAAATAAGGAGCAATTTACTTGTGGCCTAGTAGTAAAGCTGTTGAGAATCTAGTGTAAAACACTCTTTGCAACTGTACACATCAAGGGAATTATAAGGGAACCAGCAACAGAAATGTCAGAGGGATATCTCAAAATCTGGGACAGTAAGACCAAAATGATCTCTACAGGCAGATACTACTAGAGATATGTACAAAACATATGTACCCTTTGAGCTGATGGCAACATCACACAAGAAACAAAAATGACAGAAGACAGTGGAATCTGCTTATGACCATAAATGATAGTAGTCTCACAGGAGGTGAATCTAAGCACGAAATCCACATTTCATTACTTGCACTTGCAAAATATTCTACGGTCACACTCCACTATGATAACAGGATTCAAGACTACTCAGAGTCCAATTCATAGCTGGCTGAGGAAATAATATAGCTTCAGTGGCAAATGGAAACATTAACAATACACCAAAATATATTTCTGCTGCTGTAACATATTGACAAGTAATTAGACAAGTTATGGCAATATTACTCAGACTGTGATTAGCCAGGAAGGGGAGGGGGCAGCACTAAGCCACACTAGCATGAGGTGAATAATATGTCACATTTAAAACATGGTTTATGTAATTTTTTCTCATAATACAAAAACAAGCCCATAAATGTTAAATGTTTGCTTTATTGGAAGGAGTATGTATTACCAATTTTAAGTTAACACTTTTTTAGACCATGAATTTAAAAAGTGAAAGAAAGGCAAGTGCAATTTTAACATACATATGGCACATCAACATAACATGATAAACAGCGATACAAAAAGGATGAAATTGACAAAACAGCTTTAAGCAAAGTGAAAAGACATGTTTTTCTTGATAAAGTGACTTAGGTCAGGGTGATTTTCAGACCAGTTATTCCAAATTTTGTACCTGAGTTGAATTAAGATTGTTTTTCTGCCTCTTTGAGACAGACAAATTCACATTACAAGTAAAGTGCAAGAAAGAAGACTTTGAGATGTACAGAAACTCTGTACATGTTGGTGCTCAGGAAAAAAAAAACCACACAAAGCAAGAACAGATAATCATAAGGAAATCCCCAGAGTTCACCTCTTCATACAGGTGAGCTGTACATGTGAACTACACACCTATTTTGTGGCCCTATGAAGCTAAACATAAGTGCTCTTAAAAAGGCACATCTCTGGATAAATGTGTAAAATACACAAATTATCACATACACATTTCCATACCACTTCAATACTGTTGATTGGTCATGATTGTAAACTTCATCTGAGGGATGTGATGAAATCAAATAAAGGAGGCGGACAACAAAACAACCCTTTTATCTGGTCCTCATTGTCTCGGACCGCGTTCCTGCTTGAAGGCCATGATGAACTTCCAGGCTTCAACATACTGGGACAGGCAGATCTCTACTGGGAAGAGTTCGTCCACATCAGCGGGGGTGTCCAGGTCTTTGCGCTCCATGTAAGACACCAGTGTGTCTTTCAGGCTTTTAAGAGACAAAACATATACTTCATATATGATCATACTTCATATGTGATCTGACATCACACATACATGCATAAATATACATACATGTAGCAAAAACACCTGGCACACTTCATTGAGGCAGAGGATTAGAGGTACATTTTGAATAATTCATACAAAAAAAAGCTAAGTTAACGGCTACGTTACTTTTTTAGCACAGTATTTACTTAGACATAGGGTTTCATCTTTATGGGATGTCCCCAAGCCACAATCAAACAAAAGAAATTTGTAAAAATCAACATCACTGTTTGTCTCTGTTTTTTTTTTCCTGTAAAATGTAGAGAGCCAACTCTGACCAAAGTTAACTTCAGCTTTGTTTGTGTGCAGCACGCTAAATCTTGCCAAATTTGCTCAAAGTAGGAATGGAACAAGATGCACTTTGTTTCAACAAAGAGCAAAAACACAGCAACAGATTTTTTTTTTTGAATGATCCGGGCTTAATTTTAGACACGATTTTAAGAATGTATAGACACGTGTAAGGGTTATTATAAAAAAACATTTTGTTTTACCTCCAGTCAGGCCTGTAGGTAGCTGGTGCGTTGGGCATTTTGAGGACCAGCACCAGGAACTCGTGCATTTCCAGCAGGAAAGAGTCAGCGCTGCTCTTCGAAAAGAAGCCAGTTAGCAGCCTGTGCTCGTCCTCACTCAAAGCCTGTTTGTACTTCTCTGAGACTTCCACAAATGGATCCTGAAGAACACAGAGAATGCATGGAATAGGAATAATAATAATAATAATAATAATAATAATACTGCACTTTTATACAGATGTAGTAAGCAAAATGTAATAAGCAACTGCTACCACGAATAATAATACCATTTCCACCTCTGTATCTGTATACTGATGCCTTACCCTCTTGAGCCGCAGCATATTTTCTGATTTGAGTGAGGCCAACAGCTGCCACAGAGCCACACAATGCTTTAGACAGCACATGCTCAGAGCCTGTGAGCAAAGCAGGGAGAACATTAAGTTGTATCTCATGTCTACCACATAAAAAAAGATCCACACCAATTAAAACAATGTTTATTTAAATCCAATACTCGGGGAAGTAAACGTATAGTATGACACAAAAAAGTCAGACCACAAAAAAAGTTGCTTTTAGGGGCACATTTGGCAAATGGTTTGTATACAAAGTAACACAACAGTCTGTGGAAGCGAAAGATAAAATAACCGGTGACTCCGACAGGCTGACCTTGAGGATAGGTGCAGCCATCTGGTTTCCCATCTGCAGCACCTCCTCCAGGTAGCAGGACAGCTGCATGTGAGGCTCTCCCCCGGTCATGGCGAGAAAACCAAGGGCCACTTCCAGTGTGGACAAGGCCTCGCACACCTCACTGTAGGAGTGCAACTCCCCAGCCACGGAGAACAGCGTGAGAGTCTGAAGAGGCTCCTGTTTGCACACAGACACAGGTCGGATCATCTCCTTAGGAGATTATCTACAGCAACATGTTGATGTACCATTTGTCATAAACTGATGGTAGTTCCAGTACTGTACTGTATATTACAACTTACTTGCTGGACTTTTGCTTTTAAATCCTTCAGGATAATCTCATAGTTGCGTTCATGTCTGTTCACAAGTGTTGGGATGCCCTGTGGAAAAGGGACAGAGGCATAAAGTATTTAAAAAAAAAAAAGTCATTTCGGAGCTTTGCTTGTGCTTTCCATTTGCTCACGTTGAGAGTGATGAGAGGTTTGCCCAGTAAGAAGCGGGAGACGATCTGTTGCTGGATCTTGGGCAAGTCGTACTCATGAAGAGTCTCCTGGCCCCTCTCAATGCTGTACTGGGTGTTTGACAGAACCAGGGGCATCAGGTCCCTCTCCAGCTCATACCGAATCACATGCAGGTCAGTCACATCCGCCGGGCTCACTTTGTAGCTGGGGGAGGGATAAACAGACCAGTCAGCCAGTGTGTATGTGTTATGTATATTAATAATTCTTCATTTTTTCTGTTTTCAACCCTTTCTGCCTATGATGTGGTAATTAATTAATGTTAAATACTAATTGTAAATACTTGTTTCTATCCTTTTAACAATTTCTCAGAAATATGAATTCATAAATGCAGTACATATTTTGGGCAGAAGATTACACATATGTTCTTAGAGCCAAACATGTGCAAGTGAGAAGAATGTGGCATGAGCGCCCCCACCTGGTCTCCTCTCCAGTGTGTTTGTCCACACAGTAGACCAGGTCATTGTGCAGAGCAATGAGGTAGCTCACAAGGGCTGTAGAGCACAGGCCTGGGCCTTGTCGCCGTGGTAACAGCACCTTGAAGTCACTGTCCAGGTCCAGGTCGTTCTGGCAGAACTCAGCTGGGATCTTGATCTCCCCTGAACGACAACATTTCAATTCAAATCGAATCAGGATGTTGGACAAGCCAGTGTTGGTGTAACAAAGTGGGTTTGTATTTACCGTTAGTGGCCAAAGACACTCTGAGCTGATTCCAGGTTGTCAGGAAGATCTTGATGTGTTTATCATACCAGCCTTTCAGCGAAACTGCACACATGAAAAGAGTACACACGTCAACCAGAGGCATGACTTGCAGTAAATTGGATAGACTGTCTATAGCATATTAAGACATCTCCTGTGTGGAAGAGATTAAGCTCTTTTAAGAACACTCAACCATTGTCTCCTTCCAGGTTAAAACAACTCATTTCTTGGCAAGCAGGTTCTAAAAATTGAAAGTTGCCAGCTATTTTACTAAGACATTTCCGAGAAAGAGGTAATTAGGAACTGCGTGGAACTTTGCATATCTTCTGTAAGTGAGTCATACAATTGAAAAAGTTGAGAACCACTGGCATAGACAGACGTAGTTAGTTTCAGTACCTGCTTTCTGACTCTGGAGGAATTCGGCAATGGTGCCACAAGTCAGCTCAGTGATGTTTTGAAGCTTCTTGACCAGATCTCTCTGGAGCGTGAGGATATCAGGAAGATGCTTCACCAGTCGGAGCTCTGCTTCCTAAAATATAATATATGTATATATATATATGCATGCCTCAGTGGTGTGTTCAGTTGCTCTTCGTGAACTGGTAAAGTATGTGAAAATTAAAGAAGAAACAATTTATTAAAATTTGTTGTGTGACAGAGCCAGTCTTGCCATTTCAGTTTATATTTATTACAATGGATTATTTCGCTGACTTTTAAAAGTGGACTTGCATATCCGGTGTCCGTTTTCTTACCCTATGCAGAAATCTCCAGAGCACCGGCAGGGTGTCTTTGCCATCATTCTGCTCTACAATGTGGGTGAGGCTCAGCAGAGACACTTTCTCCCTGCAGCTCCACACGGCAGAACCGTGGATCAGAGAATTTTGGGGCAGTGAGGCCAAGAAGAGACGGGGTTCGCCAAACATGAGCTTCATGATTGGATTGGCAGAGATGCGAGAGTCAGCCCGGATGAATGTGTTCACTTCCTTTAGCTGTCTATCCAAGTGCTGTGGAGAAAATGACATAAGAAAACTTGTTATATGCACATATTTTACAAACAGGCAAAATTATATGCTTAAATTAATTGTGCTTTATTTGTTCCCATTTAGAACAAATGCTCTAAAAGTATTTTTACCTTCAGCTGAGGTGTGATGAGGGCGTTGCTCACTTCCATCTCCCATCCATTTCTAGCCTCTTTGGTGGAAAGCACATTGTCATAAGGAACCGGCCCTGAAAGGAAAGACCAGCTGTGTTAAAGAGTATAAGGTAATCCAGTGAATTTTGGGTTTCATTTTTGGAGGGCCAAATGTATCCTATGTAGGTAGGTCTCAAAACAAGTAAAAAATGTTGCACATAATATAAGGCTGTATTACCATAGTAATTTACCACTGTAATAACATCACCATATCATACTGGATCATATGGAAAGATAGAGCTAGCATTGCAAACAACAATCCTGAAAACCAGATCCTGCATGTGTTGCCTTGAGTGACTTAAAATGACCCAATATAAAGTAACACCTTCATAACATCCCATACAACATTGCATATGAACACCACACCATTTCTGACCACTGGAGGGCACCCCTTTCCTCTCTTTTCTATTTTCTGTCACTCCTGCAGCCCACACATTTACAGTAACAAGGTAGAAGAAGGTTCAGGCACAACACTTTTTAGAAACATGCTTTCACTACCTTTAGAATAGAAGTGAAAACCGTAACAAAGCTGCACTAAATTGATGGACACGGGTTGGTATTCAGATTCAGATATTTTTGGTATCATTATGTTCCTTACATGTTTGTTGCTGTTTGGGTTCCAGGAGGCTGCTGATGAGCAGGTGAACAGCGCTGACTGTATCATCTGTCCCTTTACCCAGGGATCGGATAAGATGTTTCATGTCCTTTCGCAGGTGAGCAAGTAGAAATGCACCTGGGTCAGGTACTGGAGGCTTGATGATGGCAGAGATGGACTAGAAACACAAATAAAGTGGATGACTGAACAGACTCCTCCCTTTAAAATGCAAGCAAGATATCAACAGTGCTATAACACTTGAATGATTGGGTTGTTGTTTTTTTGCTACACCTATAAACACTCAAGAATATGTTGCAGGGTGAAGGATCTCCATTAGAACTGGACTCATTATTTAAGCTACCTGTGGGTGGCTGCAGGCACCCAGCAGCATGGCCATGTGAGTGAGCATGCGGACCATGGTGAAGGGAACAGGTGAAATGCTCTTTGTGTCCATCATGTCGGGATTGTCCCTGCGACTGGGGTTGCCGAGGATGTGGCCTGTCTGAGTGCGGTCACCCCTGTGAGAAGACAATTAATAAATTAATACCAATTAAAAGAAAATATACACTAATTAACTTTATTCTGTATTCTATTCTTTTTTCGAATTAACTGATAGACCACTTACTGCAACGGAACGGCTTGAAATCCCCTCACAGGTATGTGGTTGTCTCCTCCAATTTCAACACCACAGTCCAAACAATGACTTTTTTGCATGGGCTGGCCACACTAAAGAAAAAGAAACCGGACACAAAGAAAAATTATTCTTCAGAGTATGAAAAGAATACTATAAAAGAAATTCTGACTGAACATAGCATACCTCTCCAATGGTGCAGGGGTGACCATTTGGACAATCTATGGTAAATGTAAATCAAAAATTACTTGTATAGAATTTTCAATGATATTTGACTACAATGGGTAGAGCTTTTTTTTTTGTTTACTTACGGTACCACTGCAACTGTCCCATAGCTTGTTGAGCCACTGCTAACATGTCCTCTGGCATGGTTGGCAAGAAGGCTGCCTGTACCAACAGATAAAAACACATTCAATTCACCACTCAATGGTGTTTTAAGCCCCCAACGTCTCCTTCCAGGCAGCACTGCGACCGTTGATTTCAAGGCACCTAACCCTAACCTTAACCATAACCATTGCCTAATCCTAGTGCCTTCCAGGCAGCGTTGCCTGGAAGGAGACGTTGGGAGCTTAAAACACAGATAAACCAATTCACCTACAAGAAGAGGAGGCCTAGTTGCAAACACAGAAAGCAGCTGACAATATACACACTGTACCTGCATGTTGGCAGGTGCCAATGCAAGCTGCTGCAGGGGAGCTAAGATCCCCTTGTTCCCGCAGATCACGACAGCAGCCAGGTGAATAGTTAATTCCACCGACACGGACTGGGCACCAGGGGCCCCGGGACAAACAACCAATGGCCCGAGTCGGTTGGTCACCAAAGACTTGGCAAACGCCTTCACCTGTGGGCTGGCAAGGAATTTGGAGTTCTGGATGTAGGCCATCAGGGCTTCCAATTGCTGCAGGTACAAATATACATAAACATAAGTAATTTAATGACAAAGACAGAAAACAGTCCAGTAAAGAACTGCATTTTTGTGTTTGGTTCCCATTCCATAATTGCAAGCAAAATATGACTTGAAAACAAGTTAAATGAACTCACAACAAGTTTCAGAATAGTTTACTTGTGGTGATTTGCACAAATAGGTGCAAGTTGATTATATCCGAGCAGCACATTAGGTCTTATTAATATAAGATGTACCTCAGGCTTGGGATGGAAGCTAGCATTGGCTTCTCTGTAGAGAGTGGTGACTTCTCTGTACAACGCCAACAAAAGATAAACTGTGGTACACTGCGGTAAGCATCTGCACCCCTATAAAGAAAAAGAGCAACAAGATACCCATGTAAACAAGCACACAAAAACAGAGGCCTGACCAGATGCTCAGTTACCAACAAGAACGTTACGTAACGTTACCTCACAAGTCTCGTCCAGTCCGTCCATTTTGCCTTCCATAACTCCCTTTGCGACAGAATTTCTGATGGTCTTGTAGTGCTCCCCACACACAAGATACTGGTCTATCGGGGTGGCTTCTTTACTCTGGGTGTAATGAAAATTCAACCACACTATTTAGTAACTGCTAGCATTACACTTAGAATACAACCGTGCCTTCATCAAAAATCACAATGTGGGTAAATGAACCTTTTGCAGCACTTCTTCAGGGAAGAGCCAGCGCATGTCATCCAATTTGAGAAGTTTCAGGACAAACTCCACTCCATGTTGGCTGCAGATCTTACGGATCAAGTAGACACGATACCAGTCGTTTCTACTGCGCCTACATAAGTTCACCACACTGGTCAGGAAGGCTGTGGTTCTTTGACCAGTCTCCCGAGCCTCTACTAATGAGTAAAAAGAGAAGAAAAAAAGAATGAAATTTTGGTAAAATTAACACATTCTAAAATACAAACTAATTACATATCTCTAGTACATGACCAGTATGTGAGAAGACAATCCTGTATTTCATCAAAATGAAACACCTGTTGCTCTGAGTTTTTCCACGATGAGGCTAGCAGCCATATCCAGGTCCATACGCACTCTGGCCACCTGCTGCAGATACTCCACAGTGGCTGTTTCAGCAGACTGACCATGTGATTGTAGGTAATCAGTCAGGAAGGCACTTTCATCCTGCAGACACATCTGCTGGTCTGCAATGGACCTGAACTGCAACCTTTCAAACATGGAATCCTAGAGAAATGAAAGGGGAATATATCATATGAAAGTCGCATCACAATGCAAGATAGCAAAACCCACAGGTGTGATTAGCATATTTGCATCTAATTTATCTCATCGAACAAACAAAGAAAAAGTCAGAATTCCTGTGTACCTCCAGGCAGTTAATGTACAACGAGTAGAGTTCAGTTTTGTCAGTCTCCTCCAAGATGTTGCTCTGCTCAACTGCCACCAGATATTGCTGCAGGTAACCTTTAACTTCATCAAAGCTTCAGAAACAGAAAAATATATACAAAAATTTGAAACAGTGCAAAAATTTTAGAAGCGTACATAAGTAGGCTTTATCCAATGTGCAACCATAGCGCCTTACCTGTACTTCAGCAGCAGTTTGAGCACTACTGACCGAACCACTGGATTTTTATCCACAGAGTCATCAAATGGAGAAAGTACCTTTGTCAACATGTGTTGATTAACTGGAAAAAAACAAAAAGGATAATCAGAGCTGACAACACATGTGTAAGCAGATACATGGATGTGCACAAACCCAAGTGACCAGGGTCAGAGCAGTGCCCTACCTCTGAGAATGGGAACAGTGTTGGCCTCCACCATGAGAAAGGACAGCAAATGGAGAATGACAGCTGAACAGGGAGGGGAGTCGTCTTTGAAGCACACAGTGGACACCAGGTCAATGAAGAAAGCATTGCACTGCTTCCTGAACTGAGCATGTTGGTTGATTAGAATCCTACACAAAACCAGAGACACAACAGCTTTTTGTTCAAATTGAGTACATGCCAGGTTTACACAACATGGAGTTACCTTGATCCTATGAAGAAACTTATAACAGCACTGTGTGTGTGTGTGTGTGTGTGTGTGTGTGTGTGTGTGTGTGTGTGTGTGTGTGTGTGTGTGTGTGTGTGTGTGTGTGTGTAAAGAAGCACACCATATCTGTGCCTTTTATGAGAAACAAAAATTTAAAATCAGTTCTTGTTATAATCCGCATGCAGTTACCAACCTGATGGCATCTGAAGGAACCAGGGGGAGGTCGTCATTAACTTGCTGCATGCAGAGGGGACAGTACATCTGACCGGGGACCAACCACTGTTTGATACAGGCAACACAGTAGATGTGTTCACATGGCAGGCAGAGCGGATCTTGGGGGTGTCCCATACACACTGGGCACAGTGTAAGACCAAACCTGGAAAAAACAAACAGGTGATGACACAAGGTGGAGGCAAAGTACAGTAAAGATTCTGATGAAGGCAAATGATAGAAAACTGAATTTCTACCTGAAGATGCGTTCAACGGCTCCATCTTTGCAGGTTTTGAGCAAACCGATTACTGCCTCAAATGACTGCTGAGTTTTGAGGTCAGAATTTTTTTCCAGTATCTATGACAGAGTACAGGTAATACATGTTATTAAGGACAAAGGAATTATTGTTGATGTAGTTTTATAGCGATTAAGTGAATTCAGGAAAATTCAGGTTAGTACAAAGAACCCAGACCAACCTGGCAAAGCCCTTTTGTATGCTCCAAAACTAAAGGTGTCAGCTTCTTCTCTACCTCCTCAATGCCCAGCAGCATGTGTTCCACAAATAGAGAAAGAGAAAATATCCGATTCCATCCAGCTCTAAGAACAACGAAACACAAACAAAATAACCATCTCAATTGAGCTAAAACAGTATCTACTGCTAGCTGTCCCACTATTTAAATGTATATTTAGTTAAGCGTGACTTACTGGACTCTACAGACGATCGCCTTGCTCCTCTCTCCATAGTGTCTCACAATGTCCTCTGAGCAGAGCAACTCAATGGGAACCTGGAGCTTTTTGACCTGTCTGAGCCAGGCTTGTCTTTGGGCATCGGTGTCCAGGAGTCTAGGCTCAAGGTACTCCACACATGCAAAAGCAGCATACACATCGAGTATCTTGAAGACAGGAAAATATGATCACTACACATAACAGGCCACTAAAAAGGGCAACGTAAATAATATTAAAATTAACAAACATAATTTAATCTTAAAGTCAATACTGTGCAAGGCAAATTCAAAAACATTGAAAGGTAGCAGAAAAAGTATTATTTTATATTCAAATAATTATTTAAACTAAATAGTCTTTAGATGCTCACCATTTCAACCCCGTCTCTGGTATGATGATTCTTCAAGAGGTGCTGGGTCACCTGGGGCTCAATGCAGATCATTCTGGAGAGGTTCTGCAGTCGGTTCTTGAACTCATGATAAGCCGCATGAATCCAGGGAAGAGATGCCGCTGTATCAGTGGCATTGAGTTGCAATCGCAGCTCATTGACACAACAATTTAGGGCATCACACAGGAGCTAGAAAAGCAAATAATGTGCGTTAGTATATACATGCACACGCCATCACACAGATGTAGCGTTACAAATTAAGGGCTTCAAGTAGTACAGAAAAACAAACCTGCAGGTCTTCCTGACAAGTCACATTCATTGTCATGGAGATGTAATCCTGAAGGTAGCGTTGGAAAAACTCGGTCTGCGCCTCTCGGTCTGCTTTCTCAATGTATCGCCCCAGTGGTGTCTTCCAAAAGAACTCATCAAACTCTTGTTGAGTGTGGCCTAACAGATATATACATGTTAATTTACAAAACAACACTGTGGTAGTGACAGGCCAGTTATGGAGAGTGTTATCGGGCCATTACCTTCACGCTGAAGCGCATGAACCCAGAGTTCCTCCAGGTAGTCCTTGATCCTCCAGCTGAAGGGCATGCTGCAGCCCATGTTCCTGTCTCGGGCGATGTAGTTTTGGACAAGGATTGTTCTTGTCCCAGAGCTGCGATAACAGAAAACGATAAAAAAATTTAAATATGTAAAGTAAACCGTAGGTTAAATCTTACATGTATAGGAATTTTGAATCCTTTATGCAAAGTGCAGTATTACCACCACTTACTTGTGGTCCAATGTTAGGTGTGGGATTTCCAGCAGCTTATCATTGCCAAAGATATCTAACCACAGTCTCTTGACAAATTCGCCACAGTTTGTATCTAGCAAGATGTCCAAGTTTTGGTCACGGTCAATGACTGAAAGCAGTTGCGCCAAGAGGGGGATGACCACAGCCTGAATGCGCTTCCATAAGGTGTGCCTGTCACGACCCCCAAAACGTTCACAGTGCTGTTAAACATATTAGGAATATAAAAGGCAAACACAGATATTTTGTATGCTGCAGCTGAAGCACTCACCTGAAGGTGCCTCCTTCTTGCAAGGCATCAATGTTTGAGGCCTCCTTAATGACCCAGTTGCTTTTGATGGATGAGAAGGTGTTGCCATCATTAGTCACCAGCAATGAATGAAGATGCCTCTTCACGGTTTGCAGAAATTCACCTGATAAGAGTTAAATAACATGATGACCAATGATTGTATAGATGAGCATGATTGCAACTGCAAAAACACAAAAAATGTTGTTAGTACCTTTTACTTCGTCATTGTCACTGAGGAGTGTCAGCAGGATCTCAACTCTCCGAGTACTGCGCAGGCCAGTTTCCACCTGGTCCCTCAGCATGCCTACTGCAGCCTGCACACAGCTCCGCACCAGTGCTGTGGTGTCCACAACATTATACAAGCCCTGCAGCAGGAGGAAAAGGCAGAAAAAAATATATATTACAAAGTTATGGTTTTCCCACAGCAGCAAATGTTTGAAATATATGTTGTCTGTACTCACATTTTCCTCTGACTCTGCTTCCTCATGCTCATTTTCAGTGTACATGTCATCCACCTCCATGGCTACGGCATCTCCATGGAGAAGAATTTTGTTATTTAATGCCACAAAATACATTTTATGTAGAGAAAATTATGATTTGCTATCAACAATTTATCAATCAGTTACCTTGACTCATCTTTGTTTCAAAAATTTGACTGATAGTCATGTTTTGCAAGGCTTTGATGTCTGAAACAATGTCTTTTGACCGTCTGAGGTCATCAATGTGAACTGATCTCCAGGGGCCTGTAAACATTAACATGTTTCAGATTATTCTTTAAACAATGTGATACAAAAAAAAAAATGAAATCACAAGTCATGGTAGCCTTACCTCCATGAAAGCCAACGTAGGAGGTCCCTCCTTCCATTCTTGGCAGTCTGGTAATAAAGTAGACAAACACCCTACTTCCTGTGCTCTCCTGAGTTAGCTTGTTGATTTCATTTATGGCTGAGTACCTAAAAATGAACAGCAAAACTCAATAGAGCAAAAAAATCCCACAGTTGCGCATACCCAACAGAGAAGAAATGTTGGACCTACTTTGCAGATGCAATGAGATTGGCACTGTGAGAGCCCTCATCAAAATCACACTGAATGAGGAGGATCTTGTTGCAGGGCCCAGTGATGCTGCTGCCATTTTCAGCTGTGAGGAAGTTCCTACAAGAAAACAGAGAATAGGCCTAATCTTTAGACTGAGATCATACCTAAAGATTTAATGATATATTCTACTAATTATTCTTTAACAAACCTGATCTTCTTTAGGAAGGAATGCTCGGTGTCAAACTGCTGGAGGGAGAGAAGCTCAACACTATGCAACACTTGGACTAGTGGTTCCAGGTCAGATGATGTCAGAAGTCTGGAGAATGTTGTCACCTATGGTTTAAAATAACAATTAAATCCTCAATCCTAAATACCTACAGCGTTGCGATATATTTTACCCTAGAATGACAACTTTAAGGTTACCTCTGTGAAGGAGGAGTAGCAATGGACTTCCTGCCTTGTGTGAGCAAGAATGAAGTCAGCTAAACAGTTGTTATTCTGCTCTTCAAAGTAGACCCTGGCCAGATTTTCACTCTCCACTTTGGGAAGGCCTGTGCAGTCCAACCGCACAACTGAGTCTGGTGTGGCACATTTGAGCAGTACGAGTTTAGCCTCATCCAGTATTCTCCTCTCAGGGTCGGAGATCTCCAAATTGTCCTTCTGCTTCTCTATTACTTGAAGTACCACAGAAGCACATGTGTCTGAGTGGTAGCCGATGAAGACGTCTGGCAGTTGGTACTTGTAAGCCTGAGCTACTGATGCGTGTTGACTGCTGAGAGACACAAAAAGTCTCAACCATTTCTCCAATTCATCCACCAACCTCTTCTGCTCAGTTTTAAGGACAGTGTGGATGTCCAGGTAGTGTTTCTCCAGCCTGTTGATGAGAGGTATTGGGAACTGTTTGTAGACCACCTCTCTTTCCTCAATGACAATTAGCCGGAAGTCTTTGTGCACCCTACATTTCACACGGTGTGTTCCCAGTCCAAGGTCCACATATTTCTGTCCTCCCAAGTAGACATAGTATTGGTTGAGGGCATCATATAGACTTTCATAGAGGTTCTGCAAGTTTAGGAGCACAACTGTTTGACCGGTCTCCATGCAGATCTTTACTCTGTTGATGTTGCGGCAGATTTGGGTGTACTCTTGGTCTTTCGGGAAACTGGATCCAAAGATTATTTCTGGCTGACCACTTTTTGAAAAGAAGGTTTGCTGCAGGATCTGTAGTGCTGCGTAGTTTTTTGTTAGCACCAGCAGGTACCGACATTCTTCTTCTTGTCCAACTGTTTGAATGTTTTCTCTCACAAACTCAATGGCACTGATGTTCTCCAGGTTGGGTGAAATCTGCAGCCTTTTGGTAAAAACAGTAACTGCATCCACATCATCCCTGCCACTGAAATTTCTCAACACTGCCTTCACAGTTTCTTCTGCAGTGGGCTTTCTTTGAGAAGCCTTGGCCGCTGCAAAAATCATTTTAATCAAGCTGTAATAGTCACGTAGGCCAAAAAAGCCTTTGCCTTGTTTGCGGCAGACGTTTAAGTAGGCTCTTGCAAAGGGTTGGAAAAAATCCCTGACCTTCTCCAAAACCATTGCATCAGATTTGCAAATGCCTTTAGCACTCTCGATGAGTTCCCTCTCATCAGGGTCACCACGGGACACAAAAATGCCTCTGTTCATCTTCGCAGGGTCTAAAGCCCAGTTGGAGATGCCAATGAATCCAACCTTTTTGTGAGGTAGTGGCTCATCATCAATGCATCCCTCTTCTAGCAGTGGGTGAAGGGTTTTCAGTGGCATCTTTGGAGAGTCCTCAGCTAGCCCAATCTCATCAAGAACCACAACTGAAATGTACTCATCCAGGTTCTTTCCTTCCTGAAAGCGTCCGCATTGCTTGAATGTATTAATGATGCCTTCTGGTGTTGAGTGAGGGCTACACTGGAAGGAAACCAAATGGATCTGTTTAAGCTTTTTGTAGAGGTCAGAATGAGCAGCTTGACCCTGCATTGCATCTGCTACCAGAGTTTTAGACAGAGATTTTGAACTTCCAGGTTTCCCAACTAAGAAGAGAGGGATTCTTAGCTCAATGCAGATAACCATCATGAAGACATTCTCTTTAAGGGCAATGTTTCTTGCAATAGTATTCCCCATTGGCACACCACTTAGAAGTAAATCCTGCATGAGTGTGATTTCCTGCATTACTTTTGCTGGAACGTATGCTTGTGGGAGGCATTTGCTGATTTTCTGCCTGTATTTATCCTTATTTTCTAGACAGGCATGGTAGCACACTCCTATGGCCATGACCAGGGACCATAGTACAGGGTCTCTGACTTCAGGCTGTCTGTGATGCCTTTCATTCTTCTCAGCATTTTGAGTAATCTCAAATTTTTCAAGCTCTGCAAACAACATGACATGGTTGTCGTAGAACCAAACAAATGACTGCATGCAGCGTTCAACATCTCTCAGGCTGACAAAGCTGCATTCATCCTTTCTCATCCGCATGTACTTCTGTGAAGCCGAAAGGACGTCAGTGATCCACTTGAGGTAACTTTCATCGATGTCTTTGTTTTCAACCACTCTCTGCACAATCTGTTGGATGTAAGTTTTCTCTGTGTGATCGTTTAACTGTCCAAAGTCCCACACCAGAGGGATCATGCTTGGAGGTAATGCTTGAACTCTATAGACTAACTGGCGGAGAGGGATGGACCCAAGCTTTTCATCAGTCTCTTCAGCTCGAACTTTGTACCCAAGACCAGCAGATTCTAACCTCTGAATCATCTCATCTGTGTGCTTTCGGTAAGGGTTGCATGCTGCAATAATCTGCAATCCACAATTGGTTATCAAACTTTTCCCCTTGACTGTCTTGTCACAGAGGACCTCCTTAATGCTGCTGATGGCATCGGTAGTGTTGGCCTCATCAAAGAAAAGAACAGAGTAAAATCCATAGTCTTGCTTGTTAATAGAAGCAATGTCTTCTGCCTCTCTGATTTTGGTGTAAATCATCTCAGAAGTTGTCCCTCCATGTACCTTGACCAGTTTCATGTTCTCAGTGGCCACTCCACTCCTCCGCAACTCACAAAGGAACTTGATGAGCCTTGTCTTACCACATCCCGTCTCACCCATGATAATGACAGGGATGCCACACCTAAACCGCATATGGATTGCCAGCATCTTTAGTATGTTGTCAGTTGTAAGTTCATATGTTTCATCAGGGTCAAGAGGCCATTGGATACCAAGAACATTGCAGATTCTCTCTATTTTCTCCCCTCTTGGAAGGCAATCAAAGTTGATGTTGAAAGGGACTCTCTGAAGATTTAGGCCTTCATACAATTCTCTTGTCATGACATTCTTTTTTATCACCCTTCCTGAGGTGGGATCAATGGCATCAACAGAGTTCTGTTCATTGGGCTGAAGATGGAAACCAATGAAGGTCATGGACACATGGTCATCATTAAAGAAGATGTATGGATGTGGTTCTGTTTCCCATCTCTTTCTGATCAGAAAAGGAGCCAAGTCTTCATCTCGGACACCAGACAGGTCCATCTGCTGCCTCCCAGGACTCTGGTCAGAGATGCTGAGCGATGGAGTGGCAAAGTCCTTTGCCATCAGAATCATGAAGTCCACCACAAAGGTTTTGAATCCAGTCAGCGTGTCTCCAGTGAAAGTAGCATCACAAAAAACAGATGTCTCACAGTCTTTCAGCTGAAGGTTAAGGAACCATGCAAAGTTCCTCAGTTCTGCCCAGGATGGGTCCATAACACCACAGTACATGAGAAGCATCTGAAGACATTCCAAATGTGACCCTTCAACATCCTGATATTTGAACGCATCAAGATCGCTGTGGTTATGAAACCTTGTGAGATACTGGTATGGCCGCTGAAAGGCTGCACTCCTGAATTCCTCATCATCCATTAGTGGGTCATCAGTGCTCACAATGGTAGGATGTTCTTGCTTCTTCATCTCTAGCAATAGCACCTCTTTGGGTGGTCGGCAGAAAATATTTGGAAACACGTCTGTGAATGTGCTGTTTATTGTTTGAATCTATAAAGAAAACGGAGATGAAACCACAACATATGATAATCAATGGTTTGAAATCAGATGACAAATGATTAGTGATAATGCCAAAATTGTAAAAACTCTTACCTGCCGTGAGTCATTTCTGGATGACGTGACAGACGGCTCTAAAATCTCTATGACATACAGCTGCGTGTCACTGCACTTCCACATCTTTCCCTCAGAGTCCATCAAATAGCGCAGAATCAACAATTTAAAAAGAAACTCATGGAGACCTTTCTGCACCTTTTCAATCACATAAAACACAATCCATTAACACTATATGTAAACAGTTGATACATATCCTATTACAGTAATACGGCTATATTGCACTAAGCATTAACTTGAGACTCATTATTACCGATGATGTGATGTCAAAATGGAACATCACAAGTTCTTTCCTCTTGGGGGTGTCCAACAGAGATTGAACGATGACATTCTCATCAACATTTGGTTCAATCAAGCGGATGCATTTCATCATGGACGGCTTTTTGGTTGAGTGCTTCAGTTTTTCATACAGTCTCTTGACATAGAGAGATTTACCTGCATTTAAAAGAAAAAAAAGGTAACTATCATAGGTATCAATAATCTTAGGAGTAAAATATTCATCATCATTAATTTGAAATAGCTGAGTACTGTACATATATACTAACCAACACCAGCCCTTTTGGATGAGACAACACCAACGCACAGTCTGTCTTTGAATGCAGCTGCAGCACTGCATTGATCTGCTGGGACAATGTAGTGTTTGTGAAGGTACCTCTGGATCCTCGCCAATGGCTCCTGGGGAACCATGTGCAATCTGTACTGGCTGAAGGCTGAGGGAAGGTAGGCATGTTCTCTTTCCGAGCTGCAGATGATGACAAGTTTGTAGTCTTTCCTGCTCTGCATTTTCATTCGCTGAAAAAAGTTCTCAACTTTAGAGCTCACATCATAAGTGAGCAGATCTCCATACAGTAGAGAGTATATCTTGTGTCCACTGTAGCCTATGCTGAGACAGCGTCTGAGGAATAGCTCAACCTGTTCGTATGGTGTTGAGGAGTTGCACAGGAGGACTTCATCATAGGTGGGAAGTGTCTCTTCTTCGCTACTCATGTAAACAGAGATGCAAGATGTCAGGACCTCATCGTGTGGGCAAACAATGAGGTTTGGATTCCCGGCAGCCAAGCCTTTAGGTAGCTGCCTCTGTATGAAATCCCCAATGTTATCATCAGAAATGTCTTCTTCACCCTCATCGTCTTTACTCTCATCTTCTTTGTTGGCCAGTATTTCCAACAGTCTTCCAAGACTTTTTATATCAAGAATGTGGGGAAGATAATTCTTCATGTCTTTCATATAAGCATTCCATATCAGATCAAATTTCTGGGAACCATCTGCTTGTTCCACAAGACTTAGCAGAGGATCCAGCTCACTAGGAAAGTCTGGGTCTCCCAGCTCACTTCTTGGCACCATAACAAAAGTCTGGAACTCAATGTCTTCATTTTGCTCTTGTGGTTTGGTGAGGATCTCATACTGGAGTGCATGCCAGACCTGCCTCAAGTCTGAAGCTGTGCAATTTGGTTTGACGAAGGAGAGCAGCATGAGAACCTGGTCCTCCATATTGGTCACATTTTGCTGAGTCAGCTTGCTGCAGAGGTATACAATCTGTTCGGCTGTATAGTAGTTCAGATAGTAATGCTGGGATCTTTGTTTGTCCATGAAATCCATCCAATAGTCCAGGCACTTTTCCATTTTCCTGCAAAATTCAGGAAGCTGCTCCTCTATACTGCCCTCCACAATGACAACACTAAGAACACTGCCCAGGTTGAAGTCCATCACAATGCTGTGTTCCTCACAGATAAAACTGCAGTTGATTTGCGCTTCCCAGTGCCTGAACAGAGGATTCCCAGCAGTGTATAGGGCAATGAATGCCTCAGCTAGTCTTTGAACACTGGCAAAAACCTGAAAAAGAAATACAAAATAAAGTCAGATGCAAATGTGAATGCTGTCAAACATTGAGCTAATGACGATGATTCCAAATTCATTACATTTTATGGATTAAATACACCCAAGTCATTACTGTTGATGTCATACATATTAGCTCTGTCCCTTTTTGCCATACTTTATTAATCCTTTTATTTGTTGTTTTAATTATTGTGATTTTTGGTAATGTTTTACAACAACTTGTTGCATCTTCAAAGATAGAGAAAACAATGAACAAAAAATTGCTTATAAATATTATTATTATTATATATAATTAGTAGTAGAAGCATTGGTAGTTGTAGTAGTAGTATTTACTATGCTAAACAAAATGACCTATGTTAACTAACTAAAAAGGGAAACATTTTAATATACCTCTGTAAAATGATCAACTTCATTCTGCCCTTGATCACCTTTCCCAGACATGAGCATGAGTTTATTCTGCAGCTCCCGCAGGTCCTCAAGAGAATAGCAGCGCATCTGCTGACCCTCATCATGCTCCTCTGGAATCTGCAGCTTCAGGGCCGTGTCAAGACTCAACTGGGTTGAAAAACAGAAATACACTTTATTTGTAGAAACTTTGTTCTCAGAGAAAACATCTGTGCTGCATGTACATAGAGATGCCATCAGCTTTGATTTTGTTATTCACCTTTTTAACACTTTGAGCACTGATCAGGTAGATACCCTTGTTGTTGATGGCTGATGCTAAAGAGAGAGATGACAGCTCCACTGACCCATGACTGTCCTTCACAGTCTTCAGCCATTCCAAATGGCGTGCACTGTCCCGCTACAAAAGAAGATCATTCTTAATTATGCTATTAAATATTAATTTTCCATTTCATAAGGCTAGTATGCAAACTGTTACATAGTGTGATGTTTAAGAGTCGTTGAGTTCTTTTAGCAGTAGTGTTAGCAAGGTGTCCTCTTACCAGTTTTTTTGGTAGGTTGCTGTCATTCTCCAAAGCTCTCCAGAGCTTCTTGAGCACCTCTTTGAGGACATGAAAACCAGCGTCTGGTTTGAGCTCATATAGCATTGACGAGTAGCCGAGGACAGCATCGTGGAAGCAAGCAACGCGATCCACATCCATGTCATTCTCTCCCGCAGAAATGGAAGCCAGGTCAACGAACACTTTCAACTCATTGATATCTGAAAATGAATGAATGTATTTGGCTGAATGAGCAAATAAATTGGTTTTGTGACTACAGCAGATAACTATTCTTACCTTCAAGTGCATCTTTCACCCATCTGACAAAGTGTCCTCTGAGTCCCAGCTCACGTAGGCACAGTCTCCGGGGCTCAGTGATGTCCACCAGGACCATCTTGGCCTGTATCAAGTCATTGTCAATACGATTGAGCTGCTCTGTCTGAAAGTCTGCATGACTCTGAAGAGAGAAGAAATAAAAGACAATATTAAATTATTATTAAAAACAATACAATAACTTACCACACATGTGGTATGCAAAGGGAGATTTTTTTAGCCCAATTCATTTTCCCATAATCACAGTCTTAGTTCAAAACTTGGCCACTTACAACTTCTGTAAGAGTCTCCAGAACCCTGAAGTCCCCTTGAAGATGAAGCGTCTCTTTGACCATCATGATAATTTGAGCTGAAGCCACAGCTAGATGAAGATCATGATACTGCTCAATCTGTTGAACCCTGCTGTGGATCCACTGTTTGTCGGTTGATTTATCAATCTTGCACATGATGTCCAGGTCCAGAGCAAGCTCTTCGTACTTGCCCTTGTAATCTCTGAAGAGCTGGTTTACCTCCTCAAGCCTAATGCTGCCATTCTTCAGACAAGTGTAGATGTCTTTGTAATCAGCAAAACAAGGCTCGAAAATGTCTTCATGTATCATTTCTGGTGTTGCCATAATGTCCGCTACTTCATGTTCGCCAGGGTTGCAGTCTTCCATTTCTTCAGTGGCTAGGAGTTTGGCATGTTTCTCCCAGCATACTTTGAATATATGACTCTCTCTAAAGGTGAACAGGACCTCTGCCATATTCCTGATTTCTTCACCCAGATCAAAGTAGGTGACAACACCAGCCATGGCAGAGGGCAGTTGGTCAAATGGATGAACCTCCATGAAATGGTTCAGGGGCATGATCTCGATGTTGACCTTCTGTCTCTCTTCCATGTCGGCAACATCAACTGTCATAGAAATTAAATAAGCATGTGTTAGATTTGCTGCAAGTGTGTAATCAAACCAAACGGACCGATTCTCCACCATACCTGTCATATGTTCCTTAAGTTTTTGGCTCATTGTTAAGAAGATGTCCACAAGCTCCTTCTCATGGTACACAGCTTTCACTTCATCCTCTCTGCACTGTAACAGCCTCCTCATTTTGGCATTATCCTTGTATTGTTCATTCTCAGAGAGGCAATCTGTCACACACACACACACACACACACACACACACACACACACACACACACACACACACACACACACACACACACACACACACACACACACACACACACACACACACACACACACACACAGACACACACACACACACACACACACACACACACACACACACACACACACACACACACACACACACACACACACACACACAGATCCGGAGTTCTTTATTATTAAATGTTGAACACATCTTTTGGGAAATCTTTGTTGACAAGCAGACTGTTATTACCGATCTTCAGCAGCTCTAAGAAGACGTTTCTCTTCTCCAAAATGATGTTGAGCAGGCTGGTCTTAAGGTTTCCATTGACTAGTTGATTGTTGATTGCTGTGAATGAGGATATGGCTATAGCAATTCTGTCCTGGGCATCTTGAGAGAGCTTCTCAATCACATTTTCACCTGCAATGACAGAAATTACATGTTAAGTGTTTCTAAAACCCCATTAATTATTACAACGTTCAGTTTCTGCTATGAATTCAATCATAAACTGAGGCCTGGTTTACTATCATCTGTTTTTCACTATTATATTGTATCTGCCTACCCTACGGAACTTTTCTTTTTGGTGTGTGCATATTGTAATGGTTTATTAATTTCTGATGAGATACCGTGTAGTTGGAAAATGTCTTTGGCGGCAGTCCAGGAGAGGAGGTGATGAAGGACCAATTCGTCATCTTCCTGATAATTTCCTTGTCGGTCCTTTGGCCAAGACTTCTGGATAATGGCTGAGATGAGTTTCCCGAACTTCCAGTTTATCTTCAACCTCTCAAACAGCTTTCCCTCAGACTTTGTCTGCATATGAGGTTAAACAGCCATTAACATTAGTGTGCATCTTTTAAATAGATGAACCAAATCTGTGTTTCATGCAGTTGCTTTTATTTCTATATAAGAACATTTTCCTGAATTTGTTTTTAGAAGATTTAATTTGTAATTTACTCATTTTTGTCAATGGAATATTATTTTTCTTAAATACGGCCAGGATTATTATAAAATATGCAATTACTACATGCACATTTAAAAAGTGAATAAAGGGCTTCCTACCTGGCACAAAGATGTAACCGCCTCAAGAGCACACCTCTCAATACTAGCAGCGACATGTGGATGGGATTTACTGAGTTCCTCTATTTTTGTGCAGTAAAATTCAATTTGATCCACAGCAGTTTCCTAAAACCAGACACAAAAAATATATGTCCCATTTCATAGTTTAACCAAAAAGTAACAGGGGTGTGCAAAAGATATAGCACATACCTGTTTGAACTTGCCCTCAAAATCCATTGTGAAGGTCTGTCTCCATTCTTTTGTGCACTCTCCATCTTTGAATTGGATGGAGATTATGTTGTTCCACGTCTGTAAAATAGAACCAAGAAAAAACATTTTTCAGCTTTCTCTACCACTGATGGGTTGTAAGACATGAGTACACATGCACATTTTGTGTACGATTTATTTACTAAATCTAACAAAACTGCTCACTTCGATCTCTGCTGTAGCCTCAACACGGTACAGGGATGACAAACCCTTGTTGAGCAAATTCTGTTTGAAGAAGCGACTTATCCAGTTCCTCATAATGGCGATGGAGTCTTTTGTATATCGCTGCTCTCTTTCCCCTTCTTGAATCTCCTAAATGAGAATTATTAGGACAGTATTTAAGAAAAGCAAGAGTTAAATCTGCCTGCAATGCTAACAGCTTTCTTTATAAGATTCACTTCACATACCTGTTGTTTGTTACAGTGAACAAAGTCTGACACTGATGCAACCAGATTCATACAAGCCACAGGAACATCAGGGTAGTTCTGGGTATATGATGCTTTGACACCTTTGCAGAGCTTCTCCAACAGTTTCACTGCTGTTACTAGGCACTCTCTCCTATAAGCCTCAGTAAAAGAACTACAATAACACAAAACAGAAGGTTAAAGCATCACATTTAATAAACATGTCACACTCCATGTTGAAATGTGATTTCATGATCTGCACAGCAATATAGTCATATAAGAATATGGAAAGAACTAAACTCAAATGTGAACTAACAATTCAACCAACAAATAGAAATTATCCATCTGTGACTTCATGCCTTTTACAACTCAATTGAAAATCTACTAAATTTAGAATAGCAAATCACCTGTACTGTTCTTCAATGAGGTTTCCTTGGATATGGGAGAGCATGTGAGTTACTGTCTGTAAAGCAAAAATTCAACATTAATTAGTTTAATGAAACATACTATAACTCTGAAATATATAATTTTCAACTAGTTTTTCCACTTCACCTGGACGTTACTGCTCGTAATATCCTGAGGAGCCTTGTTAGTGAAAACATAAAGTATGTCCAAAAGCTCAATGTTAATGTTGACGATACACTCCATCATGTCATCAAATGGCATCAAGTATGTGCAGGATCGCACTAAAAGTGCATCAACCTCCATCAAGTGACTGTGGCTTTTCATCAAATTCACCAGAGCCCTGAAAACAGAAGAGTAAGTAAAGATATGTAAAGTAATATCCATCTATTTCCAAATAAATTCATTGGAAGAAGTTTGTGTGAGGGACTCTTACTTCCTCTCTTCACTGTACACGTATGCTGCTGCGGAACCAATGTCAAGGCCTTGCAAACCTGCCCAGTGTACGCCGTACTTCAAGTTTCCATGAGTTGGTATTTCAAAGGGCTTTGTGGTTCCTCTGAGGAAGTGGAAGAGCGGTAGCACCAGAATCCATCGTTGCATTCCCAATTGTTTCACATCGCGTATCAGATACACCAACATATCTGGCAGACTTTGTTAGCATATGAACAGAAGAGGCTTTGTTACTCTGCAGTCAGTAGATTGTGACTATCATTTTAAATAATTAAATAGTAAAAGTAATTATATATCTACAGCATTATTGAATAGATTAGGTACCTACTCTTTGAAAATAGCGACAGCCTGAGAAAACTCTGTCCAGTACTGGAGGAAGTCCTCTTTGTCTTGTTTGGGTAAACAGAGTGCATTGCAGAGCCGATGGAGCTCACCATTATCTAGTTTAACTTGTTGATGTCTCCATACAAAGAGCATGATAACAGCCGCTCTCATGGGATCCTGAACATAGAGCATCTGCCCGTCTCCATTCTTCAGCAACTGAGGAATCACGTTTGTCAGCATGAAGTCCTTTAACATCTTCCTCACCTAGGAAATTATACCAGAGACACAGAGAGACTAAGTTGGGCTGGCCATACCTGGGTGGACCTAGACTTTTTAGACAAAGATTATGAACTTACATCATCTTTCCCATAGTTTAAGGAGTTCCACTTCTTTTGTGTTTCTTCATACACAAAAGGCTCCCCATAAACTTGACAGAACTGATTCAGCTGGATCAGAAAACTTCTCAAATTGGTAGGGGTCCAGGTCCTGAGAAGATCAAATATGGTGTCGAGCATTATTTTCCCCGCAATCTCTCTGCCTTGAATCAGACTTCTCCTTTGTTCAGGCCAGAGCGTTTCTTTAATGCGTTTGAGCATGCTCTTCGATGGCTCGGCACAGATGATGTCATCATATTGATGCCAGTCTCCTTTACAAAAAAGATACAATATAAATTAATTGCGTGTAACCCAAATATATCATAGTATAATAAATCAGATGCCATTTGCATGCAAACAAATATAATTGCAGCTGGACGAAGTGAACGTAACATTTACCGTCTTCATTGACAAGGTGTGGTTTTACGAACAAACATCTGTTGGTCGTTTGGTGTGTAGAATCCAGTTTGTATATGTACTCAAACTCATATTTGTTCTTTTTATTGTAATAGACAACATATTTGTACGGTATCGACACAGATTCAGCTTTATTTTTGATTGTTGTTAGACTGCCCACGACCAGAAAACCATGTTCTCCAAGATCCCTGCATGAAAAGGAAAATAAAGTCAAATGTATGTGGTGTTAAAGGATGGTTCGAAGTTTTTTAAGTGGGGTTGTTTGGGGTACTTATCCATAGTCAGTGTATTACATACAGTAGATGATGGTCAGCAAGCCCCTAGTAAGAGGCAGGCAGGAGTACCGACATGGAAGCTAAGCAATGTACTGCTGTAAACATGAAAAGTTTGGCTGCACTGCAACTTTTGTTGCGAACAAACTAACAAAAGACTAACCGATCTTGTGTGCTGCGAGGTAAAATTATTGTTTTTTATAGTCTTGTGGCTTTGACAAGAACATAGATAACGGCTTTATTTCCCCCCTTAAACTGATGGTTTTTTTGGTGGGCCTTTTTTTTTTAGGTGGCTAAAATATGTTTAGCTGTTTCACATCCACAGCAGTGCATCGATTAGAATCCGTGCCTGTCTTCCTGCCTGCTTCTCCAAACTGTAAGTACAACACTGACTATGGATAAGTAACTCATACAACCCCAAAAACAAACTATCCCAGTGAGATAAGACATTGGCCCTCATTTATGAAACGTGCGTACGACCTAAAACAGGCGTACGATGGGCGTACGCCGATTCCTACGCAAAGCTTGGCATTTATCAATTTGGACGTGAGCGTAGGCTGCGATCAAATCTCACGTCTGGTCTGAACTCGTGTACGCAAGTTTCTGAGTCAGCGTGGCCTTGCAGTGCAGCATATAATCAGTTTAACAGGAGAAGGAGAAGTCATCAGTTGATCACTTATCAGCAATGGCAGATCTTGCTCTTTTAGAAGACCTCTATGAGCCGGTACAATAGTGCACACGTACGCACACGTGCCACGGTGGAGCGCTCCATCGGATTGTTTAAGGGCAGATGGCTCGCATTAGTGGGGGGAGACCCTATACACGGCAGAAAAAGTCTGCAACATTGTTTTAGCCTGTGGGGTTCTGCACAACATCTTGCAGGGAAACTGGGTGCCATAAATGTAGCAATGGAGCCAGATGACCCGATGCCCAGAGAGCAGTGTCCAGATCAGCCCCAACTGAAGGAGACAGGATATTATTATTCCTCGCTTTTAAAAGGTAGCCTATAGTGTTATGTTTGGCAATGATATTCATAGGCTACAGGAAACATGACGATGCACAACATTTTTATTTATTATTCAGGTTTTCATTTCTATGTCGTGTACGATTTATTTCTGCCACTGACCGAGTTATTTTGGCTTGTTTTCCCAGCCCCTCTGCTGTCAGGAGACAGGGTCGAGGTGGTGGGCCAGCATGGGGGGGGCGGAGGACACGCACTCTCCCTCAGCTGTTGTTTTGTTCTGACTCATAAAAAAAAACACGAGTAAAATAAAAGACACTGCATAAACTCCGCTACCGTGTGTTTATTTAAATATAGGTACACCATGTAGGCCTAAGAGATTGCAATAAGCCTGTATATTACTATTAGGACTATAGAAAATGCGTCAAGGATGTATAAATTAAATAGGCTAAACTTCAGCTGGAGTCCGATTTACTACGGCAACACTGTTGACCGCATCAGTGATCTCTTTCCATTCCGCATTCTTTCTACAGCCTTTAATAACAGTTTTCAGGCTGCCAAAAAGTACACACGTTAGTGCAAATGAACCAGAGATATCAGGGTTTCAATCTCCACCTCTGAAAAGTGCCGCTTCTCAGCCGGATTACGTCTCGCCATGTCGTAAATTGTAGGAGCGAGGCCTCAAAAGCCAGAATATATTGGGGCGTGATATTTAAATGACGATCGTTTCCAGCCGCTACATTTATCAATGTACGACCATTCTTACGCCCTGATCGGTGTGATACGAACGTTTCATAAATCACACGTGAAGCCTGTCGTAAGAGGATTTCTGCGCTCATATCTGCGCTGGTTTCTACGTTAGGTTGATAAATGAGGGCCATTGAGAGCAGCCCAGTTTGTCCATGAACAAATCCATAGTCATTGCACCCCGCTGCCACTAGGGGAGGTAGTTTAACCCTGAGTTGGGGATCGTAGATGTAGTTATAGCAGGTTTGTCAACAAGCAAATATGTACATACACAGTATGTGTACTTAAATAGGGCAATGACTGTGGGAAAGGGTTACTTTTACCTAATCAAAACTAAATTCTGGAGGATTCTTTTTTGGGTGTTGTTTGATGTGCCCATGTGTTAGGCCACCATCTGAGCTAAACTGACAATTCATTTAAGAATACGTACCTGGACACAACCAGCTCAACTGCATCTTCCTCCCATTTCCCTATGTGGAACCCAGCCCTGATGAATATACGATCTTCTTGTGGATCAAATTTGAAATCCTTTGAGAGAACTGCATGGAAGTAAATAGTGAGTCTGTCTCGTGCAGCAATGGTGCTGTTCCTGGTCAGCCTACAAAGCAAAAACAAATAAATACAGATATAGCAAATAACACACACACACACACACACACACACACACACACACACACACACACACACACACACCTAAAGCAAATGTGTACAACCATCTGAGAGAACATCATCACCTTTTGGGTGGCGGGCCAGCTGGGGTGCTGGACTGTGTGTTATCCTTAGTGCACACTGGAGCCTTTGTCACCTCCATGGTCAAATATGTAGTCAGAGGTTTGTGCTTCTGTCAATAATGATTATTTTCCATACAGTAGGCCTGAACCACCATGTCCTCTACTGGTCCCTTTCCCTTTGGTTTGCTTTGCTTGGTCTGTTTCACATTTTGCTCCACGTTGGCATTCTGGTCCAGTGCAGGTTGTTTGGCCGTGTCTTTCTTGTTCTTTGAGTTTTTCTTTTCAGCCTTTTGTTCTTCAGGGTTAGTGGCCTTTGTCCCTTTGCCTGAACCTGACTGAGAAGTCGTAATCTTGCTATCACCTGAGATGGGAGTCGGAGTGTCAGCTGGTGCTGTGTCGAGTGTCTGATCCTGAGTTGATTTCGGTGTGTTGCTCTCTCCCTTATCAGGGTTCCCTGGAGCTTCTTCAGGCTGCCCCACAGTCCCTGCTTCTTCTGTGGCAGCAGCCTTTTCCCTCTCAACGACAGGTGTGTCTTCAGGTGGGGCAGCGGGAATGTTAGCTGCTAAAGAACTAGGCTGGCTCTCTAGTGAGGAGGGCCCATCCTGGAGTGAGTCTGGTGTTTCATCCATTGCATTATCTGAGCTTTCACTGCCAGAGGAGACTTTTCCACCCTGCGTCCTCCTCCCCTGGTTGTCTCCCAGGGAGAGATGGGACGGGTATTGGGCTGATGACAAGATGCCATCTTTATTTTTTTTGTTCTTCTTCCTTTTTTTCTTCTATGAAGGGCATATTGTAGAAAATCAGCATTACAAACCACTTTACTGTTAATGGGAAACAATGATGCAGTCTTTAATCTAAATATAAAGTCAACATATTTTTAGTATTATTGACCGACTAACATTTTACATTTCTAAAGATCTAAACAAAAGGCATTCCAAATGTTGTGAGGTAACGTTAAGTAGCATATCATTATCAGAATTATTAACTTAAAGCATGTCTTTTTTACTTTTATTTTCAATGAACATGCCCAAGCTTCCAACTGAAGTCATGGTCCAATTGATTTTAGAGTCTGAAGTTGGCAGAACATGTTAACTAAAAGGCAGACCAAACCTTGACTTAACTATTATTGGAAATATTAGAAAGGGATGAAGGTGTTCTGTATTTAACTCTTGCACAAAGAACAACAGGAAAAACAGTGACATTTACACGCACCTTTTTCTTTGGTGGGCTGACGGTCGCATCATTCGGTCGATTGGGAGATTTATCGGAGTCATCAGTTGGTCGTTTGGGAGATTTATCGGAGTCTTTCCTGTCCACAGGTGGGTCGTTTTTCTCTGGAACTGATTTTGTACTTTCTGAGTCTGCGACCAAGGATTTGGGCTGATCTGTATCTGGATTAAAGATAAATGGTATACAAATCAGACTGCACACAAAGACATGTGAAAACTACAAAGCGCTGCTCTGGGGGGTTATCGATAGTTATTTGCCTAAGGCTAATATGCATTCCAGTCAAATCCGAATCACATCCCATAGCTGGTGAAAGATTTGAAGGATGCATTCAAACCTTGCAAAGAATACATGTTTGACAGCAATATCCAAATTAATGAATCACAACAATTTTTTTTGTACTACTACAATATGTCACCTGACTCAAGCTTGCATTTTCCCTATGGGCTTTTTATAAAGTGGGTCACAACAATAACCTTGATCTTAAATATAATCTTGACCAAGTCCACACTTTTATTATTTTCATGTCAAGTCATTTCTAATTTTGCTTTTAAAAGTGCTATATAAGTATTGCAACACAGGCTCATGGCATGACAATACAAAATAAAAGGCTTTGAAGAGTTGAACCTACTTTTTTTAAAAAGACATTTTTACATAACTTTACATACAAGTTGTTACATTTATCATTTAGGGATAAAGTGACATTTAATTATGTTTCATGTTTAAACCAATGATTGTGGCATTTGTATGGCCAGTTAATAAGGTAGTCCCATCAAACACACAATCAAAACATGCACTCAATGGCACACTGTTATACAGTATACACTACAGTATATCTCATCTGTCCTCCAAATTTGTTTCTGGACGTTGTATTAACAAACAACCGTTGCTCTTTTATACATTGTTCGGACCTCATTAATCACATTTTGTATAATCATATATTTTATTAAAAGACGTTTCTAAATTAATCTACTTACCTTTAGTGTTTGCAGGTTGGACAGGTAGCTTCTGGCCACACTCGCTACAGAACTTGGCGGTCTTCTGTGCAATATGTTGTCCACAACCTGGGCACTTCATCTTCACGCGAGTGATCTCTGCAAAGGAAAAAACAACTGCAATGTACCTTGAGGTTCTACCCTGTAGCAGATTCCTTTCACTTTCGCTACGTGAGGCCTCATGAGACAGCGTTCAGCTCTGCCAAAACAACCGCCTAAGTTGTTTCTTTCATTGACATGGACTTTGAGCAGTCTTACCCAACCCAACAAACTGGCCTATCAACATTTCGTTAAGTGACTGAAATGGATATAAAATGCAGCAGTGGCAGTGAGCCAGTGCACGCCCACCTTCGGTCATGTGAATTATACAAGAAGAAACTCACTTCAGTCAAAGAGAAGAACAACTATGAGGTCTCACTGCGCGCTAGAATAGACCAAGTTCCTTTAAAAAATATATATAACACTACCCTGAGCCTTTAGAAAGATAACATAACATTGATCACAACTAGTTAAAAGGAGAAAAAACGTTTTAAAAAGTACTCTTCTGTAGAAAAAAATAATACTTGCGTAGCCATAAAATATTTAACACATGTTGCTGTACCAAATTACCTTTCTCAGGGTGTGAAGGGCAGATAGGCTAGGCAGTGGATTTAATAAGTCATAATGCCTTAACTGCTACTTGTCCATATAAGTTAGACACTCCTGAGTCTGCAGTTACTGTTGAAAAACTGAAACACTTGTAAAGAAACTATAAATCACCATTGCCCTACAAAATGGCTAATCATACATTTTCAGCCATGAGTTTAAAATGTTGAACTACATCGTTCTTTATTTTGGTGATTTGTTTTGATGTTATGGATGAAAAGTCCAAAATTATCATTTTATTTGTTGAAAATTACAAAAGGGATTCAGTGACACTTGCAAGTCTATGCTTCATTTCCTGTTTTAGGACATAATCACTGCTCTGCTCGCTCTTTGTTGAAACCATGGATGTATTCAGACAACCCCTCAGGACTTCTGGATACACCCTGGCCTGAGGCAACCATTATAGCTTGAATGTTTAAACCCAGAGAGAGCACTGCTGGGATTAAGTTTATTGCATATTTGTTCATACATGTTTTTTGTGGGTCTTTTATGTGAGGTAACAGGGTTATTCAGCTCAGATTTTAGCACAGCATTTTCTTAAGATGTTCTAACCAGTGAAAAAAAATAGATGGACACATCTCATCCTGTTGCTACTTTCTTTCTTTTTTTTCAAATAAAAATGCGTGAAATAATTGTTATGTCAGCAAATATGTGGTAATATTGATAGGCAGGGAAAAAATGCCAAGAAAATTGCTGGCACTAGGTGTGGAAGTGTACTCGATTATACAAAATTACTGTTTATTTGTGCACCAAACTGTCTTTAATCTGAAAAACAACATTATTAAAGAAACATTTATGTATTAATCGGGGTGGTATTATTAGGGTGCGGCGAGGATTGCAGGATTGCAAAGAAAGTTTGCAGAAGGAGAGAGAGTATCTTTATTTACAGACTGGAAAGATGGGTGTTTTTTAAGCATCGAGTGATGCACTCTGTTAATGAAAAGATCTTTGGCTCCACAGTTTAGCCAATAGCATGTTTGCTTCGTAAAACTATTTGTTGCGTCACTTCCAGTTTCGACCCAAAAAAAGAGAAGGAAAATAGAAATGTCGACCTACAACCTCATTCGACAACAGCAAAAGGGAATGCCAACTAAACAAACACACAGTAGCTAACATTACCATTCTTATTGCATAATCACGACACAATAACAGCTCTGTGTCACACTAAATAAGTGTCCTTGCTACATTTAGGCAGCGAGTTAGCTATCTAGCTTACTAACCCGGCTCCATAACAGACAACCAACCTTGTTTAAGCTGCGTAACAGCGTGACGTTAAGTTAGCTTACATTAGCTGAGTCGGTTTGCTCTCTGACTCACTTTCCAGAAAAACAAAACAATAAAATGTGCAGGTGCAAGGACGGCGGTCAACCAAATAGCATTGCATTTAAAACCCGTTTGAGCCATACTTACTCAGAAGAGTCCCGTAACAGCGAGGTCTGATAAGTTAGCTGACTTAAGGTTACTTCAGCTAATATGATTAACGTTAGGTCATTATTTAAAATTTGTCATAAAGTCTGACGTTATCACCTCCAGCTTTCTACAGAGAAGTAACAAACATGTCCTACCTGAAAAGACGGTGTCGCGACACCTTATTCAATATTTCTTCTCTTTTGCAAAAGGGAAAAGCCCAGAAGTCATCTCTGCGGACCTAACGTTACCGCCAGCAGAGTCACATCCGAGACCCTGCTATTCATTCCGTTTCCGCATGTGTTGTAAAGTTTCGTTTTATCAGAAATGGGCGTCAACTAATACAGTTTACTTTCTTAATAACTCATATCAGTATTTTTTTCTGTACTGGGGAGGATGGCAGAGCAGGTTTTTCATGAACAGGTGTGGAAAGTAATTGGGACTCTCATGTAGCCTAGTTTTAACAACCTCTTCTAATGACACTGATCAATAATTCTAGTTTTGATTAAATAATCAAGTGATGTTTAAGTACTTTATAACACAAGCAAAGAGTAGGCACAATCCAAGAAGGGACATGTGCTTTCTGAATAATGGAAAGCATGATGGACATGATTGGCTGCTAGATAGGGAGTCATGGTCCATCAAGTGATTTAGTTATACAAATTGTGGGATTTTCCTTTTGTTTTTGATTTTTTTGAAATAACTGTGTTAAAACACTAAGTCTGTATATGTGCACCCTTTAGAAAAGCTTTCATGAAGAGTAACATTGTCTTGATGGCTTGTGGCATAAAAGCACATTTTTGGATTTTTAAATTGTGTCTATCTTTGTCTTAAACAATGATTGTTAGTACAAGTGAGTACTTTTACCCAACAGTGCTTGCAGAATTTTACCTAAACTCTGTCCAATTCAGTCACTGGTTAGATATATGGTCACAAAGCATTCAGGCACTCAGATGTCTGCTTGTGGCTGTATTTGACTTTCACTTTAAGCAAGGACACACTCCTGTCCATAGGCCAACAGTAGAAAACTGTGATTGCAGGCTACTGGAAATCCCTCCATTATGTGATAAAGTGTGCAAATAGAAAGCAAGAAGTCTTTCACCACAGCAAAATGTCCACAAAGTAGCAGCACTTTTCCTGCAATATATTACACTGTCAGCACAGTGTATGTGCCCCTCAACTTGGCAAAGCAGGTTTGTTTTATAGTCATTTTAAAGCTACACATGGATTCAGGCTAAGCGATGTGTTTGTAGCTCTTGCATAATGCTCTCTCTAGATAATCCATCCATAATAAAAAAAAAAAGTAGAACCAATAATACTGTGTGCTGCGTTGTTTACTGTGAGAAAGGAGATTCACACTATATATATCTGTGTACATTCTCATTAAAGGGAAACATGCTCAACCTGCAGATGTTTATTGTTTACACTGAGCACCCAGTGATGTCTGTGGGATGAACTTTTTATCCTGTTATGAGTTGTGCCTCTCTACAGCTCTCACATGACACCTACTTCTCCATTGAGGAGAGTTGTGTTCATTCGAGTAATGAAGGCTCAACACCAACTTATTTTAGGATGCTGTGCTCTTAAATTGTCAGCAGAGGGCAGAATAATCTGGAAGTTAGTGTAAGAATGTGCCATTGAGTGTAGGGACCAGGCAAGATTGTATGATTTCAACCACGTTTGCATGTGGACACTGTGCTCTAAAAAAAACGTATCTTCTGGAAACACCTACTGTATCTTAAGTGTTTCAGGTTTATTTTGTGAGGGTATGTTATCATGGTAATTTGGACTGCACTCCCAGCTCAGGTATGTGTTGCATTCAGGCTCTCAGATCTGAAGGTATTGACACTTGTCTTCACAATGCAACTTGTACAAAAGAGAGAGAGAGAGTCATCTGGCCCTATAGCAAAAAAAAACTGCATGCACAAGTCAAGTTAAAAACTAAAACTGCACAGGTGGAAATAATCAGAATAACAGTAGGAGCTGTTTGGAGAGTCGTTAATTGTCTCAGATACAAGAAATAGGAGAAGAAGCATGTCAAGGCCATTTTTTTTGCCCACATTGTTTTGGTAAATAAGAGGTTACATTGAATGGCAGGTAGCTTATAGTTATCAATGATGAATGTTTGCATAGTAAATGTGCAGGTGTATTATTTCATCTACATCCATCATTGAAGCCCTGAAGGACAATCAGGCAGATGTTGTGAAGTATCCCAAATGTAAGTGTGATGACACAGTGTTACATTAATAGGAAGAATTAGTCGTGAGTTAACTTGTTTCCCTGAAAATAACATCTTTTGTTTTCGTTGTACAATGTTTTTGTTTTCTCTCATTTGTGTATTATAATAGTGTGTACCTCACATACATGTCTGTATTTCATTTATTTCGCATATTTCCATCTTTTATGGCCTGTTGAACCTGCTCCAATCGTCTGTAGCCTGGTTGGGTAATAAAATGACTAAAATACTCTGAAAAACCTCAGGAACTAAAGACTTCAGACAGTAAATGAACTTCCACACCGCCAAAATGAGAATTTATTATTTGTAAAACGCTGAGCACCAGAAAGCAACGTAACAGCCAGCTAGTGCACATCCACACACATATGATCCAGAGGCATGGTGAAAGAAATACAATAACATGCATAAAAAAAATACAACTTAACTTTTATTTTTCTCTTTGATGAAAACTTGAGATATGTTTTTACATTTCACATTCATTTTTTGGTCTTCACTTTGATCAACAAGAATTAGCGTTGATAGAAGAAAATGGGTTTTTGTATGTTTGTGATATTTTGCCACAATTTGTTTCCTTTTCCTGCAAAACGGCATGTGCTTGTTGTCCAATCAGAGAGTTTCAACATATGAAGGGTTCAAGAGTTCCCTGAAAAAGAAAGAAGGAAAAAATAAAACATTTGCACTGTCTTGAGATAATCTTATTGATTAAAGATAAGTATGTACTTGCTGAGCTTTAGCCTGCCTGCACACTGTGCTGTAAACCACTTCGTCATCGTTATGGGAAGCCATCTGCTGCTCCCTGCAGGCGATACAGTTGATGAGTGCCTCTAATGCAACATTAATTATTATGTGTGAAAAATAGGTAACATGAAATATCTCACATGTTTGACTTTCTCTTGGTGTGAAAGTCAACAGTTGTGTAGATGAGCTCCAGTGTTTGTTCCTCACATCCAATTCTCTCTTGTGATTGGTTATTGTCAAAAACAGGATAGTTGACATAGACTGTATTCTGAATATGCATGAATATAAAAATGATGAATTAGTGTAGAACAATATCCTCTTACATTCAGTTCTCAGTTCTACATTCAGTTCTCCCCCTACCACATGGCCTTTTTACACACAACAAAAAACAACCTCATGGGTTGTACTTGCTTGCATGCATGTTTGTAGACAACCTCAGTGCAACTAACATCTTAACCTGTAATGTACGGGATACTGTATATGTCACCCAGCTTTAAATCACGTACAAATTTAGAACATAATAGAACCATAATGAGCTTTAAATAGTAAATATAATGATAGTGACACCTGTATGTCCTCCTCACAGTCAGTCTCTGGCTCTCTTGTCCTTTTACTTTTGAGTCTGAAACACATTAAAAGACTTTTGAACATCATCGCATGATTGTTGTGTATGTGAGCTATATAAGTCATAAAGTGTAAATACAGCTTACCTTATGATGGCAATAACAGTGGTCAAAATCAGAAGCACAGAAACAGCGGCAATTATGGGAATGATAAGTACATCTCTGGTAAATGTCCAATATTCTGTGTAACAAAGGCAGTGTCTTAGCTTTGTGAGACAAGAATGAAGGTATCAAATAAAAGTCAAAAGATGTGACACAATCTACTCGTTTAAAAATGATTGTTTCAATTCAGCTTTGATGAGCCTTAAATAATAAAAAAACAATAAAAAAAACACTGTTCAAGCAAAGGTTGATCAAAGACACTAAATATGAGCAAATAAATATCCACTTACGTTTATTTTTTAAAGTATAAACAGAGGAGTTTTGGCTTCCATGTTTGTTGGTGGCACTGCATAAATACTGGCCATCACCAGGGACGAACACAGGCCCGTTTCCAACATCCATTATATCGCCATCATCCATTTTAAACCAAGTATAATTCTCCACTGGGGGGTTTGCATGGCTGCTGCAGGTCAGGGTTATGTTGCTGCCGCCGTCTGCCTCCATCGAGGGTCTGAAAGACACTGATGTGTTCTTGGGGCCATCTGAAAGAAAATCATAATAATAATTTATACTTTATTAATCCCGCAAGGTAAATTACAAAACTGGAGCTATTAACTATCACAGAAATCATGTCGCAAATTGGTAGATTTAATTTTCATTATCTAAATCACATCGTTTTTATTTCATTCTCTCAAGTGTTGATCTCGTGTCCAATACTCACACTCAACATCAATATGTATGACTCCTGAAGTTGTTGCTGTGTGTGTTTTCAGAGAACAAGTGTAGTTTCCAGAGTTTGTGGAGGACATGTTGCTTAAATAAAGTGTAGGTCCTTCAGTTATAGGTTCTCCATTCTTAAACCAGGTGAAAGCAGATAGAAGTTTACTGCCATCACAGCTGTTTCTGCAGGTCAGATTCACAGAGTTGCCCTCCTTTGTTGTTCCGTTTCCATTAAGCTTTGTAACCGAAATGCTCAAATCTAGAAGAGCAAAGTGCCGCTTCAGTTTAATTATGGATTAAAGTGCAGAGAAGATTCACAACTATAGTTTTATTATGACAACTTACCAACAACCTTTAATGTTGAGCCATCTGTACCAGTCCACTTGCCCTCGTTGGAGTTAGTTGTAAATCTGAAGGTGTGTTTTCCTGTATCATTATGCTCCACTTGGTGTATTTTTAAAGAACAATTGTGATTTGTGTCACCAATATACTGAAATCTCAAGGAGGTTTTATTCAACTTGCTGTCAAATATGAAAGGACCATCAAAAATATTATATTTTTCATGACCCCATATAACACTTTGTACTATCAGGTTGTTAGGATAGTAAAATGAACAAGGAATGACAACAGACGAGTCTTTCACTGCACAGATATGTTGCTCTTGATAATTCACTTTCCACTGACTGCAAAGAGCACCTGAAAGAGATGTATTGATGCATGCATTATTTCACCATAATAATGCTACCTTAAATGAGAGTGAAATGTTGTACTTACCAGTCAGAAACAGCAGCGTCAGTGTCCATGTCAGGTTTCTGCCTTCAACACACATGTCTCTATTTGATTTTAAGTGTTCAGCAAAAGTCTCCGCAGGCTACATTAATTGTTTTCACAGAGTTATTGTGTCTTTTCCCTTATTCCTCCACTAAACAAAGCTTCCTGTATTGTACTGTGTGTACCGTTTTTGATCGTCTCTTAAAAACATTCTCAGCCCCTGAAATCAGGTCACTCACACCACAGACTCAATACACAGCTTCAATCTGAACCTGAGTGGTATACATATGGAACCAGACCATGCATAGAGGAAACAGTGCACATCACGCACTAATAATGTTGCTTTCTTGTGTGTAGAGCAGTCAGAGGTACTGTGATGTTTTTTAAACAACACTAACCAAGTGTTACTATTTAGTGGAATGACTGTACTCAATTGTTAAAGTAATTTTTAGCCGTATTCATTTTCCATGTTTACTTTTGGTAACTTGCCGCTAAATGCTATGTGCATACAATACGTAAACTACAGTATTGTTGAACCTGTACCTTGTTATATACTGCACCAATACAAATCATCAGCTATTAAACTCAATTTTACACATCAAAAGTACCACTGCACTGCATATGTGAAGAAGTTGTATAAAGCCTTTTGCTCCAGGGAGCTGAGCGAAGTCTGATAAATTGCCTTAAATGATGTCACTTAAGTCAGCGTTGGTTGGGGCTTAAGACTACAAGTTTGAAAATGAAATGAATCTGGAGGTGTGGAGTTGAAGAGAAGTGAGCTCACCATACCTGAAGTCCACTTCTTAGCTCTGCTTGATCAAACTGTCAGCGATAGAGATGGATTGTGGGTAATGCAGGCACAATGTTTTGCGAGGAAGAAGAATGTGGGGGATAAAGAAGAGGATATCTCTGTTTCTGCTGCGTCAATTGATTATTAGAAACAAGTGAAGTCACCTCATTCTCTTGGTAAATTATGTTGAAGAGTGTTTAAGATTTTAAACATTACGTAATTTTTGCAGTGAAGAACTGCATGCATGACTCTATGTGGTATGTATTATGTATATGTGGACCTGGTCAGTTTAACTCATTGCATCAACAAAAAGAAAGACCACTAAACAGCAGGGACACATTTAGTTTCACTGTAGGCTACACTGTTTTTGTTTTGCTCTCATTTATCCAGTACAATAATTTATATCTCACATAATTAAGCTATTTATTTCACATATTTCCAGATTTTACAGCCTTGTCAGTAGCGCAGGTTTACAGTTGGGAACATGATTTTAGACAACTCCTGAGATGCTCAGGAACTAAAGACTACAGGAAGTAAATTAACTTACGTACAGTGCCAAAAGCACAAAACAGGAATCCATGTGATTTATAAAAACACCGAGCACCAGAAAGCAACTTAAAAGGCAGTGTGTGTGTGTGCACACGATCCAAACACATGTGACACAGAGGAACGGTGAAAGAAATACAATAACATGCATTAAAACAAAAACAAATGTACCCAATAATCTGTACCTTCATGAAGATGTCTCTTATTTACAGAAATCCCAATGAGTTTTTGTTTTCTGTTTTTGGTTTATGACTCTTGGTGGTATCTTTTATTTTGAGTTACTAGTGTTAAGGGGTTAGATGTGTTCTAATGTGTTGTTTTTAATAATTTCACAGTTTCTTTTCCTCATCTGGATTATAATATTTATCTTTACTGCAATGCATGTGCAGCACATCTTACATATTTGTAAAAAGTAAGAAAAAAATCAGAAACCAAATACCCTCAAAACCCACGTATTACTGCAAAACAGCGTGTGTTTGATTTCAAATTGGGGAGGCTCCATCTATAAAGGGTTTGATAGTTGGTTCCTGAAAAAGAGAACAAAAATGTTTGCACTGAAGCCATTTTATGCAAATAATAATTCATTAAATGTGTGTTTCATGAGCTTCACCTGCACACTGTGATGTAAACTACGTCTTCATTATTATGGGAGGCCATCTGCTGTAGCCTGCAGGTGATACGGTCAATCAGTTCATGTGCCTCCAATGCATCAAACGTGGAACAAATGGATTAAATTAAGTGTAAAAACATCTCACGTTTGACTTTCTTTTGTTGGTGAAGTGTACAGTTGCATAGACGACTTCTGTTGCTGCTTCCTCGTACTGATTGCCCTGTTGTGATTGGTTGTCACAGAGCAGCCAGTTGACATAGTCTGTATTCTGCATACAATCATAAAGAAATAAAACAATTTCAATTAGTGTAGAACAATGCCCTCCTTATGTTTCAAATTCTACCTTTATGTTTCTGTTATGAACTTCTGTTTCACTCACACAACCAAAACGACCTCCGCTTTCTCTTATCTGATGTCCATCATGGTATGTCAGTGAGCAGAGACTTAGGATGTGGGTTTGACTTGCCTTTTAACTTAGCTTTACTGATTTGCAGACAACCTCTGAGAAATTCCCAGCCCTAATTGTAATATAGTATGCAGCGTACTGTCTAGAATGTATGCCACAAAAATGTCACCTGTATGTCCTCCTCTGTCTCTGGTACCCACGTCTTTTTTTTGTGGAGTCTGAAACAAAGAAATGTGATCTTTGCTAAGACATGATCATAATGTACATCAGCAGACCCCTGAGCAATGAATAACACAGTGCAAGGATCATTTATTCTGCCACATCAGGCCATGTTTAGTGAAAAAAAAGATGCTTTTGATCCGTTTTGCTGACAGGACCTGATTAGGTAACATAAGTGAAAACACCTGTGTGCAAGACTTTACATACGGTACATACATATGATACCTTTATAGATATGATGCATTACCATTGATTAAACTGGCAAACAGTATAACCTCCTAAGTATTTCCTCCATCTCAACCAGCTACATTTAAATGTTGCTTATACTTTAATCTGAATGAATACGGTAACAGGGTCTGTTCTGCATAATCAGTGCTTTTACTTTTGAAACTTAAAATAGGCTACATTTTTTATAACACTTATATACTTTTACTTAAGTAATATTTGAATTCAGGACTTCCACTTAAAAAAGAGAATGTATTATCACTATACTTTTACTGGAGTAAAGCATCATCCTAAATACTTGTCTGGTGCATGTTGGAAAAGGGGCTACAAATACAGCTTACCTTCTGACGGCGGTAACAGTAATCCCAATCAGGAGCACAGCAACAGTAGCAATGATCAGTACATCTCTGGTACATGTTGCCCAGTATGCTGTAAAACAAAGGCAGTGTGTTAGAGCTGTTTTAATGACTCATTGTTTAATCAGTCTTAAAATATGTGGCACAAAATTATTTACAAAAGAGATTAATTCAATTGACCCTATTTGGAGTTATATATATATATATAAAGTAGTCCAACTCCCTGGAGTCTATTCACTTCAAACACAAGTAACACCACTATAACATAATGTACATTTGTTCATGCAAATTCTATATAACACATTTGGTTTAATTACACCGCTTTATTGTCATTTCCACACAACTTACAAATTAAGAAATATATATATATATATATATATATATATTTTGCAGGAAAACAATGGTTGATTTCGCAAATAAGCATTATTTTTACACATACTGCAGTAGGGTCAGCGGGACCCCAAACAAAGATGAAGTCAATGTCAACAAAACAAAAGAGTCAACGAAGCATGAGTTCAATTAGAGAAAGACACTAAAGGACTGGTATAATGAGCAAATAAATATCCACTTACGTTTAATTTTTAAAGTATAAACAGAAGAGTTTTGGCTTCCATGTTTGTTGGTGGCACTGCATAAATACTGGCCACCATCACCAGGGACGAACACAGGCCCGTTTCCAACATCCATTATATCGCCATCATCCATTTTAAACCAAGTATAATTCTCCACTGGGGGGTTTGCATGGCTGCTGCAGGTCAGGGTTATGTTGCTGCCGCCGTCTGCCTCCATCGAGGGTCTGACAGACACTGATGTGTTCTTGGGGCCATCTGAAAGAAAATCATAATAATAATTTATACTTTATTAATCCCGCAAGGTAAATTACAAAACTGGAGCTATTAACTATCACAGAAATCATGTCATGCAATTTGGTAGATTTCATTTTCATTATCGAAATCACATCGTTTTTTATTTTATTCTCTCAAGTGTTGATCTCGTGTCCAATACTCACACTCAACATCAATATGTATGACTCCTGAAGTTGTTGCTGTGTGTGTTTTCAGAGAACAAGTGTAGTTTCCAGAGTTTGTGGAGGACATGTTGCTTAAATAAAGTGTAGGTCCTTCAGTTATAGGTTCTCCATTCTTAAACCAGGTGAAAGCAGATAGAAGTTTACTCCCATCACAGCTGTTCCTGCAGGTCAGATTCACAGAGTCGCCCTCCTTTGTTGTTCCGTTTCCATTAAGCTTTGTAACCGAAATGCTCAAATCTAGAAGAGCAAAGTAGGCTATTGCTTTAGATTCAAACTTTATGGATTGAACTGCTGAGAAGATTCACAACTATATTTATATTGTGAAAACTTACCAACAACCTTTAGTGTTGAGCCAACTCTACCAGTCCACTTGCCCCCTTTGGAGTTAGTTGTAAATCTGAAGGTGTATTTCCCTGTATCATTATGCTCCACTTGGTGTATTTTTAAAGAACAATTTTGATGTTTGTCACCAAAATACTGGAATGTTGAAGTGACTTGTTTCATCTTCCTGTCAGAAATAAAGAGAGTCCTGAAAGGATGAGACTTAACATGAACCCACATGACTCTTTTCACTCTCAGGTTCTCAGGATAGTAGAATGAACAAGGAATGACAGCAGACGAGCCTTTCACTGTACAGATACGTTGCTGATGGTATACCACTTCCCATGTATTGCAGAGAACACCTGAAAGAGATGGATTCATTCATACCCTGTAAGATTTTTTTTTTTAAATACTTTAAATGAAACATTACATGATATGTAAGTGTTGTTCTTACCAGCCAGAAACAGTGGCATCAGTGTCCACGTCACAATGCACATCTTACAAATCATCAAGGTTGTAATTGATCCTAAAATGTTTGTAAAATGCTCTGCAGGGGTTGTTGATGGCCTTTTCTCAAAATACACAGTGAATGAGTTTTTGCTTTCCTTTATCTGCTTCTTAATCTACGTACTTTAAACACAGCTTCCTGTAATGGGGGGGGGGAAAAGAAGGTCTTGGGTTGCTCTAACAAAGTTTTCAGTCTGTGAAACCAGGTCACATGCATCGCACTCAGCCCTCCACTTCAGCTTTTTCTGTTTAGATGTGTGAAACCAGCACATGAAACATACAGTATGTCCTGCATACTGGCATCTTACTGCATGTTGCTTTGTTGTGGTCATATCAGAGTTGTCACAAAATCTATTTTCCATTTTGTACTTTTGATAGTTGATTGACACTGTCAAATGTACTAGTTGTTTAATGTAAAATGTAATGTAAAATACTGTTAATTTAGTATTAAGTTTGGGCTTTAAGGTTAAAAAAAAACGTAAGACACAGTGATATACACTAACATTGTCTCTAGCCAAGTCATTTCTGTACACATTTTGGGAGTACTTTCCCATGTTTGAGTAATGGGGGCAATATTTATTCTATACTTCTATGAATCTTAAAAATTACTCAGGAGTTATGTTACCTGCCTTAATTTATATCAGCACAACATGAAGACTTCACAATTGCTTTTCAAAAATCAGATTTTATGACAGAATTTGATGTGGTGATTTAAGTTCAACATTTCATTTCAAACATTGAAGATGAACAGATATTTCAAACAGAGCTCGCCAGGAGGAGTGGGTTTCTCTGAGGTGTGTGTGTAAATCGCCCCCTGCGGGACAGTTTATGTTGACGACATTGCGAGAATGATGACGGGGTCCCAATAAAGACTGAAGTAGTGAGCGGCGACAACGGGAACCACCAGTCAGTCAGAGGTGCGCAGGAACAACCTTCAGTGCTCGACATGGAGATGCCCGCTAAATCCGTGTTCCCCGTCGTGGTGATCTCCGTGCTGGTGGCTTGCAGTCCGACGGAGGCTTGGTACAAGCAGGTGGCCGGCCCAAGCTACTACTCGGTGGGCAGGGCGTCCGGCTTGCTGTCCGGTATCCGGAGGTCACCGTACGTCAGGAGAGCCGAGCCGGAGCCGTCAGACAGCGAAGAGCTGGCGACCAACAGCGTGTCTCCTGAATTCCCTCCGCGCAATTTCATCCTGAAGACGATGGTGAGTGGTGATCGATTTTATCAACATATGGGTAGGAGGCCATTACGCGGCAGCTCACCGCAAGAGCGCTAATACTTTATTTAAAATGTTTAACCTTAATATCCTATTTCTCTTTAAAATTCAAAACAAAAGCTATGTGCCATCTTTAAAATAAAAGGCTGGAAACAAGTTAGGCTAAATTACATTTCAGATTTTAAACTTAAGGCATTACTGCCCAATATTGTACTGAAAGGAAATATTGTAGAATCAATATAGACTATATATTTTTATCAATGTATACATGATTTAGTTTAAACAAAACAAAAATCACTTTTCCGGACTCACGGTCATTTCAGTCGTGGAGGAGCTGTCCAGTCAGCACTACTGAAACTAAGAAAGTCGGATTTACAAGTTTAAAAAACATATTCTGATCTTTTAGTCACATTATAAATCTACTTTCATACAAGTTAAGTGAAATATAAGAAGCAGAATGGTCAGATTTTACTATGCATTGAATCTATATTATATATGTAATGTAATCTCTTGAAATGTAATCTTAATCAGCAAAGTTACTAGTAAAAACTGTCCAAAAATGTCAAGTGCAGTACTCCCCTTTGAAATGTGGAGTGGAAAAAGTAGCATGAAATGGAAAGAGGTAAATGTGCTTAGTTATCATTTTCACAACCGGTTTGACATGACGGGGTTGAAGTACTTTTGAGATGAGGTCCATATAAATAAAATCTTGATTAGTGTTCTCTGCAGGAATATCGAGCATCACAATGTCTGATTCAAGTGTACAGAATTTAAAGATTAGGCCTACATTTTTCTAATTTAACAATTTCTGTTCCTCCCCAACAGCCTGTTTGCATCAAAGACATTACACCAAACCTGCAGAGCTGTGAACTCTTCCAGGAAATCAAAGGCTCATTTAAGTGCCAAGCGGACGTCTTCCTCACTCTGGACTCTGCAGACTGTGCAGGAGACTGAGCAGTGAAGCAGACAGCTGGGCTGGATGATGGGGAAGAAAACAAATCTACATGTCTAACTTTAATTTTAACACTAAATGTTGCACTAGATGCAAGATATGCTACTTTTAATTTATCACTTCACCCATTTATTCATTGATTTTGTGATGAACCAGTTTTAAAAACTAAAGCTGTAAAAGTAGTGTATTAAATGTACATATATCTGAGTTTATTAAATGAATCATATTGCAGCCCCTTGTTGAAATTATTGAATGCAAAACACATTACAATGTAATGATTTATCTTCTCATCTACACTGAGGATAAGTAAATCTCTGCATTTTTGCAAACATCAATTATGTCAACCCTGTAACTTGCAATCATTTTGGCATTTGGTTATTCATTCAGTGATGGGTGTTTCAGAAGCATAAAATGTGTAGGATGTAAACCAAGAAAATATAATACAAACAGCTCACTGATTAAAAGGACCAAAGTGTTGAACATGTCAGACTTTATAACTGGAGAAACAAAAAATCGTTTATAATGGGGAATAGATATAACAACATTACAAAAAGGGACCAAGTGTATCAATAAATATTTTATTTAAGAAAGGTTTTAAAATAAATGGGTAAAGTGCAGCCTTATCATGTTAATATTCGCTGCTTAAATACATGATTTGCACACAGGAAAACAACCGATGAAATAAAAATACCAGCACTGAATAAATAAACACTCATCTTACAGCCTTCAGGTGACTTTTACAGCAGCTGGACAGCTGCTAGGTTCTCCTTCATAACCTGATCTATGACCATGTAAAAGACCACTTGTACGTTTGTGGTGTCTGTTGCCGTGGTGAAGTGGTGGTACACTAGCTTGTCAGGACTGCGGTTACATGAGGAGAACATGGCAGTTATGTGGTGGGCTGCAGCATCCACATCAACATCTGCGCCTGAATGAGGTCAAAAGAAGAAACATACCAAATCTTGAGACATCCGACTGAGTTCAGTAAAGTGACGGCTCGGTTTAACTATACAGCCCAAACTACAAGCACACTGGGGTAGTTTAATTTATTAAATAAAATAAATAAAAACAAGAAACTGGCTTCTGGTGAGAATCCGTACACAAGTTATCCTCCTGAATATACACAAATAAAACATGAGTCTAAAATATGTATGACCATGCTCTGGCCAGAATTAATGATATACAGATTATTTGAAATATCTAGGAATTCAGATTACCCAATGGACAGGGAGGATGCAGCATGCCATCCAGAAAAACAAAGAAATGCATATAAATTCCTTGAGGAATTTAAAATTCAGTTAAGAGAAAATACCTCCAAGTTGTCAACTCGTTGAGTAGCAGATTTGAACAAGAACTGGAGAATCCCAAGTCAGCAGTATATACTTAATCAGTTTCTAAATTTGGGGGTTCATTACTCAACATTGGGGCAGTTGCAATATAAATAAGATTCAAAGAAACTATAATGTATACTTTTTTAAATTTAAGATTAACTAAAAGGTTTGAAATTGATTATCCTTGTTTAATTTACTATTTGAACTCTCCCAAAACATAAAGCAAAAGTTTGTTGTACGCAAACAGTTCTGCCTGGAGTCTTACAAAAAAAGAAGTATTCCTCAGCAACATACCTTTGTAACTAGAAAGGTAAAATCTCAAGTGTCTTCCAGAGTGTAGGATCTTGTCCCGGAAAAGGTCAGTTTTATTCATAAATAGAATCTGTATGAGAGCGAGATGGCATCAGAATTGTGAATTTAAAAAAAAGTGACAATATTCAAATTTTCCAGGTGATGCCTTTCAGTGCAGTTTTTCACAACCTAACTCATGTCTAAAAATGCACCACATTCACAACATTTAAGTATCTGTACAAACAAAACTCTGTAGTTCCATCTGAGAGCCCAATACGGTTAGGTGGCTTTTTACTAGGGGTGTGACGAGACGCTTACTCCACGAGACGAGACATCACGAGATTGGGTTCACGAGAACGAGACGAGATTTTAAAAAAAAAAATTTAAAGAAATCCTCAATGATGAAATATATAAATGGAAAATAGTTTTTTATTCAACTGACCTTGGCTTCTTTGTAGAGGTTTGGAACTACAGTGCGAGTTAAATGCGCGCGTGATGGGATGACGTACCTCGTTTCCAGTGTGTGGAGGAGTCGCCGAAATCCGACATTTTCCACCACAGAAAATGGCCTCATATGAGCTGCAATGAAAACGCCTATGTCCCTCGTTATTGCCGTGGCTCTTGCACTTACCGGTGGCAGAGATGCAAAGGCTTTTAGAGTTGTTTGCCCTTTTAATGTTTTTTTTGTGGGTGCAGTAGTTAGTAGAGAGCTGTGGTGGTGCTGTAAGTGTTTTTGCATAGTGCTCGTGTTAGCCGCGGTATACGGCATTTTTTTCTTACAATGTTTACATAAGGCGTAATAGGCGATCACATCGCCTCACGAGACAACTTTTCACCTCGACGAGAAATCTCGTCACGTTTTAATCTCGCGAGATCTCATAAAACGAGATCTTGTCACACCCTTACTTTTTACTAAAAAAAAAGAAAAAAAAAGAAATTGTAACATCAGTAGTAGTAATGGTCAGCATCTCCATTTAAAAAAATAAAATAAAAAAAAAGCAGTTCACATGATAGGCAGAAATTTGAGTTTTGCATCTCCAGTCAATATGCAATTCTAACATTTTATACCACCACTATAGACTTTGTATTCTGCCAATAGAAAAATCAATTGACTGCCCAGCATTTAAGATGTAATTAACATTTTAAAGAAATGATGCAAGAGGAAATGGCCATAAGATAACCCTTGCCCTCAAGTTAATCAAGTGCAAATATAAAAGCTAGTGACCAACAAGTGAGTTATTCATGACGATGCAAATAGCCCCACTACCTCACAATATGAAAGAAATAATTCAAACTAAATTACACCCAGTGTGAAACAGTGCTCGCAGCCAACTTACTAAACAGAAATCACCTGCCCTACATCTCAATTAAACTTTGTATGCTAATTATGTATGTCAGATGCAATCATAGCCAGTTTGTGTCCCGTCTGCTTGGCAAGAATGATTTTAAAAAGCCCCACTCAGTGCTTTAGTCACCTCCACACATTTAGACAAGCTTTTAAAAAAAAAAAAAAAAAAAGGAGGACAGTCCGTGGAAGAGGCCATGAAAACAAAGCTCTAAAATGATACCTTTATTGTATTCTACGCATTATTCATTTTTAAGAAAGCCATCTAAAAGTAAGTGCAAATAAACTTACCAGTGAGGTGCTGCTAAAGACTGTATTGGTGCAGATGGATGTAAAAAGTTCAAGACTTTCCTGTAGCCGATTCTAATAAAGAAAATACGGAAAAAGTAAAGTAGAGGCCGAGACAAAACATGTCTACGTATATTTTGCAAGAATATAAACAGATCACATTTAATTCATGCAATTGCAACATACCCCTGAGGTTTTGTCCGTCTGTGTCATATCATAGCTGCTCAGGGCCACGACATACAACAAAGCCTGAATACAGTCAAAGCAGCTGAGCCACTTCCTCCTCACACTCCGCTGGCCCCCGACGTCATACAACCTGTAAACAAACAAATCAATTCATGCTTCATTTCATCCAACGAGTTGCTTCCAACTGATCACATCAACAACATGTGCAAGAAGAAAGAAAATGTGCAATTGAGCAAGATCTTCTACATGTTTATAGCTTGAATCACTCTAATCGCTCTATAAAGACATGATATTCTTTTTTGTATATATGTTGTATTCTTGGGGAATAAGGAAATATCCTTGAGATCAAATAATATGAATTAGTACCCATTTTAAATATTGGGCCAATCCATGTCAAAATATGAACTGGCACTGACTAAGTGAAGTCGAGGGTCTTGGTGACACAGGTAATGAGCCCCCATTTGGGCCCGACAGTCTCCAGGTGCATGATTGCAGTACTCATGTCAAAGGGAATAAAGCATTTATCCCCCGGGTCACGAGTCAATTTTAACAAGCTGGGGACAATAAGCCATAACTGTGGCATTTGATGGCAGTAGTTTGTGGTGCAGAGAGGAAAAAAAAACTAAAAAAAACACAATCATGACTGGCTTGACTGCAAGAAGGCTTTCATGGTTTTTCAGATTTAGTGGAAGAGCGTAATAAGACCTGTAAACAGATACAGCTAGCAAGAGTTGAGGAAATGACGCCATTTAGCCATTTAGTGGAATTAGCCCAAGACATACGTCTCACTCTGAAGCCACTTATCAGAATTGTGTTATGCAAGTTTAAGAAATTAAAATGTAATGCTTAGAATTGAAAAATATGGAGATGAAGGCACCAGATAATCTGAAAAAAAAAAAAAAAAGAAAGAGACCGATCTTAACTAGTGCATGGAACACAAACAGAATGCATAAAGGCAGTATGTAATACTATTAACATGGTTTTAACTATTGCAGTTTGGCTGGTTTATTGTTCTGTGGCATCTAAATGGAAATCTTGTCAACCAATTTGAACCACATTCAAACTGTGATTGTATCCAATACTAAAGAAAGACCCGTTATGTAAAATTATCAGAACTCTAACATTTCCCCAAGTGAAGCATTTTAATGTAGTTCTAACATTGAAGCTACAGTATATGCAATATTAATTAAGCCCCAGTCTATATGGATTCCATTTCTTATGACTCCCACACATTGAACACCATCACAGCAAAGGGACAGAGCGCAAGGAGAATCACGAAAAGGTTGCTTAGGAGGGTGGGGTTTTAATTTCTCATCGGACGCGCCTCCATATTTGTGTCATTATTCATGGAATAACCAGTCAAAGAGAAGCCATCAATATTTCAATATCTGAGTCATGCCCAGGCAGCCACCTCCCTCAGCTCAGAAAAGTTCACCTTTAGTCAGGGACCCTTTGGGAGTGGTGAGGCGGAGTCCCCAGAGGCTCAAAAACAGCTTTCTAGGAAAGCTGCATGTTCAAGAGTGTACAGTACAACAACTGCATGAACAGCAACTCTGATGGAAAATAAATCTAAATCCAAAAGTCCTCAAAGACCCATAGCTTAGGCTTTGTTTGTTTAACCAATTGATTAGAATTCCCTTCACTCTTAGTCTCCAGCAGTCTCTGTAAAAATCAATTTACTGGAGATGTAATTTGGGTTTGTAGGAACTCCACCACAGCCAACATTTAGTCAAATGTGTTTGTTGTTGGCCAAAGTTAAAATATTGTGCTTCAGACAGGCCAGGGAACTTTGCTGCCCTCTTTCACATTGTACCCTTACTATGATATTACCAATAGCAATCATAACAATAATGGAAATGCACATTAAAAAGCTGAGAAACCACCATTGAACAACTCCACAGCCATCTTATTTACATGCTGAACCTCGTGACCAAGTAAGCAATTAACACATTCAAATGTCACCATTACACTCATAACACATGCATCTCTTCAGGTACACACTCCTAAACAAGCAACTCTTAGTTGTTATGCATCTACAGGTACATATTATGCACTGTATAGCCTACAGTCTTTTGATGTATATGTAATATTTTCTGTATGTGTGCAGTGTATGTGTGTAGCTGCATGCTTGTGTTAAACTGCATGTGGTTTTAGTATCTGCTCTGTTTGTACATATTTCAGTGAGTGTGCGTGTATGCAATGTATCCCCTAGTTGCATTAAATGTTGCTTTCAGGTTCAATATCAAGATTTCTTAATTAGATTTGGTAAGGTGTTTCAAGGGAATATGACTAACACTTCACTGTGCCATAACACATCTATAGCGTAAGATCCAGAGTTCAATTGTCCCTTTAAAATGAAATATTGTGTTAATAACAACCGTGCATATTCAGTAACATAATTACACCTCTTACAGTAAGTGTATAATATGATGCTTGCAGTGAGCCCAGTGCAAACACTAAAATTATTTACCTTTATAAACTCCTATACAGCATTATGTTGGCATATGTTATCTGTGCACAGCGCTACAGTATATCATGTTGCAACCACTGCTGAATTTGCACTTCAAGTTTAGTAAGTCTTACCGAAAGATCATTTCATTAAGTTGAAACTGTGTCTCAATGATTCCACAGGTCCTCACTCTGACTCTCAGAACATCCATCACAGTAGGAACGTATTTGGGAGCGATGATTCTACTCATGTTCTCAAAGAAACTGGAGAGGGAATAAAAAGTAAAGAAGAAATATCACTTAGTGATCAGAAACATTTCAAATAATTGAAGCTTTTGTCAAGACAGATTTCCTTCCAATATAAAAAGGTGAAGACAGACAATATTTGGGCATTTTAACTGAAGTTGTTCCAGTACATGCCGTTTGAGGCTTTAGGATCAGTTTAATGTAATTTGATTTTTAAGAGCAGTAAAACTTCTCAGTGGCACGAACAAGTTTGTTTCACCCGGGCCACTACTCTACATCCAGCTACCAGTTTATTTGGTACACTGAGCTAAAACTAATACAACAGACCTGCAACAAATCCTACCTCCATGAAGGGTATAATGTTCAGTTGCAACTGATTTCGTGGGTTTATTAGGACTAAAATTGGTAATTTTGCAGGCTCTAAGTTGTGGTGCGTTTAATATTTAAAAAGGGAGCTGTGTGAAGTCTGAAACAGAGTAATGTCACTTGGGTCAGTGCGGTTGTTGCTGAAGATTAGAAAATGAAAAACATCTGGGGGTGTGAAGTAAGAAAATAGTAACCAGCTTACCATACTTGTGTAGCCCACTACTCATCTCTTCTGGAGGCTACATTAGGCACTTAAAAAAAAAAAAAAAAAAAAAAAATGTGGATGGATTTAGATTTTTATTGACCGTCCATCATGAGTCTGACAACTCTATGGGAGTGCAAGGGTAAATTTATATAGAGTACTTCTATTTATAGAGAGCTTATAAATATGACCTAGTACACTCACAAAAGATGGAGTCAAAAAGCAGTCCGTTATGTTAGATGGTCGGGTTGTAGACTAGTCAGTGACTTTATCCTGTCAATATACGAGTAAGTGCAAATATTTGCAACTTCCAGTTAATGAAGGGTGTTGATTAGAAATCATTACTAAAACAGGTTTCATTAATAGTCAACTTCAAATTTCTTTCTAGCAACATTAACTGTTTATGCCAAAGCTTATGTCTGAAACTTATGTCCGAGAAGTCATTTTACACACTGAGGTGCCTTCAGGTCCTGGGGAAAGTTAGTTTGTCACAACAGTCTATCCAATATTCCTGGAGAAGGAAATCAATGCGAGGTCCAGCAGAGTGAGAACGGACTGCAAGACAGCCAGTTGAGTTTCAGATCATCCTCCAGCTCCTAAACTTGAGTTTAGGATAATGAAACTGTCACATAATCTCAGTCTAGCCAGTCCAGCAAGAGTTGAGCCTTGTTGCCTCAGAGAACAGAACGAAAAGTCCACCTTACATCAAAGACCGTATGCACCCACCAACACTGGTCACAATACAAAATTTTGTGTTTGTGATGATGCACATTTCCCAGAATGCCTCTAAAGAAAAAGCAGATGGACTTTGAGAAAAACTGAGAGCCCCACCTAGCATTGCACTCGTGTTGATTGAGCGGCATTATAAACACTACTAACTGATGCTAATGTTTAACAGCACTGGCATGAATTCCCTTGTGTAGGGCAGTGGTGGCCTAAAGGTTGGAGAAGCAAGCTTGTGACCAGGAGGTTGTTGGTTCAATACACAGACTGACAGGATAAATCTGGGTGGGGAAGTGAAAGAGCAGCACTTGTCCCTCATTACCACAACTGAGGTGCCCTTGACACAAAAAAAAAAAAAATAACTCCACTGGAACTGATCAGTGGCCATCAGATCAGACTGGTTATACTGGCCAGCTTACAGGTATGACTAACTGCGTTAATGTGACAGGTCGTCGTTGCAAATGAAAATTTGTTCTAAATCAACTTACCTGGATAATTAAAAGGTTAACACTAACTAACTACACAAAATGGTTTACATTTCTATTTAAAGAGGATTACATTTTAACTTTAACAAGATTTGTAATGTGTTAGGGGGTAATTTGTTTAAACAATCACACTTTATGGTTGCATGAAGAGAGAAACAATAATGCCATCTAGCAAAATATATTCCACACTTCAGTTAATGATCCACACTTGAGCTGATGATACAACACACACAACAAATGATCTATGCAGAGTGGTGTTACGATTTCATGACACTGTGCAGGCTGCTTTTTTTGGTTGGTGAACAATTGAAAGGGCACAATTGCTGAAGGACAGCGAATGGAAAAACCAGCTACACCCACATACATATAAAATGTCCCACAAAGATGTTGGGTAAAACATGCTGGCTGATTTCCAATAATATCCATTTCAAAATAATCTGACAATATTCAGTGAGATGTATTGTGGTTAAAAACAAAACAAATACTGATGATTAAAATGTCTCGATTGGAACATATCTCCTATGCATCTTGATTATAATGCAGGTAAGGGTGCTATTTAAATACTATGAAAGTGTCAAAACTCTCAACACTGGCCAATCAGGGCTGACTAGGCTTTTTAGAGAGAGTGCTTTAAAGAGAAATGTGCTCTACACACGCTTAGCACTTGCTCTACTGTTGCTCTGTATTTATAAGATGTGATGACACGCTTCTTACTGGGCAATCTCCCTTGACATTTGCACTGTCAGTCATAATTGGGTGGAATTGTGCAACGTAGATGACTTTAGGTAATTCTACTCACTAGAGTGCAGAGTCATTGAGCTCAAACTCGTAACCTCTGGCTGCAGCTGCTTGCACCCCTTGGTCGGCCCAAAGGGCACAGATTGCATGAGCCACGAAAGGAAGCAGCTCCTGGTCTTCCCCCAAACACTGACTGCAGGACAGGATGGAGTGGGCGTGCATCTGCAGTACAGGAGATAATATATCACACACACACACACACACACACACACACACACACACACACACACACACAATCTATTTAAAAGTAACACTCTACCTGAAGATACAAATGGACCAATATGTCTTGCAACATCAGAACTTGTCAGTATAGATGACTGATAGAGATTGATTATTATACAATGTGTGTGGTCATTATAAAGTGTGTGTCATATATAGACGAAGACTGACATCTAGTGTGACAAAGAGGGGCTGCAATGAAAAGTGGGCTACCACATAGCAGATTTGATTAAACCATTTAATAAAATAAAAAATAAAAAGATTTAGGATGTACAATGGATGATGATACATGGGATTCAATTCTGTCAAACAGTGGGTTGCACATTAGAGAAGCTAGGGGTAAGTTTATTCAATACAAAATTCTTTATATATTATACCCCTTCCAGGCTTTATAAAATGGGTATTGGCAGAAACGATCTTTGTTGGAAATGTCAAATAGCTTAAGGTACTTTGATGCATGCCCTTTGGGAATGTCCGGTGATCTGTTTTTTGGAGCAGTGTTTTAAGTTACATGCAGGGTTGGTTATCCTGTAATCTGCCCAAATCACCTAGACAGTGTTTACTTGGAGACTCATTTTGAGATTTTGGAAGGACTCTCATGCCCCAACAAGAAAGAATGACTGAGAATGCTGCGTGCGAAAAGATGCTGGGAAGACTACATTGTACGAATGAAACCATGAAGGAACAATGGGACAATTTCTGCACCTACATGTCTACAATGTAATTTGAACATCAGCTGTTTACAGAGATTTACATTGAATCTCACTGTTGTGTGTTGTTTTTTGTTATAAAATAAAAAACTCAAATATTTGAATTATAAAAAAAAAAAAAAAAAAAAAAAAAATTTAAAATATAATAGTACAAGTACAATCTCTCCTCACCTTGTTCTTCTTGTTAGCAAGATTAATCCTCAGCATTCCCATTCCTTGAAGAACAAACTTCATGGAGGTCAGCAGGTTGTCTAGTACTGCATGCTACAGAGGAAAGGACGGTCAACCTTTTGTCCTTTGACTGATGTGCTGAAAGTTGTTTGATAGTTCAGTGCTCAACAAATGCTTCATTTGCTTGCAGCTGTCCAATACCTTAAAACTTATGAGCTCCTGTTTGGAGAAGCCGTGACTGTGGATTATCTTAATCTGTTTGATTAGGGTGCTCTTTCCACTCTCTGCAGCTCCTGACACACACAAACCAAAGACATGCTTCTACTTAAAAATGGCAACACTTCACTGAAACCTGTTAAACTACATTCATGTAATAAATGCCTTTAAAACTTACCAAGCATGAGGATTTTTACCACATTCATCTCAGTCTGGGCATGTTCACAAAGGTCTTGCTCTATTCTAGAGCTCTGGAGTTTAGCCTTTTTACCCTCATCTGTGATATCCTGGTGAGGGCACATTCCCATGCAGATCTGAGCAAGAATGTAACTTTCACATAGATGCTTTGGGACTAAAACACAACTTCAAAAACTATAGTAATAACATTTCATAAACAATTGAGGATGTGTTTTAGTAAACGTTTAGAAATACAAAACTGACTAGAATGCATTGGCAGATTACATTTCTCTTAAACAAAAACAAAATAAAAAAAAACAAACACATTTTAAAAAGGTAATTCTACTAAATTTTACATTACATGTAAACAGTCACAAAACTCATTAAATTAAGAAATAAGTTGCAAATAGCCTACTTTAACTGACTGAATAGCAACCTGAAAGATTATTCCACTGACCTAAATCTATTTAGACTGAAAGACGACGAAATCTTGCATATTTTGAAGCACAACTTTGTTGACCAAGACTCAACGAGGCTATGCGCCTCTCACACTTCGGTTGTAGTTTTATAACAAACATTAGCATTTTCAAATCAGTTGAACAATTTAATGCATGTTCTACCTGCAGTGGGGCTGGCAGTAGTCCTATACCAAAACAGCAAAACATCTCTCTGCTTTCGATCTACACACCGGCGTCGTTTGACTCACAGCTTGAACGGCTAACAGAATTAGCAACAAACGGAAGAGTTAATTAGCTTAATTGGGCGCACGTGTGAACCCGGATTTGCTTTCTTGACAGCTCGCTTCAGAGACAAATAAGAAAAACGTATATATATTGTACTTTTTTTTTAAATGAGCACAACTTCACTTAATTACATAAATTAGAAATCTTACTCAGCACATGTAGTTGAATCTATCAATATTTACAAAAATGTAACTTTTTCCATGATGGATATTTTCAATGGGAGTATCTAGTCATGCTTAGCTGCTTTCAGTGGTAAAATGAAAGCAGCTTTCAATTTTAGAGGCTTTTTTTTTTTCTTCCGTTGCATACTTTATACTGCTACTCCATCTGACATCTTATCACTTACTTTTAAAAACAATGTTATACTTAGGCCTACATCAGTTTATGAACATATATTGTAATATATTTAACTACCCAACAGTATAACACGTTTATAAATTACTCTACCTTTGACAACATTAAAATGCTGCTTACATGTAATGAATTAAATGTTAATGAATCAGTGTTAATATTCCAATAATATATAAGATAGATGATAAATGTTACACTGATTGGGGATACCTGGCATAATACATACTTTTACTCATTTTGAATGCAGGACTTTTATAGTATTATTTCATTGTGGTACTGCTACTTTTACTTAACTAAAAAAAAAAAATCTCAAAACTTAATACTTCGTCCACCATTGCCTGCTTGAAAATAAAAGTACTTTTCCACGCCAAGATGGGTGGATTGTTCATTTAACATAAGTCCTCTGGGAGGCCCAAGTTGGAATCGGTTAATTTGTTCTTATACTGCACTGTAAAATTTTATTCTCGTCTTTTATCTGTTTTAAATTTTTTTAAATCGTTTTTAACTGCTCTTTAATGTTTACATTTTTTAGTCGTTTTTAACTGGTCTTTAATGTTTTATGTAAAGCACTTTGAATTGCCCTGTTGCTGAAATGTGCTATACAAATAAAGCTGCCTTGCCTTGCCTTGACATAGGGTTGCCAAACATTCATACTGACTGAATTACTTCTACATTCTGGGCCATATAACTTCATGCTTCCATGTAAAAAGATTTTCAAATTAGGTCAATATGCCCTTTTTCTCTCTTTTTGAAAAAGCTTACAGATCTTTGCTGGGTACCAATCTGCTGCTAAAATAATCTACTCTTAATTGTCTGACATTTAACAAACTCTCTGTGTGACTCATTCATATGTTGAAAAATTCAGATCTTTTTTTTCTGATCAAAGGTCATTTCTGTGTCCCAAACATGACTTTAACCTTTCATTGTGTGACTAAAGCACAGCCTGCTCATTTACCTCAATTACTGAGGAAATAAATAAGACATTGCAATCCTCCTAACCCCTGCCATTTTCTGTTTTAGGGAAAATAAGATGACAAATAGCCTTTCCGATTAAAATGTTATTATTATCAGCAATAGTATACTGTAGTCCAATCACTTTATACAGTGTTTGTCAACTGGGAGTTTTCAATAACATATACATTATAGCCTACACTGAATACATTCCAACTTGACATACAGACATATTAATATGGTTTTTTTCAAACATTAAACACTCTATACAGTAGTTAATGGAGAGGAGGTGAGTAAAATATACATTTAAAAAAAATATAATTTAATCCAATCTGACATAGAGACAGACGCTTCATTTTTTAGGGTTCAATGACAGTAAAAGGTCTATTTTATTATCAAGTCAACAACACTGAGCATCTGTCATTGTTTTATAGTTAAGCTTAAAAGCAGTCTGTTAAAGCTCTGTAGTGTTCTCTATAGTAGGATAAACCTTAAAGGAGTGTTGGTTTAAAAAAAATACAATTGCACTCAAAAGGCCGGGCGTGCAGGTCTTAACAGTGTGCATTTTTTGAGTTAAAACTCTGCTCTAGTCAAACAAAACTGTTCTTTTTGAGAAGTCAGTGCAGTCTGGAGTAAGGCCTGATATGTACATGAGGTCCCGAAACACCTTTACACATCCAAACAATTCAAGTTGCATGCAGAGAAGCAGGTGGATTTCCTACTTCTCTAATGGTTTGAGCATCCTCCAGAGAGCCTGTAATCACTTTATGATACATTACATACAGTATATACATGAATAGATCCATTGTGGGGCGACATCTATTGCTGGGAAAAAAGCACCAACAACCCCATGGAAATGACTAATCAAATCATTTCCTTGTTACAGTTTAATGCCTGACCGACATCTTAGGTCCCCACACTCACTAAGATAATAGTTAAAAAATCTATATAAGGCAACAAAAATAAATACTTCAGGAATTAAAAATATCCAAAGACAGAAAATAGACATTTGAAGACATAATGATATCTCCCTTGTCTGTATGTATGCTTGTTGACTGATTATTTGCATAATGCTGAATATGTTAATACCCCCCACACACACACACACACACACACACACACACACACACACATATACACACACACACACACACACACACACACACTGTATAACTGATGATCCCACAGCAGACACACACACACACACACACACACACACACACACACACTGTATAACTGATGATCCCACAGCAGACACACACACACACACACACACACACACACACACACACACACACACACACACACACACACACACACACACACACACACACACACACACACACACACACAGAGTATACCTGATGATCCCACAGCAGACTATACCGCCCTGGCTTTAAATGGGCTGCTTTAAGCACTGCTGTCATTAGCCAGGATCATGTGTGGAGGGTGTCATAACACATACAAAAGGATTGATTTTACTGTACATGAGTTTAGAATAATTGAGCTTGTCAGTGTTATGTTGACACTAAGTTGATGGTGCTTCTTTAGGGCCTTCCTACAGCACAGCCTGCGCTCTTTCTTTAGTCTTTTCCTCCTCTTGTCGCTTCATGGCCTGGATCACAGCAATCTCGTTGGCCTCTTTCTTCTGGTTCCTTGCTTCAAATAGCAACCTGAATCAAAACAACAAAAGTGGAAAATAGGTCTCAATCTTATATATTACTTATTACAGCAGCACAAAAACTAGGTCCCATTTAATTTAACTTAAAATGTTTTGCCCACTGGATATAATATAAAATTGTATATTTCTGCCCCCAAGCTTTTGTGAATTTTTCTAGAAGTTGACAGGCCCCCTTTTTTTTTAACCTGTTTTTGATTATCCTCTGCACAATGGCATCTGTAGTGAGGCTGTTGACACTGTCAACGGTACGCAGGATTCCTTCTCTTCTCGGCTCCTGGATACGAAGAAAAAAATTCAGAACGGATGTGATATATCATCTCTGCGCATAACTGTATTTCATGGAGGTGTTTTGAAAAAAGCGGTATGTGACAGTGTTTAGAGTCTTACAGCATAAGGGTCGGATCCATCCTTGTCAGGATATATTTCTGTCTTTCCATGGCATACAAGATCCACCTGTGGATAAATAGATGTGCTATTTCATTCACTTTTAATTGCAGAGAACAATATTATCTAGTTGTGAGAGATAACACTATGGCCTGTATTTACCTTAAAATGGTCCAGTAAATCTTTTGTGACTGCAAAGGGTGCACCAATCACTACTTCTGACACATACTGTGAAGAAAACAACACAACAAAATCAGAAATCAATCACCCACAATGAATTGCAGATAAAGAAGATATACTTGCAATGCACTGTGTTGATGGTGGAAGAAGAAGAAGAAGAACCTACTCGACAAGCCAGGACGCTGAGCGTTCTCTCGTGGACATTCATGATGGGGTAGTTTTTCCCTTTGTAGCGGTTTACCTCCTAAAAAATATGAACAAAGAGAAAAAATAAAATGTCACAACTCGATTCAGGGAGGCAGTGAATGTTTTACACAATTGAAAAAGAGCCAAGGAGACCCACCTGATCAAAGTGCAACCCCACTATAATGTATGGCTTTTCTGCGAGCTTATGCACTGCTTCCAGGAAGTCCACATGGCCAATGTCTGATAGGAGACTAGTCAAGGGTGACTAAGCATTTTAGAACAGCAGAATTTTTTTATAGCAACAGTTCACAACATAATGAATTCACACCATTCTGACAGTGATACCACTGCTTTTATAAATGACGTCTCAGTTTACTAAAGGGTACATGCCTTTTGAGTCAAAGGTTTTATTGTTGTTAGCAATATTTTTAGGTTTCTAAAATGATACGGAAGAGGTCAAAGGCTCCTGCCACATAGATGATGGTGTCTCCGGGTTGAGGCTCCTGGCCTGAAGCAAACTGGATGATCTTCTGTGAAGTCTGCAGGAACTGAGACACCCCTGTCCAGGGACTGTGGCCCTTCTGACCATGTGAGCCCCGTAACCAAGAAACAGGCACAATGAGTACAAACAGACCGTAACAATCAGTATCATCACTGGAGTATCAGAATGCTGGATCATCACCACCACCTTGTGGTGGGAGTAGTAATGTCATCTCTTAAATGCTAAATAGCTCACTTGCTATCCCACAAATCCCCAGCGCATTTATTCAACCCTCTCCAAATTCACAGCACTGCTGTGCCAGTCGCAAATGTTCTAAAGTGAAGAGACCCTCTAAAGCTTTCACACTATTTAAATCCCCAGCATGTTAACTCTGAGTTAGGTTCTCTATCCAGGAACAGAAGTGGCATTCACTGTTTACTGGCACAGCCTGCAACTTGATTATAAAGTGGGTCCACAGTAAAGGCCTTTGTTTAATAATGGTTGACATCTGGCCCACATGGCAACTTTAACTACTTGAATGACATAACAGTAAAGGAAGAGGAAGCTAAAGAGCCAAGCATTTGGTTTTAAAGATATGCTAATTAAGAGTTTGGTAGTAAGCTGAGGATTTGATATTAACTAGGTGATGACAAAAGCATTAAAATAAGCTGTAAATAGGTTTGGTACCTACCTTTCCAAAGTTGTCTGTGTGCTGCTGATAGTCTGAACTATCCTAAAGAGAAGAGAGGTTTGAATCAGGCATGTGCTGCGTACTGAGGGCATATAATAATAATAATAATAATAATAATAATAATCTTTATTTATAGAGCACTTCAAAATCCACGTTACAAAATGATTCACAACTTGGCCACAGAATAAAACAGACATTAAGTCATAAAATTATCAGGTTTAATTTGGTGTATAAAAACCAATACAGGGTTGGGCTTTTTTTCAAGGAAACAAAAGAAAGTTCAAAGGAAGTTCAAACTCAAGTAAAATCAGGAAAGGCTTTTCGATATAAATATGTTTTCAGAAGGGCCATAAAGAAGACCACTGACTCAGCCAACCTGATTTCCTCGGGCAGATCATTCTAGAGCCTCGGGCCCTGCAAACACTCTGTCCCCTTTAGTTTTCAGCCAGGTCTCTGGCCCAGACAACAGACCTCTGCCCGAAGATCTCAAAGTCGAACCGGGACGTACGATAAGAGGTCAGGGATATAGGCGCTGCACAGTGGCAGTGAGATAAAGGCGTGTAAAATGGTCTTGTTGTCTTTATAGAAAGACTAAGGATGTACTTACAATGTTGCTGTGATGTGCTTTGGTCATCAGTAGCATTCTGCCAACCAGATCTGTGGTTGAAACTCCCTGGGTTCTCTTACACTCCCTGGAACAGCATAATATACAATTTAACAAGTTAAGAAAAGCATACACAACAATATTATCCAGACTGTTATTATCTTCTGCATTTTTCAAAAAGCAAACTCGCCTGTACCGCCCTGACTTCTTCACCTCCTCATATGTGTCTTTCCCATCCACTGTTAGTGTTATATCATCTGAAACAACATCATACATGAGCAATAGAGCGCTGCATGTTATATCAACTAAAAATCAGTGATCCAGCATTATACTTGGAACTGACCAACATTGTTTAGGGCTATGAATCTATTTGTGTGTCTAAATGAGGACAAGAGGTAGTGATATACTGTACCTCCGTGCACACAGAAGTCACAGTTGTACTTGTCGAGGGTCTGGAGGGTGGTGACATAAGGCGCTCCTTCCACAACTTCATCCACCCATTTTATGGCCCGCACCATCTTATATCTTTCTGCCTGAGTGAAGACTGGCGGACCCTTGTGCTTCGCAATCTCACCTTCAAAACAAAACATGTACACAATACTGTTGTTGATTCACACAAATAAACTGAGATTAATAGAACAGAGAGACAGAAATTTCCATCTGATGAGCAGTTTTTATAGTGACCGAACGCAGCTGCGCCTACGTCCTTGAGATACGTTATTGTCACTTCAGCAAAGGGAAAGATTGCTGATATCTGTGCTGGCCTTAACTATGAAGTCATTCTTGGATATCTTAATGTCAGAATGCCCCAGTGTGCCATAGACGGGTGAGACCACAGACATGTCTATGGGTGAGATGTAATCGCTGAGTCGCTGCACTACTGTCACAACAACCCCTGTATAGGGCACAGCTAGTGTCTGCCTGCTACTGATAGGACTGAAGAAGATAAACAGAAGCTTCAGGTGCCATGGCTCCCGAGACTCATCAGAAAGAGGAGTTGGGGATGACAAAAGTTATGTACAGATGAGCTAGGCCTTAAAGAGAGGTGTAGGTGGACAATAAGTCATTATGGTTCTGAGCCTTACTATCTGTGTGTACTCCAACGATGAGGTAATCTCCCATGGCCTTGGCCTGTCGCAGCTGGTTGGAGTGGCCATAATGGACCATGTCATAGCTGGGAGGATAAGAAGATAAAAAATGACATAAAAGTTACATTATCGTAGGGAGGTACAGGAGCAGTATGAAAGGATTGTTTTTAAAACTATTGGTTGGGAAATCAAATAAAAGAAAAGGATTTCTTGAATTATAGTCATAATGTTTGGCAGCCAATCAAAATTAAAACACGTCCGGAACTCTTCTCCAGTGCATCATGCTTTATTCCTGATGATAGCAAGATAGTTGCAAACAACTGTTGAATAAAGCATGGACCGTGGTTTAATTTTTAAGCTCACGCTGTTCTCAGAGTTAGAATCTGCAGCCTCTCTACAACACTCAGATGTCTTAATGGTCTTGAATGCACCAACAAGGTGTTTTTCTCATCTAGCAGTAACTTTAACCAAAACGAGAGAGTTGATTAAAACCCTGTGATATAAATAAAAAGCAATGACAAACTGGAGTGTAGGAGATCAATAGATGTTTAGTTCATGGGCTGAAACATGCATAACCACTGATATTTCTGATATTGTCGACCCACCAATGTATTTCACACACTTCATGTGATCTGTTAGATATGTTATCAAAGTCTAAACATAAAAAGTCAACAGCACAGTGCATTTCTTCCTCCCACTTTACTCCACCCAGGCTTTGATACCATCTGTAGATAATTAAATTAGCACAGATTGGAGACTGAGATTGTAACATGGTAATCTAGCATGGTAATAGAGAACAGATGGGCATTAGCCTTCCATCACTATTACTAGTGCCAACAGCTGACATCAGTCTGATCATTTTTCTTTCTGGTCTACTTGGAGCATGATATTGTCTAATATGCACAAAAAAGAGAAGAAAGTGACTGCAGGTGTCACTGATGATGCATTAAGTTTATTAGACTCTGATCACTGTTACAGTAGCTACTATAACCATCAGCAATTTTGTGACAGCAATTAACTTGGAGAATCACAATAATGACAACATACCTGATGGCGAAAAAACATTCAAATTGGCATTTATGTCCTCTTTAGTTCATTAAATTACATGTCAGCTCTCTCATGGGTCAGGTGCAAAACAGCACTATGAACAGCATCCTCAAAAATCAATAAGAAAACAGATGAACTGCCCTAACTACAGTTTGTGCACAGCCACAACAGTAACAGAATCCCATGTTGTTTTCAGCCCCAGGCTATGCTAATGAAAGATAGCATCTGTGCCTTGCTGTGGTGTCACTATAGACAGCCTGACTGAAAACAGCCTGGACTGCACTTGGGTTTTATTCTAACACATAAATAACAATTACCAGACTGTAGGGGCTTTTTTATGTGATTCAGATGTATCCACTATACTTCAACAAAATGCGAGAACCACAAAAAGAGGCTTGTTGTTGAGGAATCTAGTTTTTTCTGTGTGAGTCTTGTGCTGTTAATCTGTTGAATTAGGATCCATGTGTGCAGGCTCTGAGGTGATAGTGGAGGGCCGGAACAGAAGAATGTAGTAAGGGGGAGCATTTGGAGGTAATGAATAGGAAAGAAAACTCAGAGTTACATAAGACCAGGAGGCTCTTTTGGGGGGTGTTATACTACCTAGATGCCCAACACGTGTTACCGTATTCCTGTTGTATTTTTTAGCAGGGATGGATCATGACCAGAGGATGATGAAATATTGATTAGTATAACCTGTTAGCAGACACCCACACAGCACCTACGCTACTCAAGAACAAAACCAGATGGACATCTGTGGACACAGTGATAGAATACAATGGGATACGTGCAGGAAATACCAGTTAGGGGAGCACAAAACTTATAATCTTGACATTTTGGTTTTCCTTTAATTCAAAATGTAAAATACCTGGAGACATAGTGCTCAGGATATGACTAGTCTCGTAAAAGGCTGGAATGACTAAGTAACACACTGTTACTTCACTGAGGCTTTAAATAGCACATTTATAGTCTAGTATAGATTAACTACCTTAGTGGAAACACAGTGGAAGAGGACTTTACACTCTTCCTTGATGATGCTTCACTGATAACTGATCTTTAACCCCCGTCACCTCTTTTTAGGTTGACAAATAAGCGTGTTCGTGAAGCAAAAAAGGGGCTGGGTCAAAGAAGTCTCAACAGATGAAGTGACTGTGCTCTTTTCTTGGAATTTTCCTCTCGTACGGCTGACAACGCTGGATGTCAGTAAGAGCGTGGTGGCGTCCAGTAGGGTTTCAGGAACAATGTGCTCAGTGAAGGGCGTCGGGCATGGCTGCCCGAGCCACAGTGGCCGTAGCAGGTGTGGGCTGAAGGGGTTAGAGAGGGTTAATGACATGAGCTCTGTTGACATTGGTTCTCTTTGCATGCTCACCCCACCGGTTAATATTCTGGCATCCCAAATATTCTGGAACATTCCATCAAACCATAGATAGGCAGCCACACCTAAATCACAGGAATTCTACAAAAGAAAGCCACAATAATCCTGGCCTTAGTACACAGAATTTCAAAACGTGTATTTTTCTCGGTGTACCATTGAGCCAGAATCTGTCCACCAAGGCTTGGTGTTTCTCCCAGAGGAGGCATCTTAAAGGGTCAGTTCTCGGGCTGCAATTAATGATAAATTATCGATTAATAGTGTTGTGTATAACGAAAGAGAATAGTGAAAACTGCATATTAGAATTTCAAACAGCTAATGGTGACATATTCAAAAAGCTTGTTTTATTCAGCCAACGGTCCAAAACCCAAAGATAGTCAGTTAGCAATCACATATGGCAACAAAAATCATCAAATCCCCTCATATTTGAGAAGCCAGAACCAGTGAATAATGTCTCAAACAATTAATCATTTGTCAAAATAATCGGTAATATATTTTCCGTCAATCGATTCATCAGTTCGCCCACATTCTGGAGATATATACAACTGAAAATTCTGCTGCCAACTCAATACAATAGGGGTGAAAAGATTTTTTGTTTTCAGCAATGTCCCGTCAAAGCCCTCACTGTCAACACCTTTCATTATTTTCTGCCTTCAGCGGAAAATACTTCCTAATGAAAACTGTTTACACTAAAGTGTGTGGACAGTGTTTCTGGATAGAAAGGTTGTTGCTGAGTTTTTCAAATATTGGGATAAACAACAAACAAAATTCCATTTTACGTCCACTGTTTCGGGGCAAAAGTAAAAAAAAAAAAAAAAAAACCACACATTTTCCTGCATGGTTAGATACCAGTATGTCTAATGGAAAAATACTGTATTCTTTTCTATTTTAGGTGAACTAACCCTTTAAAAGGGGAGGGGAGCCCTCTTAAAAGTGCCAAGGTGAGGTGACTGAAATAACAATACGTGTAGGCTATCTGAGATGACACTAAAACCTTTTCCTTCCACCTAGTCCAGTCCATTAAACCTGTTCAGTGTGCTGAGCATCATTAGGCCTGTCTGTCACATGAAGAGTGGCCAACAATCAAGTGTGGCTGTCATTTCATAAACAAGGAGAACATTGCTGCTGTTGTGTGTCGGAAGAAATGTTTTAGTTGGACACTGAATTTTACAATAAAGATTGAAATATATTGGTAATATATATAAGTATCATATGAGCTGGAGGAGCAGAGTGAACAGAGCTTGACTTAGTTTTTTAGCCTTTGTTGTACATGTTTGCCGTTTTGCAAACTGATGTGAACACAATTGCTAATGTTCCCTGGTTAGGGTTTCCCTTCCCACAGCTGTACACATTAAGCACCTGTATTGCGTTAAAGCCCGGCGGCCTGGCGCTATCTGAGCACCTTGCTCAACTTCAATACAATCACTCATTATTCCATTACACCATGCTGAAAGAAGACACCTTGTTTTGTCATTGGGGCATCACGAAAGTAATCCCACGGAAAGTCAAACTAAGTATGTTCAGAGTGGCCTGCTAACCAAGGGGTCTGAGATGCATAATATGTAGGCTAATTGCAATGTTCTGGCTTTGAAAAAAATGTATGTGTGCATTATCATTCTGTGATGTTTAAAACAATCTTAATAAATATTTTCACACCAGAAATTTTGACTTTTCATAGTAGGAGAAGCATAGGTGTATAACGTTAATGATGGCTCGTTATATTCAGTTGTCCCAGTAACAGAGAACCATCATGCACAATACCTGGACCCTGAAACTAAGTCATCTATATATTGCAAGCTGTATATATGCTATAACAAATCCTAATTATAAAAAATGATATGGTCACATACATTTACCAGTAATTAAAACAACTGTTTTATTCAGCGGCCACATCCAATGATTTTTGGCCAATTTTATGTGAAACTACCCATACATTCAACATTTAGCCATAGGCCTGTCACAATAAGCAATACATCAATTAATCGCATGATAAATATAAATGAGCCCGATAAATTTTAAATGGAAATTATCGCTGCCGGAAAAATCGCCATTTTATTTATTGTTTTTGGTTGTGTTTGGTTTTTATTCCAGTGCATTCTTTGTTAACAGAGACTGAGAGTCCATTTTATTTATTCTTTTTGGTTGTTTTGTTCATTTATTGTGGATATTTAAAATGTCTTCCAGTTCCAGTATCAAATATGCTTTAGAAATAAAAGTTTATTGATCTTTGAAAAGGTGTACCTGCATTATTATGCCATTATCATTATATTAGATAAAAATGGTCTCTCAACGACAATTTATCGTCCAGCAAAATTTGTTATTGTGACAGGCCTATTTAGCCATATGCCTTTAATGGTATCTCCATTATATGACTGCTAATTCTATAAAAAAAAAAATTGTTTCTAACTTAAGTAAAGCCCTGCATTAAGTGCAGTCGGTAGGCCTATTTACAATACATTGCAATACACTAATTTGGCAGACAATTTTATCCAAATCACGTACAATAATGTGTAATTGCCAGTATACCGGTAAACTACAGAGTATACTTAGAGCTGGTCATAGTTAGGAGTTAGGAATGTCCCTCTAGATGACAGTAATGATGTGCGGTGTTATGAGAGATATCCTGATGTTATTATGTAATAATGTGTCCACTCACTGAGGAGGAAAATTGAGACTAGGATGTCCGAGTAATAATAATAGGGTAAAAGTAAAGTAATATAAGTCCTGAATTACAGTGATTTGTGTCTGGCCATTGCAACTCTCATGGTAGAATACATAAACGAGAATATTCACTTAAAAGTTTAGTGTTTACTGACATCTCTGGAGAATGAAGCAGCAGTCCTGAGAGCTGTAACCTGCAGCAGGCCTGTCCCGTTGGTGGCATATACACAGGCTGACACATTCATTCAAACTGGCTTGATGCAAACGATAAGAACAATGTTGTAGCATCATCATCATCATCATCATCATCACACCGTTAATCATCCGGTTGGTTACTCACCAGCCATCGCACCACACCCGGATTCTTCGCCTCCTCTTCTCGGGACTGCAAGCTGCGGTGCCTGGGGTCGTCCCTGCGTCTTTCCCGGCTGCTGTGTTCACTTGGTGGTGGTGGTGATGTCCGTTCTTGATCATTTTTGAATCTGGCGAGTGATCACTTAAAAGTGCAACTGTAGCTGCAGAGCGACTTCCTCCAGTTAAGATGGTGAACGGTGTCAGTCGTGAGTCGCTTTTCAGTGCAGGACAGCCGGCTTGTGTGTCAGCAGCTGCAGCAGCTCCAGCAGCTTCGGCGGCAGAAGTGCGATGCGCCAACGCCTCCTTCATCGGCGACGCAACGACGCACAACACGCTACGTCAAGTCGGCCAAAGAAAGCAGATAAACCAGGACGGGAAGGAAGCACTGCTCATAAAACTCCCCGAAACGTATCGTTGCAGCAGTTGGTTTTATTTTGAAAAGACCAAGGGTGTGATGGTTGTTCAGTAAGGAAGACTTGACACAGGTTGAATCGTACGATGGAGTGCACGGTGCACGCAGCCGACACGTTGTTACATAATAGCGGCGCTGTCCACTGTCATGTGACAATATCTGGATTCCCACAGAAATAGCAGCTATCTGCCAAAGCTGTCTTTGATGACGTGCCAGTTTGCGGTCTTCAATTTTCTGCAAGCTATCCCTCTAAAATAACAACCATAACAAAGATAAGAAAAAAAATCCTTTTATTTATCATAAGTATGTAAACATGCTTAGCTAATGAGTCAACAATTAGTAGGCCTTTTGGAGACATTCTTCCTTTGTGCTTCTGGGAAAAGCATCAAAAAACACACTATATGTATTATTATGTATTAATTTAGCATAAAAAGATATCAAATATCTATTAAAATAGTATTGCAAATTTGTGGTGACGAGATCACAGCCAAGAAGAACATATCTCTACACCAGGAATTCTGGGCTCTGGGCACTCTGCCAGGGGGTCTGTGAAGTTTTCCAATTCACTCATTTAAATGATCATGACTTTTTTTTTTTGAGAAAGGCTTCATAGTTTTACAACTACTATGATATTGTTTAAATCTATAGCCTAATAGTTTATATGTTACTTTGTAGTCTAACAAATCTATAACTCTCAATATGCAAATATATATCTTATATCTAGGCTTGGGCATTGTTTGGATATTAACGATTCTGATTCCGATTCCGATTTTTCCTTTCGATTCCGGTTCTTATCGATTCTCAATTCCGATTCTCTGAGGGGTGGAGTTGAAACGGGTCACATGCTTATTTCACAAGTTTTATTTTGATTAAATGGTGGTTTGCATTTATACAGGGCTTTTTCAACGTAAAATAAAGCCACACTAGAGTGCCGCTTACTGTGCTCCAAGGCTGTAACACAACAAGTGCCTGGCCACTACGGAAACCAAAACTTGCGCATGTTAAATTTGGAACCTATTATCAGATTTCAAACCAAATCCTCCAAACGATTCCAATAAAGATGGAATCGTAATTTTTGAAACGATTCCAAGTAGGAATTGGTTCTTGATGCCCAACCCTAATTATATCTTTCTTATACATTTCTCTTGTGTTGTTCTATCACATAATTAAGACTATAGAAGTGTAAAAAATAAGCTAAGTCAATTTTTTTCCAAGACACATACACTATACACAGGAGGTCCCCAGCACAGCCATGGTCCACGATATAAGCTCGATCTTTTAAGGGGTTCTTGACTGAAAAAAGATTGAGAACCTCTGCTCTACACTGACTTATTTCCATGTAGGCTATCTACATCTACAGTTAAGCAATAGTTCACGACAGACCGTGGTATGTTGTGATATATACATACATACACATACATGTGATACAGCAGAACAGCAACTCATGTTTTCTGCTAGGTAAAATTGCTGTTTTTGTCAATGGAGTATTTAAGTATTAAAATTAAAAAAATATATTCTAAATATAGCGTACACTTAAGATATTAAACCAGCGATGTAGTGTGTGTGTGCAGATAAACGGTTGCACCAGGTATCAGTTCGTTAGTCTACGTTTTTTTCTCAGACTTGATGCTTATTGTGCAATTCGAACCATAGCCGATATATCGTTATTATATCACAGCTAGGAACCTATCAGATTGCTTGATTTGAGCTACCTGTTTTATAATCATTTCGCAACCAAACAGCCCTGCAGTAAATATTTATCTTAGTAAAGATTGTACTGTCATTTTTTTGTTGACACTCTTGTCAGTAAACAAAGATAATTGTGGTGTGTCGAAAGGTTATGTATTTGTATTTTTCCAATACAACATAACCATGCACTCAAAAACTGAGTCGAATAATTCCTCAATTACAAAGTGTCAACGAAATCTAAACTGTTAGTAGTTTACGATTGCACAGGTGTTTCTAGTGTTACAGCATGTTTAAGGTGCATAGAAACTTACAATTGACCCGCCCTGGACTATAATAACAATATAGTGTGTGCAGTAAGTGTCACTTTGGGAGGATATTTCATAGTTTCAGAATCTCAACAAATGGGGTGAAATTATTACTTCTCTGTTTGATAAAGTAAAGATGAACTGAAGGGGAAATCCTTCTGTTAAGAGCGTGTGGCGTCATCTTATGGAAAAACCCCTTTAAATCCATAGACTGTAAATGGTTAAATCACACAAAGTCTTTACACTGAAGTGCCAGCAGAGGGAAACCCAGACCCACATATTGCATATAAGCTGGAGCAAGGTTAACTCCTCACAAGCAGTAATGTTTAACATCCTGGTGCCGGTTGTCTTGTCTCTCCAGTTGTCTGGACTCTTATCAGGTTGTTTTATTGCTGGGATGGCACTGACTATCTGGAAATAATAATAATAATAATGGTGTTTAATATGAATCCCTCATATGCACCATAACAACAGCTTCACGCGATTCAAATAATTGCTGATGTGAACGAGGAAATCCACCCCTTGCCCAGTGTAGCATCTCTAATAAACAGGCATGTCCTCTGCCATGGTGACATTTGCAGAGCGGAGCCCCATGCCAAGCTTTGGCAGGGTAGACGTGCTAAATGAACGGCCTCTCGGATGGGAATGGCAACATTAATTGTACAGCAGGGCTGGGGTCTGAGAACTGGGGCAGGCACCTGCTGCAGAAGTGGGTGAAGATGAAGAATGCTGTCCTAGATTGCCCACCAGCTCACCTTAACCCAACCCGCCGAATTAATCAACTCTTCAGAGGCCATCCGGTTGTCTGGGGCAGGCATCCAGAGGAGGGAGACGAGTCGGTTTTAAGGCACAGGTCAAACAGACCTGTAGGAGCCTCTTCAATTTATGAGAAGGAAAGAACAATACCACGCTGCAATAGTGCAGAGGCTCTGGGGTTTAGACTTGCCCTGCAGGATGGAGAGGGAAATGTAGCTCGTCTTCAGCCATCTGTCTCTTTGTCTCCGCATGTTCTCTCATGAGATGTGTTTTGAACGTGGTGGGGTTGAAACGCTGCTGAGGAGGTGATGTTTGATGAGGTGCGCTGAGACAGAGGGGGTTTTAGGAGGCCCATAGGGAGCACAGATGACTAACTCACTACTCCTCCTAATCTAGGACAAGCACACCTAGACATCCTTCATGACTCTAATGTTTTACTCGTGTCGGGCCAAAAATATGTCCACTGAGGTTAGCCAAAGTGGGTCGCCCAACGGCTTTTTTTGGATCACAGAAAAAGAAATCGTGCCATCTAAATGATCGCTGTCGTCTAAAACCCACCCTGGACGGCAAAGAGCCTTCCCCGCCAGTTTATTTTTACAAGAATCAAACTGGGTCAATGACGCCACAGAATATGACAAAACCCAATTTCAACAGTTTTTAAAAGCCTCCAAAGACAGAGAAGAAGTGCTTAAAATCCTTTTTCAAAACATTTTATTGGTCTTATAGAAAATAAAGTAAGCTGTATCAACAAACATACAATATATACATCAATAACTTAGACACCTCAGAGAATCACGTTTAAATCCACAGTTGTTACTGTATATATTAATACATAGTACTTATCTACAGATTGCAAAAAGTACAATAATTTAATTTATAAATAGTTACCATTAACTATTGTCTGTTTTTATACAAATTACTGCAATATTGTATTACAACCCATACAGAAAAATAAGAAAAACAGATAATTAACTTTGTATTACTCACTTTAGTCAGATTTTTATACCTTTGAAACACAGACCCACTCCACGGAGTGAGAGCAAGAAACCTGCACAGTCAACTGTTTTCAAAGCATAATTTAATGAAAAAAGCCAATGTCTTGAGAGCTATTAAATTCAACTTCCACACAAGTGCTGTTATTTATCCTCTCTCTAACATAATGCTTGTAAAAAATAAAACAAACAAGGAAAAAAAAAAAAAGCTATAACCAATTAAACATTAAATCTGCAGAACAAATTACAGTGTTAAGATCAATTTCAAATACACACTCAACACATAATGAGAACAGAAACGCTGTGGGTGATGCTACAGCAAACAACGAGCATTAATGACTGGTGTAGCAGCAGAGGACACACACACACACACACACACACACAAAATTGCAAGTGGCCCTTGTGACAGAGTCTATTGTAGCATCCATTTCCCTCAGTGCGCAAACATTTACTGTGTGTATATATATATATATATATATATATATATATATATATATATATACATATAAGCAATATCTTTCAGTCAGATATTAAAGTCCAATTCACAGATCCGGTAATTCAGCTAATTTAAGACCAGAATAATTGGTGAGTAAGGCTTGAGTGCAATGATTCCATTTAAACACTGTACACTATTACAGTTTTAACATGTTAGCTACTATAAACAAGGGCCAACTGCTCTTCCATTCAGGGATTCAAAATTTGAGGGCAAAATAAAAAATAAAAAAAAAACATTTTGCAAAGAACCTACAAAACAGCAAGAATGATTAAATAACAGACCATAGTCACTTTGACAATATTGATTACTCTTACATCTACTCTTTCACACCTTTCCACTGAGTTGCATATTAAGGGTCACTTTTTCACAATGGTCATTAATACCTACTGTAGCTACATACTATACACCTGTATGTGTGAGAAAGAGAGTCCTCATCTCTAGCGGAGATTGAGAGATTGGTCGACGGTGCCGCTCAAACACCTTAAAAGACACTTGACACAAAAAAGATTCACTCCACAAGACTGCCACAGCAATAAGGACGCCAACATCAATACTGGGCTATGTCAAGAGTCAGATATATATTTTCCCACAGTTAACCAGTCAATGTACATAGCTAAGCATGTTGAGGATAGGAACCTTTGCACACAGACAGTATAACCAGTATAACCAGCACCCAGGTCTCTAGCATGGAGTTTTGCTGAGGCATAGTTTTGAGACTGACTGTAGATTAACACCTGGCCGACACTATAAGACATTCTGACCAGCAGGAAAGTGAGATCCAGATTAAGTGCATTCTGTTAATACCATTACACAACTACTTTCAGCTTGAGGTGTAAAACTGCTCCACTGTTACATTCCCTTTTAGAGGGCCAGGAGAGTGATGAGACACTTGGCACAGAAGGAGCGTTGCTGGCAGCAGTTTATGATTGTAATTCTACGTGGTCTTGCTATGTCTGACTGCGGATTGAAGCCCTTTATGACATGCTTATCATAAAAATAAAAAAAAATTAAAAAAAGAGGGAGGAAAAACATGAGCAGAGCTGCCATCCCTGCCTCCCTGCTTCTCAACTAGAATGGTTTGTTCATTTTTAGAGTGACCTGTTTTGTCCTGAGCAAAACAAGCAGGAGCTTAGTGCATACAAACCCTCAGCCAAACCCTCCCGCTTTTAATCCGACAGTCTGAAGACCAAATCAAATTTACACAAGTGATGCTGCACCATTTGGCGGTTACCGTTTCTTGATGCAATTTTATCGCCATAGTCTTGAGAAAGTTTCTCAACAACAACTGGAGGGGAAAAACACTTAACTTCACATTTTATTCTGTCAAAAGCTAAATTTGAAGGGTTATTAATTGATATTCCTATGATCTAATTCCGACCAATTAAGTGGCTGAAATGGATACTATAGTGAAATCTTCCCAACAATGAAGTCATTTACCTGCAGGTTACGGAGGATGTGTTTAGAGGGCATCCAGCACCAGGTGCAACCCTTATTCAGATTCCGCAATGACAGTATCACTTTAAGCTTCAGTAAAAGTCACGAAATCCATTTCACCCAATTCTGTCTTACATGGCTCAATGGGGTAAACTCTTAATGACACAACATGATTTGTAACTAACACCAAGGAAGCGGAGGATATCACAGATGCCAATTACGCACAAAGACAATTGACCTTGTTTACACCACCTAGTTTAGCTCTACAGATTTGTTTTAAATAGCACAGCATTGACATCTATACAGTGAACAACACTGCCAACTTGTCACTTACACATCACGTCACGCGCTACCCCACAGTACGCGCCTAGTCACTAGAAAAAAGCTATCAGACTTCAATAGTAAGCCACTTTCGGTACAATTGCAAAAAAGATGTCACAGGATATTTTTTTTTAATGTTTTCTTTATCTGTATTTCTATAAACAATGGAAGGTAATCTAGCTAGTATTAAAAACCAAGAACTCAACGATAGACAAAGTTTTCTACACCTTAACAATTCAAACAGTAAAGCTTGTGTAAAGATTTTCTTTTGGAAATATCTGACGGCCCCTGTCAACAAGTAATTACAAAAAATGCAATATGTATATATTTTAAAACAAAACAACTTGAAACATTTTTTCTCTATGAGCAAAAATGATGTTTCAAAATGTTTGTGGATTTCACTGTCCCCACAAAACATGAGGATATTACTGTTATAACATTCAGGTATTCAGCTATTGTAAAAGAATCTTGTCATATTGGAATGGCACTCAGCTCTGGAACAATATCATTAAGAACTGCTGATCATTTTTAACATTTCCACTTAACCATAAATATGCAAGACTTCTTTGTATTTTCAGTGCATACGTATATTATTGCATCTACCAGTCATATTGATAATGACAAGTTCAATAAAGCCTGTCACAGATAAACAGAAATCAATGCTAGATTTGGGAGCATTATTTCAGACTTATATTCTTGACAGGCGACCGACAAAAATGTACTAGTTTTGGGTTAGCAGGCTGTTATGAAGACATTTGGAGCATACACGCCAAGAGTTTGTGACCGTTATCATTTATCCAAATTTAAGTCAGTGCATAATAACAACCAAAGTGGTTCAGGGGCGAGGACTAACGTCTGAAACATATTATTTCACTGGTTGAGAGACTTCACAAATGCCAATTCTTAGGACGGAAAAGTCTTAAGAGCTCAGTCTTAAAGAAACGGACACATCACATACAGTACCTTATCAAAAATCAACCATCTATTTAACAGTCTGGATTTAATTCCACTTTGTACTTTTTATACCCAATATTGCCGTCTTGAGTTTTTGTAACCACTATCTGCTTTTTAGTTTAGTTTATTTAGCAGGCCAATGTGCAGTTACATTAAAAAGATGGCTGCACCAGATTTAGCATTATGCTACTTTCCAGCTGTAGTCCTCCACAATTAAATGAAATGTTTCAGTATTGCCAATATGTCGCCATTCTTCAACAACCAACTGTGATGTCCTAAATTGTACAATTTGACTGTGTCACTTTAAAGCACAATATGTCTGTTGACAGGTACAGACTGCTGAGTCATGCTTTAAAAGTGAATTTGGGAAGCATATTGTTAGTGTTAGTATCCAGGGTTAAAACCGAGAACTTACACAGGTAGTCCTGTGGCATGTTACAATGCACTGACTAGTTTAGTCTTGAAAAACTTCCTCCCGCCCTTTCTGCTACTACGACCTAGCCTCCGTTTTGGATTTGACGATGGTGATGACGCTGGTGGCACCTACTTTACCAGGGATGAGGGGTCCTATGACAGAGGCCATAGGTCCCCTGGCTGAGGTGACAGGGTTGCGGGCCACAGTCCTAGCAAAGCTCTGGAGGGCCTCATACTTTGAACGCAGAGCGTCCAGCTCCACCTTCATGCTGGCATTCTCTGTGGCCAGCTTGTCCACTTCCTTCTGCAGCAGAGCCTTTTGCTTCTCCAGCTCCTCTTTCTGGGTGACACGCTTCACCCGGCAGCTGGCAGCATAGCCCCGGTTCTTCAGGGTACGCCGCCGCTGCTTTAGCTGAAGGATTTCCTCCTTGGTCAGGCCCCGTAGATGCTGGTTCAGCTCCCGTACTGACATGGTCACCAGCTCGTCGTCGGTCAGGCTGGTGCCATTTTCCCCTGGCTCCCGCTTCACCTGGGGATGGGGATTACTTAGGGTTGGTCTTTATATATTAGCATTTAACATTGGCTTCCTCACAATATGACAAATCAAAATCTGTGTCATACATGCTAATTACCTTCAAGGCCTTGTTTCCCTTGTTTATGGTAGTCATGCCACGAGAGCCGCGTCCACCTGTACTGCTGGTTGGTCTGTAGGTAAGAAAAGTCACCATCAGTATATAGAAGAATGCGAGCAGAAAAAAAAAAAAAAAGCTTGGAGGAATGAAGAAAGGAGGAACATTTCTGTGAAATAAGAATGTATTTTCTGGCAAAGATGCTACAGCATGACAAAGTCCTTCAAATACACAAGGCAGAAAGTGGGTCAAGGACTTATGACTTCCTTACAAGTGATGCCAAGTCCGTTCAGCAAGTGGTACTGTACTGGACTATTGCTGCACCTGTCACTATGAACAAATACCTTGGTGGTATGCATTTCCCCCTCCACCATTGGTCTCTCACTTGAATCCTGCACTGCAGTCAAACAGCAGTGTGGCGAGTCACAAGGAGGATGACATTTAGTTGACTGGCAGCAATTCCCAAAGATTTCTTGGAAAACAAAAGTATTTGTTAAGTGCAACCGCTCAGAGCAGAAACAACAGAGGATGCGGATGGACTAAAGCAAAGCCTTCAGCCTTTCGGCTGTATACAACCTCAGCTAAACATATCGCAGAGGGCCACAGGGCAGGCTTTCGTCTCCTGTACGAGATATCCAGTCATACCTGTCTAGATTTGGCTGGTGTGCGACGATTGTATAATCCCATAGATCAATAAAAAAAAAGGGATATGCTGTAACTACTGCAGAGCCTCAGCTACCATCCAGAACAACAGGGCTGCATTGCAGTTTATTCTGTCATGTCAGCAGTGAGGGAACACCAAGAGAAGCTTTGCAGATGAGACATCTAACCTACTGGTGTTAAGACAGACAGAAGGCTGGGTGCCTTCCACCGTGTGAGCTCTGCCACAGGATAAGTATGCACACACACACACACACACATATATACACACACAGTTGTGGCCCCGAGTGCTTTACACTACACACAGTACATGCTGCGTCAGCGACACAGGCACCCACCACAGTCAGCCTAGCCAGCACGTTGCCTCTGTAAGCTGATTTACAGCAGTGTGTGTTTGCACTGAGCACATAAACAAGTGCATGTGGGCTCTTACAACTTTTTAGCAGGAAACAAAGGAATCCAAAAAAGAATGAGCTGTAGCTCTGAAGTGCACTAAAATGGCCAGGATATTTCCATGGCAACAAAAGGTTGATACAGGTGGACCGGTCACCTGAGCCAAACAGGCAGAGACAGACGCTTGTTAAAAATGACCTGAATACGACACTATCACACAGGCTGGGGACATAACATGAGGTCAGATTGTGACTCGCATTCTTGATGCTTTCACTTCAAAAACTCCTCTGGCTTCTCATAAAACGGCAATGTTTCCCAGTGCTGCAGATGCCCATATAAAAAAAGCCTTTCACGTTTTTCGGAGGGCTTTTTAAATGTGATACTTTCATCTCTGTTGGGTTGGCTATGAATAGCTGACTGATAGTAACACCTACCTTTCACCGGCCTTTGTGGTGACTCATTTCCAGTAAGCATTTGGACCACAGATGCAAAACATAATGGGATAATGGTCTGCCTGATGATGCACAGATAATGGACAAATAGACAGGAAAGTACCCCACTAATAGCTACTGAGATGAGAGTATGCAAAAAACGGCTGCTTCTTCCAAATTTCATATAAGCCTATCATTTTCCCCTTAGCCGCCTAGACCCAACATTGTTCAAAAACCAGTTTGAATCTTGAAATTGCAGAGAGATGACACATTGTCCAGGTTGAAGAGACGTATTCTGTCACACAGCTGTGTAGGGTGACATGGTAGGCATGGCCTGGCATGGCTGGAAGCTCACCATATGACACTGTGGAATGATTGAGCCCAGGCTGCAACCCTCTAGCACAGGCTGCTGCCAACAGACGGCTACCAATGACAGGGCATGGCAGCACAACACAGACAAGGTCCAATGCACAGCTGCTCCCTTCCACTACCAGGCATGTCATACCTCACAGAGACAAAGAGGCATGCTCACATAGACACTCAGGAATGAAAAGAAAGGAAAAACACACCTATAATCTTCCCCCAAAAACAATGTGACGGGGAAATTTGCACTGATTTGATTGCAACAGAATGCCCTTTCATTTGTTCACCTTCTTAACAGTCGCAACCGAGGACACTAGACACCAGTGTCTTCCTTGCACACATGTATTACCTCCTGTTGATGATTTCAAGTCTTTTGTGTGTCTAGCAAAAGGAGCAGGAGACCTATGCTGCAGCTTGGAGCATAGGGCCAGTAGAGGTGGGGAGCAACGCAGCCAGGGACACAGACGTCTTTTGTAGGTGCTGCTAGCTGAATTCTTATGAATCGCCTGGAAGAACGCTGACAAATCAGAGCTGATTGCTTGTGGAGGAGAGACATAACACCCACAGGAAATAGAAATCGCTGAGTGTGGTCACCCAGAGAAAGAGAAGGAGGGGAAGGTGTGAGAGAGACGGACAGAGAAGGGAGACGGGCAAAAAGAGGGTGAGGAGAGAGAGAGAGAGAAAAAACAGCCTTGTGAAACATGCAAGCTCAACACATTTAGAGGAGCTTGAGAAGAACAGGTTGAGAGAAAAAAAAATATACTGATCTCAGCAAGGACCAAAACCAAGGTGCCAATTAGGAAGTTGTGAAGTTGAACTAACACGACGAGAGCAACCCAGCCAACCTTCAAAAGCTGTCTGTGTTCATCTAAATCTATAGAGAGCAGCTCGCGAAGGTGGGGTCGGCTTAGGTTGAGACTCGCATAAATGCTGATGTGACATGATAGGTCGGGCCTTCAGCCCGTGTCATGCTTTGATGATCTCATCCCCGCCACAGAATCTCTCCAGGGGGGCTGCCAAGGGTGGACACCATTAGCTAGGGACTCTTTGTTGAGGGGGAACCGAGGCATCCACACACTGCGTCCCCCGATGAATATTTATCACTGTCGTTCACCGCCAAAGGTGGGGGTGGGTGGCTGAATAAAGATGCTCAGGAGGTGATTCTTCAAGGATACATCCAAGGCCCTTCCATCAACGGCTGTCTCAAAATGGCGGTAGGCTTGTGGGGGCGGCAAGGGGGGAGGGGGTAGATTTCTGGTACTGGAGGTGGCATGCATGGTGGTTCAGGGCTGCAGGGAGAGCCAGCTCAACTTGACAGCGGTGTAACAAGATTATCAGGGCCATAAGAGCAAACAAAACCCCCAGCAACCTGCCTCAGAATCCAGATTCCGACAGCGCCTGCTCTCTGAATACTAAACACGACTAGGGAGGACTAACGGGGCGCATGCTTTACTGAGACATGACAGCGGATTGCATATCACTTAACTGATCACATGCACATGTATCCACACACGGAGAGGTTACAAAAACCACACAAGCACATATGCATTTAACTTGTCATGATCAATTCTTGAAAAGAAACGTCCGAGCACTTGGCACCGGCAGCTTGCTAATGAAGTGAACAAAACTAGACAGTGGAGGTGCATGCTGATGAAAGACTGTTTTCAGGAAAGCACAGGGAGCATTTAACAATGGCAACTCAGTTCTGTGAAACTAACAACTGAATATCTCACACCAAACAATGCATTTCACCCCAAAAGAGCAGATGCACAATTTGGCTCATATGCTTAGTTTAAATGACTTTCCTCTGCTATGACTAGTCCAGACTTGTAAAGATTTGTACGGCCACAGAAAGAGACATAGGAGCCATTGCCCAAATGTAAATTGGGCCTTAGATTATAGATTTAGCGTTGTTCTAAATTCACTGCCTTTGCTAAACCTGCACATCTTAGACGATTAACACAACACTAAAGAAAGAGCTGGATGTGAAATCAGTATGATCACCTATTCAGTTTCCCTGATCAATAATGTATGAGACTTGTAGCCTCTCGCTCCATTATCATGGACTTTCCACAGGAAACAGAATGATGATAACCACAGAGATACTGAAAATCACATGACAACATAAGGGAGTGAAAAAATAAATAAAAGAATTGCCAGCACTATTCTCATTATGCTTTGGCTCATTCATTTAAACCTTGGGCCTATTTGTTCTCTGTGTCCACTTGCTCTTTCAGGAGTGAGGTGCTTCATGGAGACAGCCAACATTTTCACCGTGTATGCCATAAATAGCCATTCTCAACACTTCATGCCCGATCAGAGCCACTACTTTTACTCCCTCCCTTCTAATTCGAAGTCAAAAAGATCGATTAGATAGTTAGATCTGATCATTCCTCCCTTCAGCTGAGTGAAGTCAATTATCAAGCAAGCTACATGTGTCGGGCGCCATTTAACCGCAAATTAAAAATCAGACTCTTCTGATAGCTCTGGAAGAGTTACTGGAAGACTGGTGTAAACTTGTGTGTGTGGAGCAAACACAGTGTGTGAGTGTGTCTGTGCGAGAGAAAGATACGAAGGGAAGAGGGGAGGGAAGCTATTAACTACTAAGTATTCAGAGCGTGAAATAAGAGTGACAAAAAGAGGGAGAGGGGAAATCATTCAGCAGCTTTCAGAGGGAAATGTGATACGCTTGTAGTAGAGGGGAAATACTAAGCCAATACTTTTGACCGGTGGAGGTTTGGGGCAACACTAAAATAGCGCTCAACCAAAATTGTATGCCTGCCTGACTATGAGTAGGGTACGACTAGAAGAGAAGGGTTAAACGGTTCTTAGCAACAGCCTGTACATTGTAATGATATCGTTCGGAACTGCAAATGAAGTCCTGTTAGATGAATAGACAGATGCTGAATACGATATTTAATCAATCACGCTATAATCAACAGATGAGCGAAGAAAAAAAAAGTGCTTTCTGAAACAAGCTCTTTTCTCACTTGCTGTAAATAAAGATTTGAAAAAGACAGACTGAATTTCTACTTGCTGCATAATAAAATGAGAAAAATGTGCATGCTTATACTTATTATAAGCACTTAAACTTGGACCAGTAGCTTTGGTAGCCTAAATGTTTCCAATTTTATAAAACATTCTCCGTGAACCATCACCTTATCGTGGTGGAGAGGTTTGTGTGTCTCTGTGAACCTGAGGGCTGTGTTGTCTGGAGCTTTGTGCTCCTGGTAGGGTCTCCCAAGGCAAAGTGGTCTCAGGTGAGGGGCCAGACAAAGAATGGTTCAAAAACCCAATGAAGAAGCAAGGTAGAGATGGAGTGACCCTGCCCGGAGGAAGCCCGGGCCCCGCCTGGAGCCAGGCCCAGACGGGCGGGCTCGTCGGCGAGCGCCTGGTGGCCGGGTTTGCCACGGAGCCCGCCGGGCACAGCCCGAACAAGCTACGTGGCTCCCATCTCTCCAGCCCATGGGCCCACCACCTGTGGGAGGAACCGTTGGGGTCGGGTGCGATGCCACATGGGTGGCAGTGAAGGTCAGGGGCCTCAACGGACCAGACCCGGGCGGCAGACGCTGGCTCTGGGGACGTGGAACGTCACCTCTCTGTGGGGAAGGAGCCGGAACTGGTGCGGGAGGTGGAGCGCTACCGGTTAGATCTGGTGGGGCTTACCTCTACGCACAGTCTCGGTTCTGGAACCATACTCCTGGATAGGGGTTGGACTCTTTTCTTCTCCGGAGTTGCCCAGGGTGTGAGGCGCCGGGCGGGTGTGGGGATACTCACAAGCCCCGGCTGAGCGCCGCTGTGTTGGAGTTTACCCGGTGGGCGAGAGGGTCGCCTCCCCACGCCTGCGGGTTGTGGGGGAAAACTCTGACTGTTGTTTGTGCATATGCACCAAACAGGAGTTCGGAGTATTCGGCCTTCTTGGAGACCTTGACTGGAGTCCTGCATGGGGCTCCAGTGGGGGACTCCATTGTTCTGCTGGGGGACTTCAACGCACACGTGGGCAATGATGGAGACACCTGGAGAGGCGTGATTGGGAGGAACGGCCTCCCTGATCTAAACCAGAGTGGTTGTTTGTTGTTGGACTTCTGTGCTAGTCATGGATTGTCTATAACGAACACCATGTTCGAACATAGGGATGCTCATAAGTGTACCTGGTACCAGAGCACCCTAGGGCCAAGGTCAATGATCGATTTCATAATCGTTTCATCTGATCTGAGGCCGTATGTTTTGGACACTTTCGGGTGAAGAGAGGGGCAGAGCTGTCAACCGATCACCATCTGGTGGTGAGTTGGGTCAGGGGTGGGGGAAGACTCTGGACAGACCTGGTAAGCCCAAACGTGTAGTGCGGGTAAATTGGGAACGTCTGGAGGAGGCCCCTGTCCGACAGACTTTCAACTCACACCTCCGGAACGGAGCTTTTCGTGCATCCCTGTGGAGGCTGGGGCATTGAACCCGAGTGGACAATGTTCAAAGTTTCCATTGCTGAAGCTGCGGCGAGGAGCTGTGGTCTTAGGATCTTAGGTGCCTCAAGGGGCGGTAACCCACGAACACCGTGGTGGACACCAGTGGTCAGGGAAGCCGTCCGACTGAAGAAGGAGTCCTTCCGGGATATGTTATCTCGGAGGACTCGGAGGCAGTTGCAGGGTACCGAAGGGCCCGAAGGGCTGCAGCCTCTGCCGTGAAAGAGGCAAAGCAGCGGGTGTGGGAGAAGTTTGGAGAAGACATGGAGAAGGACTTTCGGTCGGCACCAAAGTGTTTCTGGAAAACTGTTCGCCACCTCAGGAGGGGAAGGGGGAACCATCCAAGCTGTGTACAGTAAGGATGGGACACTGTTGACCTCCACTGAGGAGGTAATAGGGCGGTGGAGGGAGCACTTTGAGGAACTCCTGAATCCGACTAATACCCTCTATGTTAGAGGCAGAGCTGGAGGATAACGGGGGATTGTCGTCGATTTCCCAGGCGGAAGTCACTGATGTAGTCAAACAACTACACAGTGGCAAAGCCCCGGGATTGATGAGATCCGTCCGAAATGCTCAAGGCTCTGGGTGTGGAGGGGGGCTGTCCTGGTTGACACGCCTCTTCAACATTGCGTGGAAGTCTGGGACGGTGCCAAAGGAGTGGCAGACTGGGGTGGTGGTTCCTCTTTTTAAAAAGGGGGACCAGAGGGTGTGTGCCAATTATAGGGGTATCACACTTCTCAGCCTCCCTGGTAAAGTCTACTCCAAGGTGCTGGAAAGGAGGGTTCGGCCGATAGTCGAACCTCGGGTTGAGGAGGAACAATGCGGATTCCGTCCTGGTCGTGGAACAACGGACCAGCTCTTCACTCGCAAGGATCCTGGAGGGAGCCTGGGAGTATGCCCAACCGGTCTACATGTGTTTTTTTGTGGATTTGGAGAAGGCGTATGACCGGGTCCCCGGGAGATACTGTGGGAGGTGCTGCGGGAGTATGGGGTGAGGGGGTCTCTACCAGGGCCATCCAATCTCTGTATGACCAAAGTGAGAGCTGTGTCCGGGTTCTCGGTAGTAAGTCGGACTCGTTTCAGGTGAGGGTTGGCCTCCGCCAGGGCTGCGCTTTGTCACCAATCCTGTTTGTAATATTTATGGACAGGATATCGAGGCGTAGTCGGGGTGGGGAGGGGTTGCAGTTTGGTGGGCTGGGGATCTCATCGCTGCTCTTTGCAGATGATGTGGTCCTGATGGCATCATCGGCCTGCGACCTTCAGCACTCACTGGATCGGTTCGCAACCGAGTGTGAAGCGGTTGGGATGAGGATCAGCACCTCTAAATCGGAGGCCATGGTTCTCAGCAGGAAACCGATGGAATGCCTTCTCCAGGTAGGGAATGAGTCCTTACCCCAAGTGAAGGAGTTCAAGTACCTTGGGGTTTTGTTCGCGAGTGAGGGACAATGGAGCGGGAGATTGGTCGGAGAATCGGGCGCAGCGGGTGCGGTATTGCATTCAATCTATCGCACCGCCAGACGAAAAGAGAGCTGAGCCAGAAGGCAAAGCTCTCGATCTACCGGTCAGTTTTCGTTCCTACCCTCACCTATGGTCATGAAGGCTGGGTCATGACCGAAAGAACGAGATCCAGGGTACAAGCGGCCGAAATGGGTTTCCTCAGGAGGGTGGCTGGCGTCTCCCTTAGAGATAGGGTGAGAAGCTCAGTCATCCGTGAGGAGCTCGGAGAGAGCGCTGCTCCTTTGCGTCGAAAGGAGCCAGTTGAGGTGGTTCGGGCATCTGGTAAGGATGCCCCTGGGCGCCTCCCTAGGGAGGTGTTCCAGGCACGCCCAGCTGGGAGGAGGCCTCGGGAAGACCCAGGACTAGGTGGAGGGATTATATCTCCAACCTGGCCTGGGAACGCCTCAGATCCCCAGTCGGAGCTGGTTAATGTTGCTCGGGAAAGGGAAGTTTGGGGTCCCCTGCTGGAGCTGCTCCCCCCGCGACCCGACACCGGATAAGCGGACGAAGATGGATGGATGGATGGATGGATGTATTTTAAGAGCAAGGTAAATGTTGAGTCTTTGAAAAATGATAATATAATCAATACATATAATAATAATAATAATAATAATAATATTGCTTTGTAATACAATTATTTTGATGCATTCATTTAGAGATGTCATCGTAAAGAGATCATAATAGTCATATTTACATTTAAAGCACCGGCATTTTGGAAAAGGATTTAATAAAAAAAGAAATGTAGTCAAAAGATTAGACCAGCCTTTCAGGATTAAAGCAAATGGCTTTAGGCTAATAATTATTTAAACAAATGTGGTGATTCTGTTGTTTATGCCGGTCTGAATTTTGGTATTTGTAAATATTGCTCGGTTTCAATCAGAAAGTCAGAAATACTTTATTTTATTTGATGTTATTGTAATAAGGAAACAAATTGTAGACAAAAGCAGAGAAAGTTAAATATCTGTAGAAATTCTGTAACTTTATGTTGTTTCCTGGTGCAAAATATTCCACTTTTGTTTTTAAATACATTCGTTCTTTTTATTATTTTCTATAAAAGGTTTACATACATGACTGAACACTTATTATATTTGATTAATTGTCACAAGGTGAAAACAGACACCATTACATGATGTACTACCATTAAGACAGGCTCTGAAAAAGTTCAATATGGTATACAATGCATGTGGTCGATTCATCTGGAATTTGCATATAGTTCATGTGGTTTAAAGTGAAAACATGAATCACACCTCCCTCTAGGGATTTTGTATTTTTTCAAGTCACTGATAATGTGAAGCTTATTTAAAAGGGACTTGGGTTAGACTGGTTTGGATTACGTCGGTGTTTCAATACAGAATCTATTTCCAAGCTCGGTAGCTGCTGTTTACTCTCGAAGCAGCTCTGTTAGTACAAGTATGACAGGAGAAGAGACTTCATTGGCCTTCCACAGTATCTGCCCGGAGGACTTGATTAAACAGGAAGAGAATAGCTCTTGATACCTCGGCCTTGCACTGGCAGAGGAAGTAAGGGTTGCAGGCAACCCACACGCTGGCAAAATATCCAGGAGCTTTACTACACTGGTTGCATACATATTAAATGCATATTGCATTGACCTAACAGCAACAATGCAGCCCTTGCAGCACAGAAGGCAAAACTAGACCAGATCAACACATTTTTCAATGATATTTAAAAGTAAAATTATACTGAAAAAATTCACATCTTTGACTGGTACCACTGCACAGCTATGATTTGAGGTGGATTATCTTCAATTAAAACACAAGTCTGTGATCATGCCATCAAACAAACAGAGCTTTGCAGCATCACTGAATAAAAATAAATAAATAAATAAATAAAAACAAAGACAACAAATGTATCATCTTATTTTTCCTGTGGAGTGCTTTGATTCAAATGCAGTCAGTTAGCCAGAGTTATTACCTGGGCTGGAAGTAACAAAGATGCTAATTTCTTTTAATAGCATTGCCACCACTCAGTTCAAATTATGGCAAGTGATTGATGATGTCTGCCTACAGGATATTTGATGGAGCCATACACTCAATGTGGTTGTCCAAAAAAATATGTCACTTCAGAATGCAGTCTGAATTAATAATCATGCATTCAGTACCAAAAATATTAACTCAGGTTCTCAATGTAACCTACTTCTCAGTTGCTCACATATTTTAGCCTGAACTAAAGCTTAGAAATAACTAATTCAAATCACATATCAAAAGAAGGTAGAAGTGGAAAAAAAGGTGGTTAAATGGTCTAAAAGGATAAAAACACTATTTAGTAAGAGTACAGTCACAAGTTTGATCCCCAAAGCACCGACTGTGTCCATCCACAGATGAGCTGAAATATTACTACTTAAAAACAACAAACTGAACTCCAACCTGCTCACTCTGCACCACAGGAGCTTTAGCTAAATATAAATAACTGAATATCAAATAAATACCTAAAGTTGTATTTAGCAATAGAGATTAGCAAAAGACAGTTTTAGTGATTTTATTTTTGGTCACTTTGCTTTTTATTTTGTTTGAATAAATGCCTCACATTTATAAATGTATAATACTGTCAATTTGTCTACTGGTGCCAGTAAAAAGATATTGGCTGGACAGAGCAAGTAATAAAAACATGAATGCTGGCTCCTGTTGCATGTAGCATAATTTAATGAGGTAGAGAGTACAAATATAGAATTTATTCAGGAAACCCACATTTACAAAGAATGTTTTATTTTTATTTTTTTTAATCAAGATACAATCTAGACAGTACTAATAGCAGTCTAATGATCTGCCTGAGCTCCTTTACAATGTGGGTTATACACTGCTTATCTTAGAACAAGGTCTGGCTATCTTTAACATCCTTAGAACATTTTATCCATATCCAGCAAAGAAAATACCAGAACATATAGTCTCCCAAAACTCTGAAAAGTGATTCTTCCCTGCCTCCCTGTTTTAGTTTGACTTATCCTCTTGTGCAAATATGGATATGATTAAATCACTTGTTTTAATGTCAGTTCACCACAAATATGTCTCAAACATTAATTTGCCAAGATAAAAGTAGGTTGCATTAAAAACAGCAGCCAGTGCACGGCTCTATGCTTATGCTCTCTATGTTCTGTCCAATATTAGCTAATCTTAATTACGAACACACAGGGAGCAGCAATGAACATGCCAAGTCTAACTCAAGTTCCAAACAGAAATTCATCAAATACACTTGCTACTCTGTCTGGATGAAAGTATTACTTTGAGAAGTGGAGCGGGCATATCGCAACGCTAAGCAATCATAATCCGCACTACACTTGCAAGAGGTTTCATCACCAAAATTCCCTGCCTATTGCAAAAAAGGGGGGGAAAAAAAAACTATATTGATCTTTTTCTCCCTTCCTTCCAGGCAGTCACATTTCCCTGTGCAGCTTAAGCGGCATTTTTGTGTACAAATCTCACATTTGTGTTCCTTCCTGGAGGCTATTAATTGTCCTGAATAGGCGTAACTACTCCCAAGGCACAGCTGTGTTAGCCATGCAGAGGTGTTGGTGGCCAGACTGTACTCCATTCTGTGTAAAGTCTTGCCTCGTGTTTCATCAACCTCAAATATCCCTTCCACCCTCCACCGCCTGCCCAGTCTGAGCAACGCCACTGGGTATGAGTTGTGCACTCGGTTCACCTCTATGGGATTCAGCCTTATTTTATCTTCGCTACCTCAATGCAAGAGGCGATAAATCTCAGAGCTGATCTCCATCCACACACCATTGCCAGCCCCATCAGGCTCTTATATGGGCCCTCATCGGTTCTTGTTACCTGCAGAAAAAGGCAGAGATGGGCATTACGCTTTATTGCAAAGCCGAGCTTCCGATGTAGGGCTGGCCTGTCTGCTAAACACACTTCAATGCCCCGCTCGCATGAACAGAGATGATGAAACAAGTTGGATATCTGAGTAAGAATGGGCAACTTCTATCTGTTTAGCCCTGCCTATATATGCTCAACAGTTTCCAAGGTGACTTTTCAAATTGCACAGAGATTCTCCATGGATAATTCATTACCTGCCCTCCATAAGCGTGCACTCTAATAGGCAGCAAATTTCATCATGTCACACACAGGGAAACAAGAGCATCTGCCAAATCAAAATAAATCAAGTGTTATACTCACTTATATGGTTATAGTGCATTAAATACTACCACAAGCAAGATGGAACTTTATAGTATTTAGCATATTTAATGACAAAAAAATAAAAAAGGCATTCACAGCACGCCTAACCAACACACCAAAATACGTACGCCAGCATTTTGTTTCAAATACTACCTACATTAGGTGTTTGTTTTCAACTTCCCATACATCCCATAATTACACTTGACCCAATTTAAACAACCACTCATTGCAGGACTCGATTATAACAACACAGGCATAATATATTGCTTATCATGCATTTTTTTAAATGGATTTGACATCGCAGTTGACATCTAAGCACTTAGCCTAAATGTACTCACACCCTGGTTTGTTGATGTACATCACTGCAATAATGCACAGTCTCAGGTGAATGTAGATGAGGCTACTGATAAATGCATGATGGACATCACTTGATGCTCACGGCTTGATGACTGACTTGCACGACAGATCAGCACCATTTCGATCCATCTCCTTAATGACGGCGTCTTGGTGATAAACATCAACCCTTATCCACCGAGCAGACCTTTGTCCGGTGGTGCCATATTTCGGGGTGGATTCTAAGAACGTCTTATACATCATTGTGATGATTCAGCACGATAAAAATACCGCTGCTTATTTGTTGGCTCTAATACTAAAACAATACTGTGGTTAACAGCCTGGCTATGCTATTAAAGCCAAGGACGGCGGGTTTGGTACTGCCATTGTTACAATTTAACCACTGGTTAAATGGTTTGTCACTTCAGGTGAACACATTTCAATCCGAAACGATGGTTTGGAAGCATTCCCGAGATAAAATCCACGCATGCCTTTAAAAGCTGCACGAAAGCACAACACATTGCTCAGATTTAACATCACATTCATGTTTGACAGAAAATGTCATGATAAAAAAAAAAAAATAATACTGAAAACCAACCTGGTCTCGCTAAACCGCTGCCTCGGCTCGCGCTTGCTCCTTTTCACAACGAGGTGATGAAGCAGCAGGTTTGAACAGCAAGAAGCGCATGAGTTGACAAGCCACCAAGAAGCGCTGTCATACAGTGGACACGCGACGTCTTGGCAAACTATGTATCACAAAAGCAACCAGGTACACAGTTTTGTCATTCCACGGCTCTGTCTCCGACCTCTCAACGCCTGCTTGTGAAAGTGGCAAACAACTCCCCGCTTACAAAACAAGCAGGCGAGGAAATCCCCGTGCTCAGCCTTCCTACTGGAACTGTAGCAGTTCAGCACCACGAGCGATTCCTCACCGGGGAAATCGCCGCTTACGCGCGAAACCACTTGCCGTTGCGCTAAATCAAACCCAAAATCTGAATGGCATGTTTTATTCGCAGCTCACGAGTGTACAAATGCTTAGCTGCCATCTCAGCATAGTAGGAGCCCGACCGTTGTCAGTCCCCAACGGCTTCAGTAAGCATTTCCGGTAGAAACTTTCAAAATAAACCCAATATTTATGAAAACATTTGCGTTGGCCGCTTAAGTGATGCGGACACTCTTAGTTTGAAGACCAAGTCTGGTATAAGTCAGGCTACCTTGACGAGGATAGATGTAAGAAGCGAGGTATGCTAACCCATTAAGCTAGCCGCGGCCAGCTTGTCAGTGGCGAGGCGAAGGCATGCACACTCAGCACAACAACACCGACTCTGTTTGGTTTGCAGACCCACCTGACTGAAAAATGACGCTCCCTGAAGTTGTTGCCTTCAAGGTCCTCTTCTCACACCGTCACAACGGTGGCCAAACATTAGAGGCAGTTTAATTTCGGTTCCACTCACAGAAGCGTCAGCGCTTCCAAATGCCAGCTCGTGCTCCTTGTTGATTCCTTTCTCTTGTATTGAAGACAGACGTCATCGTGTTTGGTCACGTGCCTTCATTCATGAAGGACCTTTTTCCTCACAAGAAAAAAACATTTTAACCAAAAAATATATCACCTTTTGTCACATTGTAGCTAATAACTGTTAGGCGACTGTTAGACAGTACTGCTGGCATTTACTCAATCAATCAAGCTTTATTTATATAGCACCTTTAAAATATAACAAAATGCAAGTGCTGTACAGTGATTTAAAAACGGCAGGCAAAAACAGTTTTCAACAATCTACTTTCACACAAATAAATCGCATCCACAAACATATAGCATTTAGCACATTATGTTTAAGACATTTTAACATTAATTTGAGCTTGCATTAAATACAGGTTGCACGTAAGTGGCAATTGAGTGTCCATTCCACTCAATTGCATTGCTATTTAGTAAACCTAACTTTGCCAACTACCACCAGAAAGGACTGACTGAAATAAGATAAGCCATACCACAAATATTCAATTATTTTAGTCTAGGCTGACAAAAGAAAAGGCACTTCATTACAAAAAGAAATATGGCTCAAACGTTTTTTACAGCATAATCCCAACATTGTTTTAATCTAATTTTTAATCTAGAAAGCAATCCACTAGGTTAGTGTATGTTCCAACATTCATCTGCCAGTAGTGGTTTATTCACAGCATATATGGAATATTTATTGTTACACACATTAAAATTATTACTTCTTCTTGGTCCTAGGGTCACTTCTGTTGAACATACTGATCCCATGAGATCTGACTCCAACACCCTCTGCAGTCACTCCTGGCTGCTGCAACACTTTGTCCAGAGTTGTCTTCTTTATGGCAGCTGGGGAGATTTTCTCTTGGTCGGCCAAAAACTGAAGTTCCCTTTTTAGAGAAGGGCAGGAACACAAGATAACTTTACAATATAGTGTGAAACATACATATTTAGCACAACATAGTATAGTAGTGTGGTAATAATCTTATCACTTGGTAACTAGTAACCCGAGAAGGACAAAAGTCTCATTGTAACATTATTTGCATATAGCTCCATCTACTGTCTGAGTTATACACTTCAAAAGAAATATATCATCCTTTGGCCATTTGAATATGACAATTAACTTAAAAGCATTTCTTGTGTATCCCTATGACAGGAAATATGATTTGTTAGTTTGTTTGTCTCACACATTTCTTATCAACTTACCTAGTCCTAACACAGGAGGCCTCTACAGCATTGATGAGGAGACTGCGGAAGCCACCACTCTCCATGACATGCAGGGCGTGGATGGTGGCGCCCCCTGGTGAACACACATTGTCTTTGAGCTGCCCAGGGTGTTGGTCTGAGTCTAACAGCATTTTAGCAGCCCCCTTTAAAGAAACACAAAGTGAGATCCACATTAGACTAACACAGTATTAATTACGTCATAACAAACTTGTATGTTTTATCAATATACTGTATATTTCAGACCGTGTCTAGAACCAACCAAGACAGACTGCAGCTGACAACTGGCAAAATTGCAGAATTCTATCTGGATTGGATTTATAGATTTTTCAGGGACAGTGCACATTAAACTGTTTACATCGGAATTCAAATGCGAGTCGAGACCACTAATATTAGCATACATAGCTTGAAAATGATCACTAATACCACCCAAAACCAATAGTAACATAATAAAAAAGGAACCAAAAAGCATCATAGAAAGCACATACATGTAACACATAAATTCAAAAAAATAAAATAAAAAAGGTAATACCAGCAGGGCTTGGGCTCCGAGGCGTATAGCCAATCTCCTGGGAAGGCCCATTTTCACTCCACCATCAGCAAGAGCATCTATAGCTGTAAACGCCTGCAAGGCCACAATTATAATTGTTGTGATGAATGAAGGAAAAACAATCCACAAGACTAACTTTTCACAGTTGCTATAGGTAAGGCAAAATTGTAAAACACACTTCACATTATATAAATGACTCACGTAAGCAGGACCACTGCCGCTGAGGCCGGTGACAGCATCAATCAGGTCCTCTTCCACCTCAGTGCAGTATCCTACACTGGCCATCAGCTCCTCCAGAAGCTTTCCATCCTCCACTTCTGCATAGGTGCCTGTGGCGTACACAGTAGCCCCCTCACGCACCACAACTGGAGTGTTGGTCATGCACCGCATTACCTTTGGATCAGCACGATACTGCTGCAGCTTCTGTAAGGGAATAGAGCAATGTACTGAATTAATTGTCCTGAAATTATGGGGGAAAAAGGATGGAGAGGATCATTTATAGTTTTTACTATTATATAAAACTCACCTGGATCAAAGTTTGTACTCTAGTCAATAGAATAGATTACATTTCATTTGCTTTAGTCTGCCACATAATATCATTTGTTTTAAGACAACATATCTTGGACTTTATTCAATGAAAATGCATGAGTGTTTCAAGTTCAAGCTGTCAACCAATGTCATGTTACAACATATGACTGTTCTGCTTAAGGGGCTGCAGTGTGTGAGCACAGAACACAGTGAGAGCCTTATGTTAAAATAAACAAAGCCAGAACTTCACAAGCATTAGCCATCATCTCGAGCTAAGATGTACATAAAAACATGATTGATGATTAATATCATGTCATATAAAACTTGATTATTATAAAATTTAAAATAACACATTTTCTAGGCTGCTTTAAAGTTAAAGCAACATTGTGTAATATTCATATTTTTTGTAATTTCACACCCATACAGATTCAGAGTGTAATTCACCTATACACTGCTGTCGTAAATAAAAATAGATCAAAAACTAGTGAGTCAGCAAGAAGGCCAGCTCGGCGTCTGCCTTGCAGCCTTTTATTTTGCGAAGCTCTCGCCAAACAACTAAAAGCCAGTCTGAGTTGTCAAACAGCAACTTGGTCACGCTTTCCTTTTCTTGGTTCTTAGTTCAAAATCAGTGGTAGTGCCGTATAGGGTTGCGCACTTCCAGGAGTTCGTACCCACTCACCAAAAACAGGCATTTGGGGCTCGCAGTGAGAATGACAGAGGCAACATTCTCCCTATTACAAGTCAGAGTAGCATCAACATGAATTTGGAACTGTTATTTTAAGGTAAAAAAGTTACGCAATGTTGCTTTAAGTGAACAGTTTTCTGGAGTAATTTGACTTCTGCATTTGAGTAAACACCATATCACCTATACATACATCTAAGTTAAATAATGTACATGCACGCTAGTTGTCTAAGATAGTGTGTAATGAGTATTTGAGTGAGAAAATATATTTGATTTTGTCAATATATAGCAGAACTGGACAATATATTGTCCAGTACTGCTATTTACAATCTGTGTTCAGTTCAGTTAGTAACATGTGAAGATGGCTATGACTTGCCTTCTCTATAGAGCTGATGGTGACTCCTGCAGCACAGGACACAATGAGGTGACGATCTTCGATGTCTGGTCCAATCTCATCCAGTACAAAAGGGATGATGTGGGGCTTCACGGTCAGGAAGAGAACATCACTTTTGCTCACTGTCTCTTTGTTGCTGGTGGTGAAATTGACACCCAATTTCTGTACAACATACACAACATATACACGTTAGTTATTCGCTGGAGCATAGGAATTCATAACATGCAAACAAAGGAATGTTTTATACCTTGAAACCCCACAAATATATTCTCCCTAATTGTCTACCTACCCTCAGTCCCTGTACTGTGGGGCGATCTGTGCCTGGGGAACTGGCTGTGATTCTGTGGGTGGCAATCACGCCTTAAAGGGGACAAAATGTCCAGAAATCATTTCAGTCTCTGATTGCAATCAACATACATCAACAACGCGAGTCAAATCTAAATAATACAAACATGCTACAGTGTGACTCAATAGCTAGGCTACTCACCTGCAGCTATGAAGCCTCTTGCCAGAGCGTGGGCCACCTGGCCTGCTCCTATGAAACCCACACTCATTCTACCTGTGAGTGTACACAGAGTTAAACACTTTAGCAGGGATTAATCCATTTTAGCTCAACACATGATTTCGACGACGTCTAACTACTGGTATGCGGCGTGCATCCTCTTTACAGCTCTGGATGTTGTGCTGTAGTGGTAAACAAACTACTACTTCCTTATTAAACGAAGCGAAAGACATTTCCAAACACACGGTGGCAGCAGTCGTACAGTAGCCTAAATGCATTCTCAGAGCAAAAACTTACGAATAAACTGAAGAGCCCTTATAAGCTGACCGACTGACCGAACCAGCAACCGTTTTACACCTGGAATTACAGCACTTTTGACGTGGCCCGGCTATCTCGCGCTGTAGCCATACTGTACCTGTGGAGATACATGTAACTGACAAGCGAGAAGGCTTGCATGTTTGGGGCAACACGTAGCCTACGTTTGACCAATCGCAGCGGTGATGGTAATAACTTTGGGGCGGGTTCTTTAAAGCCGAAAAGCTAGTTGCATCAGGTTGTGTCGTGGGGGAGAAACGTTGATGATGAGGAGGATGCCAGAGGTGCTACTACAGTCAGAAAGCATGAAAGGCAGAGACTATTTCCTGGGAGACAGAAAATTCAGCCTGACCCAGATACCAACCTGTAGCCTAGTTAGCAGCCTAGAGTAAAAAAAAGCCTACATTTTGGGTTTGTATATTCAGTGCTTCCATTAGGCAAGTCGTTTAATATGTATCAATGTTTATTTATGTCAACCAAATACACCTGTAGAAGCGGAGTAGGCATAACAACATCGGCACAACTTCACCTACTTCCAAGGTGCATGGAGAAGGGAGAAAAGTCTGAAGAGGTAGGCCTAAAACTCTCGTATTATACATCTATGGCCCATGGTAAAACTCCTGAAACACTTGTAGGGCCTACAGAACAATTTTATTGTAGACCAACGCATTTCGGCTTTTGGCCTTCACCAAGGTCAAAACATTACAACAAAGAACATTTAAATAAGTTATGAAGCATACGGAATACACTTGACATTGATAAAAAAAAAAAAGCCTGATCTTTTTTTTTTTTTTTTTTTTAACTTTGTGTGTAATCCTAGGAATCTGACAAAATGCCTTTCGGGAAACTTAAACACTGTGGCCTACAGACAACAACATGATTTATAAATGACTAGTGCACCATCAAATACTGAAATATAAAGGTAATTTGATTTAATCAGGCTATGAATCAAATATACCTCAGCAATCAACTTGACCAATTTTGATTTGAACATTTGCCAATATACAAACGAGATTTATGATGTCACTGTGTAAATCTTTCTTCTGAAAGTTGAGAGTGAAGGTTCACATATCAATTAAAACCTAGCGTTACTTCATACAAAGCAAAGGGTACAGAAATCCAAAAGACCAACAAAACATATATACTGTTAAATCTTTTATTAAACATGGCACATATCAGAAATATAGCAAAAGAAATGATATTCCACTACATGATTGTGCTTCTCCCAAATAAAATACTGTGATACTGTCAAAGTTTTGCCTTTAAAAAATTCATGTATCTAACACATTTAACATTCAATGGATGGCATGAAACTCCTAATGAACTTCAATATTATTATTTTTCATATTATTATTACATAGCCTATATAAGAACAAGATGTGGGGAAAAAAACAACAAAATGCCAGGAAAGCCGAAACCAAAAGCTATGTTCAGTGCATACTGTGTAGACTTAACATATGCTATTCATCTCTATGATATATCTTCATCCATTTTAGTGTTTACATCCATTTTAATACATATACTAATACATAAATAAATTGCATTTGTACTCTGACTGACATAACACTGTTTTGATATTCTAAACATTATCCCATACTCCCATAAGTCCGTTCTGTAGGCAACCACCAAAGGAATCTGGAGCAGAGGGATGTCACCTGGCAGTCTCTTCCTGGTAAGTCACTGCAGAACTGGGGAAAGGCCTTTTAAGTTTGTAGAATAGGGTAATACTGTCAGTTTTGCTGCTTGGTGATGAATACTGATATTAAAAAAAATCTAATACAGATATGACACCATGAATCTATGGATCCAAGGGAATGAGTCCTTCACAGAGACCTGACTGTGTAGAGCATTGTGGATGTGGCCTCAAGGATTCTCTATTTGTCTTTAAATTCTCTATTAAATTTAAATGTCTTTAGAGGGGTACATTTTTCACACAGCAGAGCTGGAGACAAAGCGAATCCTCTGGGAGTAAACAAGGTCTACAAAATATAGGATCATGTTGACGTTGGTGAACACTGCCACCACTAGCTTACTGTCCCATGGACATTCTCCACGTGGGCAGTCCTCAGGACGAGTAGTGTTGCCATACTTTTTGTCAAAGCTGAAGATGGGCCAGATCAGTGCAGTACTGAGGTAAAGAATCACAGCGAAGAAGGTGTAGACAACCACAAACCGGTCAAAGGGGAACCGCAAGGCAGAGGTCCTACCAGAAACTGTCAGTATGACCACTATCACAGTGATAGAGAAGCACAGGCTGTACACCACCACGCAGTACTGGTTGGCAATGTAGAGGGTGTACTCACTGTCATTGGCCAGGGCCCCGAAAATAATGCAGGCCACAAAAGCCTGGACCACCTTGAGTAGACCGGACACAGTGGCCATGTAACCCACCACAGCTCCCGGCTTGGCTCGAGTTAGGAACACCTCAGCACCGTAGGGAAAGCAGCAGACGCTGGAGCAGACAGTGACAGCAATGCGGTACATTTGGACTTCACAGCCCTCATCAGGGCACTCTGTTTGGAGGAAGTAAACAGGGTAGACCACAGAGGCAGTGATGTACATGAGTGTTGCCAGCATGGCAAAGGCCACAGTGAAGTTATCCCAGGAAATGGGCATGCATGTGTGGAGCCGCGTGATGTCCAAGGTGAACACAATCAGTGTGACAGCAAAGCAGAAGCACCACACGAACATGCAGAAATGTCCGTAGGAGGCGCTGTAGCCTGCGCTGTGGGACACAAGGGCCATTATGGTGCAACCGAGTAGCAGTTGGCACATTCGGGCTGCACCCAAAGGTGACAGCACAGCTTCTTTGTTGAGGTAGTGTCCTCCGTGAGAATCCATGGTGCGTGTTGTCTCCCTGCAGCAGCTGCTTTTTTGTTGAGATTATTGTCGTCCTGTTCTCTGTCTTTGTGTCCTTGTGGCCAACTTTTTTTTCCCGTCACAGACCTCACCCTCTCCTTGGTTGCCTTTTATAGATTGTCCTTAATTACAAATGTCTGTAATTCTTCCCTGAGCTTGCTTTGTAATTATAGCAGTGTGCTTAAGATCAAGTTACATTTATACACTGTTATGTAGAAGTGTGTACAGTAGATTGTAATAGTAAATTACATTTAATTAGACCTTTAAATAAGACATATTTAGAATTTTTCTTTTGTGTCTGAAGTATTGTCTCTACTTGTCTGCACAAGTCTATAAACTATGCATACAGAGTAACATTTCTGTAAATCATACAGTATCTGTCCTTTTTATAGTGTTTTAAAAAATTTAGTTTAGAGGATTTAAATTTACAGATTAAGAATTGTATACTGTTCTTACTTAAAGCTGTAGTGTACAGTATGTCCTCAGAAATCTTGGTTTTCGCTTGCTTACTGTCTTCAATTACCGAGTTGTCCAGTTTATCAAAAAGTTCAAAGTGGAGTTAGGTCCTCTAAAAGTCAAATCCAGGGATCAATCTTCCAACAATAGCCCTGTGTGCAGAACAGGTGGACTAGTTTGTTGTCCTCTCAGTCAAGTTCCATTACACAGTGACTTGATCCTTGTAATTTCTTCACTGTAGGCCCTTTACTGCCCGTCAAAATCACTCAAAAATATTGGCTCTGTCTCTTGCTCTTTGTCTTGCTGTTTCTGTCTCCTTTTGCCTTTTGGATTTGGTCTCCCACTCTTTCTTACTCACACAAGACACACACCCTTCTTCCTCTGTGTGTTAGTGTGCACTCAGTGGATTGCGAGGGGTGGTTGTTTAAATGAAAGTTTGTGCCGAGCCAAGGGTTACGGGCCTTGCCAGCTCTATAAATAGGGGGTCTATATTCCACAGAGGGGTGGGGCTACATGTGGCAGGCAGTATGGGAGTCGTATTTCTAGGGTGCACCCAGAGAGGCTGAGTCAGAGCACCCTCAGTAAGAAACTGGCATTTATACATGGTATAATGACAGGGAGGGAGGCTAAGACTTCCATTAAAGGCATAAATTACATACAGGTCCAGAGGGATGATTATGCATGAGTGATTGCAGATTTGAGCGATGCATGTTGGGAAGTGGAAATAAATTAGTAGTTGCTTAAAATACTTTAACCTGTGATATTAGTATGCTGTGATTTGAAATCTGGTACATTTCAGCTAAATCTTTTTTCCCTCATTTGCTGTATGTGAGCATGGTGGGATTCAGATTGGAAGAGAGAAGAAGACAATTTCCCAATGAGTATATTGACTGTGCCTTTTTTAAAGGGGCTGGATAACAGAAAACAACTTCCTACCTGTCCCATGTCCTGCTTTTTATGGCCTGCCCAAATTACAAAATCCATTAATAAGCACCCTATGTCTTTGCCCCATCCTATGCCTGTCTTGCTATGGATCTATGAGAAGTGAAATTCATTCATAATTCACTCAAAACACATTATTGTCCAAGATTGCTTTGTGGAAAAGATACAGTTATGATAGCATGGCTTTGGTCACCTAAAATTAAGCCTACTTAGATCTGCAACACGCGAAAGGTTGATCTGTGTGTAATGATGTGTGTCAGTATGTAGAGCAAGTACTAATTGCAGGGCTCACTGCTTGATCTCTGGCTCCTCCTGACCACATGGGGAAATGTCCTTGAGCAAGAAAATGAACCCCAATTACCCCCAATGCCTTGCATCGACGTGTGAGTGTACAGTATGTGTCAATAGGTTATTTTTTTAAAGATAATTTTTTGGGGATTTTCCCTTTTATTTGAAAGTGGATAGACATGACAGGGGGAGAGAGATGGGGGACGACATACAGCAAAGGGCAGCAGGTCGGATTCAAACCCTGCGCCGCTGCAGGACTCAGCCAACATGGGCAAACGCTCTTACTGGGTGAGTTAGATGCCACCCCGGTGTAAATAGGTTATTGAAAGGCAAATTGTAAAGCAACTTGGATAAATCACTGCAGTCCTTTAATCATAAAAACAGTGAGTGCACAAAATAAGACTATGCTGAGTAAGGGTCACAAAACATGGACTTGCTTTAGCCAGTGAATATTAGATCTTTGATGTTAGAAGATGTTTTGTGGACTTCTTATTTTAAGAATGAGATTATCAGTTCATCATGTAATTTCCTATTAGTTATGGGGTCATTTTCAATAAAAATGCCAACATTTCTACCTGTCACTTTACCCACTCTGAAATAAGTATAGTATAATAAGTATAAGGTGTTGAAAAACCTTTGACTTACAGTTTGTACACTCTAAGCCTCATCTATTATAAGATATGTCAAAATGGTGACAAACTGTTTATGGAGCCTGAGGGAGCTGTTGACCTTACCTCCTGCTAAAGGTTTTTGTGAGGTGGGTATAAAATGGGATGATACCTAATTTACTACTACTAATACTAATACTAATAATAATAATAATAATAATAATAATAACAATAACAAGACTGCACAGCCATTTTTACCTTGTAGTATATGTAATATGTCTTTTCTTTTAGGTCTGATACAAAGACATGCAATCAACACAAAGAGAAAAACAGCAATGTATTTACAATTTACAAAGAATCACTTCTCTGTGAAAATAGCACTTATAAATATGATTTACATAACAAAATAAATATGTAAATTACCAATGTAGCTTGAGTTTTTTTCTGTTAAAAAATATGTTACAGAATAAAATTACAATTAGTAATACCTTTCCTTCTCTGGTATGATGCGAAATAGAGCTCCTTTAAAAACATCATTTTTAAAGACATCATTACATACAACATTGTCATTATATTAAAAAGTGATCTCTATTATGAAATATAAGAAGGGAGTTACAATAGTGAACACTTGAAAGGACCTGTACAAATACTCAAAAAAATACACAATACAGGATATCTGTCTCCCTTTAAATGTTCATTGCATTGATACAAGGAATGCAGGACTATTGACCTAATTTGGGGTTTTAACAGTCCTTTAGTGATGATGTGGCCTGTGAGAAAGAGGTATAGACTAGATGTAATGGCACTGTGGTGTTTGTATAGTTACTGATAGACCGTCAAAGTGTTTCGAGGTCCACTTTAGTACCACAATCAGCACCAGCAAACGACTAAACTGGGAAGCGTGGCATCATCACTGCTGTTCAAACCACTAGATTTCAACACTATCAAGTATGAGTTACCTTTTCTCTAAACCCAGGATAATCACAACAATAATATGAAGTGTGGAGCATTGTCTGTCTTTTATTTCTTTTTGGCTCCTTTTATTAGCAAGGAATAACATCTGATATTTGCAGCTTTATTTTCAGTAGCCTAACTAATCCAACCTGGTTTTATACCACAAGCTGATTAGAGGAGTCTTGGTGTCAGTTGTCTCTCTTTATCGTTCTTGCCATTATTTTAGAGATGAATACAACATTTTCTTTCTGATCCAGTGCCTTTCTCACCTGGTCATATGCCCATGTTTCTCCCTTGATGTTAAGTTTTTGTGTGATAAGAAACTATAAAACAGTTTAACCAAAATTATACCCTTATATACTCTATAGTGACTACTTAACAAAGACAGCATCCTTACGTCATTGTAGTGTGTTTTCTTCTTTAACAATGACTATATATAATCTATATGGAAGGATGAAAATAGTATACAAAACAAAACATCAATGAGCATCCTTAAAACTGGATTACATTTGTGATATTATTTCTTTTACAAAGCAAAAGATAATTTAAATGGAGAGTAGCAGAGAGTTGTGCCTTGTCGTGGTGGCGTGTTGCCCCTGTACTTTACCCGTTGTTTGGAAAGGGATTGTGGGACAAATCTAAGCCCCCTGTGTTTGACTGAGGTTTAGACTAAAGTAAACAGGATGCCAGAGGGGAGTTGACTAAAGTTAGAATGGGTTGTGAAGGTGGAGTTGGAGGTATCAGGCATGGAAGACTGGTCAAAGAGACCAGCCAGCCCTGCTTGGGCTTAGCTTGTTGATGCTGTGTGCATGTGTGTCCCTCTAGCTGCCGCTGCTAAGCATGCCCAGTAGCTTGCTGGGGTCCATGCCCTGCTGCTGGGCCATCTTCTGCACATCAAAGCCCATGTGCATAAGGAATTGAATGACGTTCATCTCTTGTCCTGTGAACTGGTCTCGGATTGTGGGGCAGGTGGGGTTGCAGTGTGGCCAAGGGCAGCTGTCGATCAGATGTACGGGGCAGCCTTTGGGTGGCGCCTTGTTGTTCCTGTTGTCGTTGAGGCTGCGGTCCCAGCAGTGCAGAGCTCGTGGCAAGGAGGTGCCTTTAACCTGCACGTCAATCCAGTAACTACAACACAAGAGGGCGCTGTCAGATCACAGGTAGAAAGTCTCAAACACAAAGTTTAGTGTCCCCTGATAATGATACACTAGAAATGGGGCTTTAAAAAATAAATACTCACTTTCTGGTGATAACTTCATGTGATAGGCAAGCTGGAGCAAACATAGCCCTGAAAATAGAAATAAAAAAACCCACATAAACCAATTTGAATCCATGGAATAATCCTACGTAAATGATCTTCCTAAATTGCAGGGACATTGCCTTACGGGACATCTTTGAGTGTGTTCCTCAGCTCAATGCCCAGGTTTTGGATGTAGCGCCACTGGCCTTCCTGCACAGGCTGGCCTGTTAGCTGGATGTTGTCCACTGTCAACTGGGCCTCATCAAACAGCCACTGGACAACAAACACAGGGCCTGCACAGGTAGAACGAAAGAAAAAGATTAATATAGTGCATATATTTAGTATATATCTACTCGTGTGCCACGCAGGTATTTTGGGCTTGCATGTAGTAGGTGCATTTGACCCCAAACTCACTTTTTATTGATGGGAAGACTCTATATCCAAAGAAACAGTTCCACTCCTCTCCTTCATGGGTTTGCCTGCACCTCTCTGGCACCACTCCTCCCCAGTACCTGATGGGGCAGATGAAAAGGACAGATGGGACACAATGTCTATATTAGCAACCTGATGAACTTGTCAATGCACTAAAATAAGTCTCGCAAAATCTTGTCCCTTTATGATAATATCCACTGCCTCCCATACTTGATGCCTCTCTTGATGGTCTCAGTGGGGGCACAGCTGACAGCATCCACGCAGTCCGTGCAGTGGTACTGCTTGTTGTCCAGGAACCAGCCGGAATCAGACAGGCCTCGCACTTGTATCCCAGTGTGGCCCAGTCCCTCCAGCTGCTCCGCCACATGGTCCACGTTTAGAAGGACCCCGGTACCACCCGCACTGCACAAATAATTATGGCATATTCTTATTAATACCTATACAGGAATATGAATGAAATGTTGAAGATTATAAATTTGAAATCGCAAGCAAAATGTTCACACATGAACATACCTGCTTCCTGCTAAAAGGAGGACTTTTGCGTTGTCCAGACCTTTGTTCAGCAGGTCCTTCACAACCTCCTGAATAATCAGTGAGCCCATGAAGGCATATCCACCTACACACAACACAAAGGGAATAGCACTGTAAAATAACACTTTTCTTAAAGAGGGTTACATATTACGTTTGTTTTGATGATTCAGTAATGTCTTACTCTGCTCCGTTTTGGCTGTAGCGCCGCTCCACACATCGCTGGAGCAGTACGGGATGAACCTGCACAACCCACATCAAGGTAAAGTTGCTAGCCATGATGAAAAATTTAACTTCAATAAACACTAAATGTGAGTCAACTTACACCATGTTAGCATTCCACCAGTGAGGGTTTTCCTCAGGCAGCGGAGACAGGATCCCCGTGCCTACAGAGACAGATCAACATGTATCATTAGCCATCCTGGCACTCCCAGACACATCCTCTTCTTCCTCATCATCATTACCACGTGGATTACAGTTATTACTCTACAATGAGAGAGGGAGGCATTTATTTTCCAACATTAGCGGGCGCCAGGTAGCCCTACACCACAGCTACATTATAACGGGGTGACAGATGCATCTGATCCTTTTAAATACTGAGGCATTACAATGGGGTCTGGCTACTTTTTTCACCCTGTTAGGGGTCAGGATTTGCTACAGGCCACAGGTGAAGTAACACTGGAGTTTATGAGAGCGAAGTGAACTATACAGACTAGCTGAGGCTGACCTGTTTTAGTTTGGGGCCACTTGGATGAGCTCATCAATCTCCTCATGGTTTCGTATCTGCTGTCACAGTTCTCCTTGTTGAAACAGTACCAGCCGCCTGGACATAGATACACAAAAAAGCAAAACATGGAGAATTTATCACAAACATTGTATACAATTATTCATTATTCTCAATTTGGGAATGAATGGAGAAACATAATGAAATGCGTTAAATTAATACTGACCCTCTAAGAATATCAACCACCGTCTGCTGCCTCGAGATTCTTTCAGGTAGTACCTACAAGAGACCAAAGAATATCAAATCAACACATCATAGCAGACGTGTCAATAAAGCTTGAATATATCGTATGTGAATATGATTCTGTATTCCTCAAGGTTTATTTTACACTGCCTGCATAACAATACATCTTAACAACAGATGGATACAACCACATTCCACAGTTGTGATAGGGTGATAGGGTTTCTTCAGAAGGATGAGCTAAACACGGAAAAGTAATACCCTCGCTGTTTCTACCATCAGTGACGTTATCCAACCATGAAATATAAACACATACGACATCATGACTTTAATCCAAACAAGGATGTCCTGTCACTTTGTTGATTGCTATCTCTGAAAGGTGACAAGACAACAGCAAAAATGAAATTCCACCAACATAAATTCAACGAGTACACGAGAGAGAACAATGAGGTTGTGTATAGTTTGAACTTAGGAAACTGATATAGTGAGATAAACATCCCCTATCCTGTTTGTACTGTAGATGCCAGGTGATAGTGTTTCTCATGTGTAATGCAGAAAGAATAGGTAATGTACCATCATAGTCTCATTACGCTGAGCTTATCATTTGCCAACACACACGACATGGATAAATTGTAGGCTACGGCCCAAAGGAATGATATAAGAGATGTAACGCAACGTTTGACGTGTGTAGATGTCTACACACAGTATGTCTTTTATATATAGGACCCATATATGTCAAAGTAAATGCACCCGGGGTAAGATTAAGTGAATTTGTTTGTGCCAGGCTAAGATTTTAAAAAGAATGCATGATAGAATATAAGAAGTGTGCTGTATGTTGTCAGCCCAGAAGAGGGCAATGCTATCATGATTCTCCCATGCTGTTGGATGTCCTCATGTCAGACGCATCAATAACTTTTTAACAGGATTTTTATTTATTCTTTTATCACCAAACTATCTGGTATGTTAAGTAGCTTTAGCCACTTAATTAATAAGAAGCTTCAAATGTGCTTATGTGATGCTGATATAATTATTTTTTTCAATCGGTATCCACCCAACTTTACTTTACCAATGACAAAACTCAAGGGATTGCCAAAAACACTTCAGTGACTTTAAAGAAAACAAACTTGGCTGTAGCTCTGAGCTTTTTGCTCAGACTCTGAATCATACTTTGGCTGCAGTTAATGTCTTGTACTATTATTGTAAGCCACAGTCAATGATGTAGACTGAGGACAGTGTGCACTCTACCTCCAAACAATAAAGTGAAGGCGGGCTTGGCATGCTCAACGAGTCAAGGGGGGAAAGGCGCTGCATCAACCCACTCACGCTAACAAGTGCAACTCACACAGTTCCACCTTCCTGTCTAGTGAATGATTTTACTCATCTTTGTTTGACAGTAACTGTAACTGTACCCTTTTATATAGCTGATGGATTAGCACGTCAACTGAGAACAGCCACAGTAGTGAATGAAACGACCATCTGCCAGTAACTGTCCCCTGCAACTCCAAAGAGCTAAGAGCTTTACCGCGCTAACAGACAGCTCTCTCCAAACGGCACTTTGGGTTTTATGGGAATTAGACAGGATAGTAAATCCACAAAGAGACATAGAAAAACCCATTTCAATCAAGTCTGCCCATCACTGAACTGGTCCCAGATCTTATACACGGACAGTCTTTACAGCCTCCTAATATGGAACGGATAACATTAACAGTATAGCATTTATATAATACTGGCAAATAATGACTACACAACATGATAGTGATTCAACTGAGCTTTTCAATATTTTTGCTATGTTACTAGTAAATTAGGGGCATGAGGGGGCATCTTAATAGAAAGTTTGTATGATATTTAAAAACTTTATTCTTGTGATGCAGAATAATGTGTTTGAGACGCAAGTGAAATCCACGTTCCTTGGGCTTTGGCTTTTAAAGACAATTATCATGTAATCATCATGTAAAAAATTAAAACTTTCACAACTTCTATATACACCTGCCATAACTCAATTATCAGTATTATATGTACAAGAATCAGTTTAACCTACAGTGCTCAATTTGACTCCCTGCAAATGAAACATTAAAGAGTCTATATGACTGGGCATTGTTTGTGTATTATAAAATATAAGAGGTAGGGGATCTGTCTGATATTAATATGCTTTTAGTGCCAAGGCTTATCCTGCTTTAGAAGGGAAACCATGGAGGCTGTCTTACTGCCAAATGGATTTTCTGCTTAACATTGTCAACAGTTGATATCATGGCAAACAAATGAGTAGTGATACATTGTTTACCTCATGGACTCATAGACTGAAAATAAATTTACCAAAAATTACTATGAGCCACTGACAGAAAATTGTACACGTTTACAGTTACAGTAGCCAAGTAGAAAACACATAAGGCCTACTGTTAAAGGGCTGTAAAATCATAATTCCGCAGTGTGCGCACTGGGTGCCGTCATCAGAGAGAGAGAGAGAGACAGGCAGAAAGAAAGATGGGCGGGGGTCTGAAAACTTAAATCTAAACTTTCTGCAGAGCAAATGCTGCATTCTAATTTGAAGCAAAGGAAATGAAGCATAGGCCGTGTGGCTATCCGCAAATTTCACGCTTCGCTGACGCAAAGCAGCTGTTTATCTCATACCGTTATTTTGTCCTGGTAGCCTACATAGCTCTCTTTTGGAAGAAATTTATTACAATTTATTTTGTTTATATTTTTCATTTATAATTTATTTTTAATTATTGTTATTGGGAATCGAAAACAAATTTGAACATTTGCAATAAACCAGCACGAATAAGGAGAACTTCTTGCTTTTTGGCGCACTCCACTGAGACGAACAGTTTTGCCCTCAGGTCAGATAAACGTGGGTTACTTCGGGTAGCAGGATGACCAGCAGGACGGGCTTCGCCCTGCTGAAGCAAATAGCAATTCCTACTAGCTCCAAGGTGCACTGCTGCACAGTTGACCCTGCTCTGACCTGCCGTTCATCCAATCACATGGGAATCATGATTTATCACTCTGCGTGTGTATTCTCAGTTGGTACATACCCCGCAGGACTTCCATCGTTGCAGGTGACTGATGTATTCTCCAAAAAGTTCAGCTTCATGTCGTGGTCGAGCCTCTGCGCCGAGCACGGGTAGAGGGACTGCGCAAGGTTCTTCACTTGTGTCATGAAGTTATCCATGTTCTCCTCCACGGCGGTGAAATCCAGAGGGAAGCTCTCCGTGGTGTCACCCCGATCCGCCCGGTGTGTGGGAGGAGGTGATGAGCGTCGTGGTTGTGGGTTGCGGCCACCCCGGAACCTCCGTGCGCAAAGAGCTCCGGACTGCATCAGTACCAGCACCAACACTGAAGAAACCATTCTGATCGCTGTCATTTTATCCCGGTCTTAGATGTCCTTCCTCAAAATGCAGAGTCTCGTCAGGGAAACACAAACTTTTACTGATGGAGCTGATAAAAGACAGGACACTTACGCACGGTTTCAACGACGCAACAACTCTTGTCACACGCTCCCAGCAACGCTTAAATTTAATGTTAACTATATTAAAATTCTTTTTAGATCAATCGCAGACATTCGCTGAATTCTTTGGATATAGTTCAAACTTTTCAAAGAGTGCGCCTGTGCCTATCTATCTAGTACTACTCACGCGCTGCTGGACCAAGCGCACAAGCTTGAACGACAACACTCGTGCCATGCTCGTGTATTTTATTCAAACTTTCCCCCCTTGTGTGTCTGTCCAGCCAATCGCAGGAGCGGGGCAGGACTCAGTGCATGATCAAGCGTGGCAGACTACCCCCCTTTTTAATTTGTAGAGGAAAAAATGTCCATGCTTTGGTTCTTTTGATCCGCGATGTTTTATTTGATGTGGTGGCTTTTATTGGCCTTGAAATGCCCATTTCCCATTCCACCACAAATTTATAAAGTGAGAATATGCATCTTGTTACACACTTGCCTGAAAAGCAAGTGGAGAATAAAACAATACACGATTAAAAACTCAGAGTTCCAACAGTACTTAACCAGGGAATCACATTTTCATATCAAGAGACTTTACCTGGTTAAGTATGGGAAACCTATTATTGGTATTCATTTTATTTCACTTATTTTTTTTTACAAATAAGAAATAAGAAACATTGTTTCGAGAGTATCATCTTCCACCTTTCACATAAAAACACACACATACCTCCTTTTAAGAATCTCTTCCAGTTCTGACTAGTTGAATTGCTCATGTTTTCTTTAGGTTAGAAAAAGGGACTTGGACACTTTTTTTTTAATCCAGACTGGGCCTCCAAAGATCAAAGCAACCATCATTCTTTCTTCCCCCTCTCCTCGCCTCCTCCCTCGCACTTCAGCCTCTTCCAAACTTTCCTGGTCTACTGTATATTTTAAGTCGAGCAGAGCATCCTGATGGGAAGCCAGCTTTTTTAACACAGAAATGCCTCGTTGCGGTTGAGGTAGGCTTCCCTCGAACAACCTCTCATTTTGAGGACACATTTAAGTTCAAGTGTAGCTCACAGTGATTACATAAGAATAGCAGTGATTATTCATCACAGTGACACTTCATGGGGACTTTTGTCTTTGATTGAGCTCATTCTTCCTATGTGAAACAGACTGCCATTGTAATTCAGTTTAGTTGTAAAGGACTGGGCAAGAATACATATATGTACAGGTGAGTACATATATGAAAACAACAAGCTGCTATCTTGAGAGCAGCTTAAGGGGATAACTCTCAGCATGTTGTCATGTCAACACTGCCTATGGTAATGTCTTCAGCTTTGGCAGTGAGATTGGAAAGAGCTCAGGGGCCGCATATTTGGGCACTGAGAGCCCTCTTTCTTCAGATATTATTACGTTACATCATTTAGCTGACGCTTTTATCCAAAGCAACTTCCAATAAATGCATTCAGCCATGAAGGTGCAAACTCCAAATGGCAAGAATCAAGTACATCAAATGTAGTTTTTGTGAGAACCAATGAATGACACCTTCTTTGTAATCCGAGTTCAGTTGGACACTTTTATCTTCGGGGAGTGTTACTTTTACAAAGTTGTATCTGTAAAAAGGTCTAAATATGCTGATAGAAACTGAGCCAGAAAGAACAAATTTGGCCATTTTTGATGATGCTCACGTATGTCCTGAGCACAACAACATAACTGTCGAAACTGCTTCACATCCTCGAAGAAAAAGAACCTCCCGTGGTTAATCAGTGTACCTAAAGGGTGTCGAACGGTTCTGAGCCAGGTAAGATAGATTTGAAGTCACCAGCAGGATTGATGGTATTCATTGGGAACTTCAAACAGATGCTTGTATAGATTAAAACATGTGGTAGGGCCCAGGCGGAGAGGCTCTGTCACAGATTGAGTCTAGTCACTTTGACCTGTATACCTCCCTGTTTTATCACACGTCATCCCCAAAAATGTAACCCTTAAATCACTCGCAGATGGGCGCTGGCCTCTGACACACACGCTACCATGAAGAGATGCCCCGGCGGTGTGTCGAAACATCCTCTGACCCAAGCGAGTGAGAAGCGTGAGCCGCAGATGCTTGCGCTTCGAATGATCTGAACGTGTAGATTCTGTGTTGAATTTCCCTAACAGTATGAGGGTTGAAGACATAAACGCTGGTTAGCTTTGCTACTGTTGGTGCCCAGTGGTTTGTTCTCTACGGTGCACCTTGTTTGAACTCAAAGTGCTAAGCCTTTCTGGCTTTCACTGGTAATTCTCTCTCTCCCTTTTTTCTTTGCCTCCCATCGTCTGCGTGTAGCGCAGACACAAATTTAACCATGCAAGTCCGAATGGATTAATCCTAGAATTAGGTCATTTGAAAATGACCCAGCTGTTCTGATGGCAGTCCCTCAGAAGTGCCCCCGTAGCCCCCACCCCGACTCCAGGCCTCCTGTGAAAGTCAAAGCCTGTCTTTCATCTCCGATCAGTTGCATGTGCCCTCACAGATCCACAGGTTTTACTGCTTAAGTCTGGGCTGGCAGCATTGATCATGTGACCGTTGCCTGCCTGGCGTTTAGACACATCACAGCTCTGTGAGCGTTGTCTCTGTCCGCACAGCCTGCTCGTTCTGCTCACACATCCCCGTCGTCCGTCTCCCCGTGCCTCTGAGTTTTGACTTGCACATGCTGTTGTTGAGGGTCCATCCGTGATCATCAAATCCTGCTAGTTGGAACTGTTAGGTCAGGTTACATCAAAGAGATCAGGAGGGATCAGCCTCTTGAAAGGGACAGGCTCTGGCTCACATCATCAGAAACAGGTGGAGGTCCTCATTGGAAGAACAAAGGAGAGATCACCATCTATAAAACCTTTATATTTCATAGAAGAGTTTCTTTAAATTGCCACCCTCTCCTATACAGAGCGCTAAGCACTAGTCAGCACCAGCATAAAACATATGATATCAGGTTAGGGATTGTGGGACTCAACCGCAGCACTAAATCCCATGAAGGTCAGCAAACAGCAAAGCCTGAGACTTATTGGTATTATGCCACAAAGTGTTTAAGTGTGGAGATCTGGTAAAAGCCGTGACGAAAAGCAAACTGGAAATGTATGGAATACGACTCAGGTGTTACATATTAGTTGAAAAGATGTTGAAACCTTCAGAGGTTATGTGTATATTGGAGTAATTTCTCATGTGGCTAACATTGCTGTTTTTTTTAACACCAGACTTTGACATATTGTATAATGCTTTTCATAGGAGTAGAGTCAATATACTCCACTTAAAAAACTAAAACTAAATATTGTAGATATTATTCATGAAAATATAGAGATTTCTTTTTAATGACAGTTTCACTAACAAGTTGATCTGACTGTAATGCTAGAGATGGTTTTAGGCTATCCACCCCTGTGAAAACACTTCAGCTTCTGTTCTGTGTCACCTTGAGGCAAACCTCCGGAAACAGGTCCCCTTAATTTCATGTTCAAACTATTGTTTAAAACCCAAAACAAACATGTAAAGAGGTTTCGGGTGTTAACGCACCGCAGAGTTCCTTTCATGTGCCCCCGCCACATGTTTCTGATATTACCCAGAGAATCGGTAAACAACCTTGATCCTGACTTAAGTCAAGAGGTGCCATCTAAGATGTGGATGTAAATGGGGAGTAAGAGAGAGTAAGAGAGGCAGGAGACATCTGTCGAGCAGGCTCTCATTTCGTAAGAGGAGACCCGCGATTGGTTACAGATGAATCCCTGTTTGATAAAAATGAACTCTTTCAAGATAGGTTTGCATTAGGGGTCTCTCTGGCTACAAGGGGGTAATCAAATAGTTCAGCTGACAGGTCAGCTGTTTGTTGTTGATCTTTCATCCGAATGATGGTCACAAAATAGCTGCTATTGCCTGTAAACAGTTCTGTCCCGTCATTCATACTGAGCAAGATGGATGGTTAGTGTGTCAGGGTGGGGGTGCATACATGTTTGCCTGCATGTGTGTAGGAACTTGTTGTCGTACAGGAGGATGAGTGAGGTGGAGGTACCGGTGCGTCAGTGTGCAGCCTTCCTCCAGAGGAGTTTTCCATTCATACCTCGAGCCTGAATCACCCTTTGCAATGCCCTCTGCCAGGTAGCGACAGAGGAGGGAGCAGGGACCAATTACCATTTAAAACCTGCTATTATTATCATCTGAGAGGCGGCAGCCCTCCTTCCCCTGCGCTTATTCTCATCTCCACAGAGACAGAAGAAGAATCAGGCCCTTTTGTCTCGGAAATGTTTATTTATGCCACAGATTTGCCAAAGGACATGGAAAAGCCCTCATTACAGGTCATGACAGTAGAGCCACAACACATGATTCATCTTCTGTCCTTTAACCTGGGAGTCTTCATGGGGAAATTCTTTTGAAGTCCACACCCTGCTGTAAAACATGGTCGTTATTCAATTATGTGAGAGCTGTATTTGAAACTGTTTTCAGACTGTAGACCTTAAAGAATCTACGTAGGAAGAGTTAAGGCTTACCATTATTTTTTTTTTATTATTTAAAAGATTTCTGAAGAATAAGTACAAAAAAAGAAAAAGGAGAAGGAGTTATTGACATGCAACATAAATCTGATGTTCGGTCCAAACTCTTGGCACCAGTTTTTCAGACGGGGATTAAGACTAGTCCCAGACTGAAGGCAAAACTCACTGGAAAAATCCACTGAAAAGCGCCGTAGTCTCGGACTAGACTTAATCCCTCTCCGGGAACTCGGCCCATAATGTTTTGAGTACACAGTATGTGCTTCCATCCACGGAGTCACTGGGACAATATTAGCACATGGTATGTGCCCCATTATTTTTGACACTCTCTTAACGCCGAGCAGCCGTTTTCTTTTATCCTCTCAGCAAGAAGATGAGGCTACTGTAATCAAAGAAGACAATGATCAGTGCCAGCCTCTTGGCCTGGCCTGATACCTGCTTTGATGTCATATTTTGGTGTATAGCGGGCTGTGGCCCATGCCAAAGAGCACCCATAGTCGCCAACTGTCTGACAGGCTGCCTTTCATCAGAATGACATCACTCAGCTACTTGATTACTTTCCACAGGCTCTTCCAGGCCTGGGAATTTTTTTTTCCCAGGAATCTGAAATCATCATCCCACGCCTTTACACCCTTAGTCTCAAAATAAAAGAAACACACATCTGAGACACACATAGGCTTGTATGGCATACATACAGTATTTATATTCAAAACTATCAGTACACCAACTGTTAATACTTTGAGATATTGCCTCAAGATTTTGTCAGGCGTTGTTCTGCAAGAGGCATTTCTGGAGACAAGTTTGCTTTTTTTTTTGAAGATTATTTAATACAGTGTACTTTGTGAAGCTAGTGAAACCAGATGGAGCTCAATAAATATTAATAGGAAACACAAAGAGATTAGATGAAACCTTTGAAAATAAAAACAAGTGTACACACTGCAATCTTTTAACTTCAACATTTCCCCGTCCCTTGATTCTCCCTCCATGGGGGAGAGAGAAGTGATAAATTACAAGGTAGAATCTGAAGTGTTTGCTTTTGGAGGAAACTGAGGAAACTGCCATGAGAGGTAGATATTTTTATCCAACTTCTCTGGTGTGCAGCCTTGCCTCTCTGCCCAGCGCAGGCTTCACAGGACCACTTTCTGTCTTCACCTGCAGGTCAGGAGCAGACGAGCCCCTGAACATCCTCTGACTGGAACCTAGAGTTAAGGATTTCCAAAAGGATTAGAGAGTGTGTTTGTTTATTCTCAGCAGAAAGGATGTAGAGAATGACGGTACATAACTCATGTGGCTGCGCTGCTCTTTGATGTATTCAGATGCATATCCTCTCACAAACACCATTCTGTATAATTATCCTCGTGTGATCTAATTAGAAACACTGACTGAGATACATTGAAGTGAATTTAACCAAGTACTACTTACGTACCACCTAAGCCATTAAAATCTGGGTGTCTTCCCTTAAAAATCTCTTCTTTGCTCATGAGGTCACCTGTGGTCGGCCAGTGGAAACATTTATTCAAAACAAGGTAACATATCTGTTTGGGAATATACGGCACCCACTTCCCTTTCTCCTGTGGCAGGAATAAGGTGGTCAAATGTGGGAAGAACAAGGTGTTACTCAGGCTTTACTCACAAAGGGTGCAAGAAGAGCCGTCACCAGGACACATCATCTTGTTTTTGTGATGACTAACAAGCAGATTGCTACCAGCACCTTTCGCTATGTCTATCTGGTTTTGATCTGTTAATAATAATAAATAAATCACTGGAATCATGGGAGAAAAAAAAAGGGGCTCCTTTTGGACACTCCCTGAAGTCCAAAAATGCAAGGCAATAAATGGGATCTACAGTATGTATATATTATCAGTCAATCTATAAGTAATTCCAATTTCTTTCTTCACTGTAGGTCTGTAAACTGAGAAGAACTAAATACAAGGCATTACTACCATCAAGTAATCTTCCTAAAGTGAGGACTACAAAAACAATTAAGCCAGGAGAATAAAACGAAATTCCATCAAAGTGAATGCCCTCACATCTGGAGGACAGGTGTAGGCCTTACTCACATGTGTCAGAACTTTCTCCTTAATTTACTTATTTAAGAGTACACAAAAGCGAGAGTGAAGCGGTTTGTGGAGCTCTAGATTTGATACGGACAGGATTCAAGTTTTAGGGAACCCAAAAGGCATGGTTATCCCTATAAAATAAAAGCATGGCGGGCAGGTAGAGAAGAGAACAACTGTAACTTGTCTGAAGCGTAACCTGTTCTCCGGCCCTCACTTTGAAACCAGATGAAGATCGGCTGCGGCCCTGAAGTCATTACACCTTCAAAGGTAATTAACACATGGCTTTTGTTTGGGCCCGATGAGCCCCAGATTATGTAGGTACAGATGGTCAGGGGGGCGAACGACAGATACCAAGAGCAAGGTGTGCTTGAATGTGCTTTCATGTCAGCAGGAAGTGCTTGACCCCTGGCCCCCTCCTGACCTCAAATCTAGGCTGTCAACGCCACTTCCGTGAGTGCCCTGTAAAGATTAACATGTGGACAGAGACAGGGGGCCTTTGGACCCCTGCGCGATGAGCAAGAGGACTCAGCTGGCATCTCTGCCCTGCAACACCTTTTGCCACTTATGCTAATATAAGGTTATATAAGACCAAAGGCTTGTTTTTACCTATTTTTGTACTGAGGTCTTGTGTAATGAAAATGCAACATTATTTTGGGGATACTGTAAGAGTGTGGGAGATGAAAATCAGAAAGTTGTTTCTTACTGTTGGTCACCATCAGCAGGTTTGTTTCTGCTCTGCTTTGTTTTGACCCTCTGTTTCACTTTGTGCTAAAAACTGCCACCTGGCGTATATCTGGAGGTGGTAAATAGCAGCACTTCCTCCTTTTGCCATCAAAGGGAAGGGGGTTTTGCCTTGACCTTGGAGCCACTTTACCCCCCCAACTCCTCTGATCTCTCTCCCAGTACAGATACTACATCTCGACCTACTCCATCTGAGAGTTAGATGAGAAGATCGATGGCACTCTCATGTCTGTGTGCCAAGTGTGAAGCTACCTGTGTGCTATTTTTAGATAACATTTAGCTATATGTTATCTAAAAATAGCAATTCACCATTTTACCGGAGGCTATGGACCAAACTATCTCTTGGCCAGGGCCAAGAGCGCCCAGTAGTTGCCCATAGCAACTCGTTCCGGCCAATAAAAGTTTGTCACATTAACAACCCCGTAAAACTATGAATTGTCATTTTTACATTGATGTTCGCTGGGTTGTAATTTGCTGGGTTATTTTTGTTTGTTTGAGTCGTTGTCAGCTTTAAATGCTTGTTGAAAAAGAAATGAAACATTCTTTCCCAGGGCTGAGTGATGCTAAACTTAAACACGTTTCTTGGACAAATGAATACTTTGATGCTGACATTACATTGTAGTATATGTCAATATGTAAATGCATTAGAAGGGGGTGCTATTCAGATTCAGATAGCAGTGAATTGTACTTCACGTGTTGTTGCTCCAGATCTACATGATCTGTGCCCCCTGCAAGCATCAAACACACACATGCAGAGACATACATACACATGCACAGTGATCCCTACAGTTTAATATGAATTATCTCAAGAAGACACTTGGATCTGTGGGTCAGCAGTCTGTCTCAGGAGAGTGTTTGATGATTGCGTTTTATTGTTCCAGAAGGTCAAGATCTTCAAAGCTCTCCTTCTGTTCTCCACAGGGCACCCGGGCAGCAGCTGTCGGAATACACTCGGCTTTGTGTTTTTATACGAGAGAAAAGGTAGGTCAAGCCCACTCTCACAGAAATGTTTTTACTGGGGGGTAGGCACTCAGTGGACACCATAATATTGTTGTTCTGCCCTTTTGTGCTGAGAGCGGGGAGCGTGTGAATCCTGTCGATTGGGACGTCACCTCTCCTGGGTCTGACGCTGATCAAATAGCCTTTTTGGCATGATTCAGCAGTATCCATATGTGTGCAAATGAATGTGTATGTGTGTGAATTGTTACAGACAAAACATACCACCACTTGGGCTTTAGATCAAATGTCGTCCCTCTTGTGCTTCTATAATGCACTGCTGAAGAGCTTAAACACTAAGGCAACACCAAAGTCTTGCACAACTAATGTTCTTTTGACAGGTTTACACAGCACATGATCTGACCTGACTTGCTGCTCTTGTTATACCATACCAAAATATATGGATTTTTCTTGTCATATTATATAAAAATGTCCTGGTCTTGCTGTATATATTGCTTCCAGGAATATTAATTTGTAAAGCATTTTTTAAATGCTACAAATAAAAAAATAAATTAAAAAACATTGATAATTGTGGATATTTCAGTACATAAAAGCATCTTAGTGGACAACTAAGGGTCTCTTTTAAAGAATGATCTAATTTAACCTGACAAAAACAAAGGCGTAAGCATCTATAAATGCAGATAGGGCATATAACTACTCCTGGCACCATTTTGTCCACAAAGAGCCCTTTAAAAAGACATTATACCACATATTTTCCTCTTGGATCTTTCCAGCACAGAACACACTCAATAAAAGGCCTCAGTAAGTTAAGGAAAACTTCCAAATTCAAAAAGATTGGGGTTAGAGCTTGCTTCTAGCTCCAGAAACTCAAAGCCAACAAGGATGCTGTGATAAGACTTGGATGGTGGGACCTGGTGTCGAATAGTTCACACACTGTTTCTCTGACCTCCTGCACTCTCCAGCTGACCACCCTGAATCGCTGACTTTTCTTATGCCCGCTGTGATGCTGCTCCACCCACCCGCCTTTCCCTCTTGACAGGATGTCTATGAAAGACTCACTCTCGCCCTCCTCCACCTGTTTTCACACCCAGCAAGCTGAAGAGGCTCCTTTTCATGCCGTTGCTTTGCATTTGAAGTGTCCAGTTGCTGAACACATACACTCAAGACGGTCTGTGGTTTGTGCCTTTGATAGCTGGAATGCTGTTTTGGACTTTCTTACATAACTACGGGTCAAAATGCACCAAAGCCTAAGCCAGTTTATTTTCCAGCTTTACGGACATGTGGAATAAAAGTGGCTTTGTATAGTTGTGCATTTCATCTGATTTATTTCCTCTTAACCTGCTGTGTTTTTGCTTAATTGCAACTCAACTTGAGGCGATGAAAGTAGCAGCCACCTACTCTGCTCCACAGTATAAGTTTGTCACAACTGGTGTGGATAATTCCTCATCAACAATAACAGAGCTGTTGTATCTCCCTCCTGAGAGCCACTAACATTGAAGCCAGTTGGTTGACTCACTTTGCCAGATTTATGCAATCTGCAATTCCGAACATTCCCCAGGCTTTTCAGTTTTTTTTAATGCCAAGGAATAACAAAACACAGATAACATGCAAATATGACAGAACATTTGAATCAATTTGTCTTCAATGCGGCATCAAGAGTGAAAAACACAAAGAAAAGCGGCTTGCTAGACTTTTGTAATTTCATCGGATCTCTAGCAAAGCAGTGAACTTGACGGAGAGCAGGACACAGTAGCAGGAAGGGGTTAGTGCTCAAACAAAATGCTGTCACTTTGATCATTTCCTACTGCTCTTTGATCTTGGCACTCTTGAAAGCGCCGATAATGATGTTTAATTGATTATGTAGAATGAACAAGCATGGTTTGCTCTCATATAATTAATTCCTCCCCGTTTTCGTGTGCTCTCTCCAAAAGAAGATCGCTCGCATGCCATATTGCCCCTTCCCTTTCTTCTTCTAAAACAAATAAAGACGTCAAACATCAAAGCTGTTCTTGGTTAATAAAAGAAGACCTCAAATATTTTCCATTATGTTTGACATGGTTTTGGGTTTCGCCAACCAGAGGAATAACAACAGGACGGAATAAAATGACATTTTTTTTTGTTGTTTTGTTGCTCTGTTACTGTGTAACAGAGGTTAAGCACACCGAACTTGAGCCTGTTCTTTGATGTCGTTGGCTCTTAATTATTCAAAGGTAGTCTTTCTCTCTTCTCTCCTGAGAAACAAGTCTCCCCCACCCATCTCTACAACCCACTCCACCGCTCTCTCTTCTTACTGTCCCTTACCAGCCTCCTGATTATGATATCCAGAGTTCCCGGCTAAAACAACAGTCTGTCAGTGGATCACTTTCCTTTGAAGTCGATGTCAGTCAGTTGTGTTTCTGTCTTGGGCCAGAGCACTGACCCCTGACCTGCAGTGATTACTTCCGTGGCGCAGCCAAGCAGAGATAACTGTAAATGCAGGCCTTTGATATCCACTTGAGAGCAGGAGGTTGAGCATGAAGGGAACTACAATGATGGTCAGGCATCTTAGCATGTGTATGTGGACACGCTCACAGACAAGGCACCATATGGCAGAGGTCAAGGAAACATGGGTATCACTTCTTGATCAAAGCTGTAACATATATAGATATTTGAACCCAAATCAGAGAAGATTTGTGATTGTCTGCTAATGAAACCATCTTAAATCTTCATTCTGGTGTCAAACTTGTGTGGTGATTAAAAAAAACAAAAAACATAAGAAATCAAACTGATATTAATGTGACATCAAATAGTTTTAAGAATAGTTTGGAAATTTGGAAAATACACTTAGTGGTTTTCAGGCAGAGAGTTAAATCAGTATATTCATACCAATCTGAAATCTGACAACAAATATAAGGCTACCGCTAGCAGCCAGTTAGCTTAGCTTAGCACAAAGCCTGGAAACAAGGGGAAACAGCTATCCTGGCTCTGTCGTAACAAACAACACCTCTAAAGCTTACTAATTAACATGTTATGTCTCGAAAAGTGATGTTTAGTTATGTTTTGTTTAAATCGGCCTCAGCGAGCTGATTTCAGTCTTCACAGAATGCCATCAATCGCCCAACTTTCTGACATCGGCATATATAGTCATTTCTGGAATGACTGTTGACATGTTCCACTAAACAAGACCAAAGTCGACTGCGCTCTCATGTGAGGGACAAATGAAGATGAGCAGATGAGAGTTCCTGATAGGGACTCACTCTCTCTCTTCAACCTCTGCTATAATTATGGCCTTTCTTTTTTCACTCTGTATTTCCAGTCTGCTGTGGTATTTTCTCTTTTCGGGTTTTTTCTGATGCAAAAAAAAAAAGCCAAACGACTAGCATGCTGCTGGACTGAATGTCATGTTTGAGCTCAGAATAGTAAACACAAAGCCTTATAATTTGCAGAATGCTTTTGTCATCTTTACCTCTAATTTCTCTTTCAGAACAGAGTGACTGCCACATATGAAGAGCGGGAATCAAAGGAAGCCGTGGAATGCATCGGGGTAAAAATGAACACAAGAATGAATGACTGTTGCTCAGACCGCTGGTCTTACTATATGTGTCATTGCTCTTACCACCTAAATGATTTTTAAGTCCACATCATTTATAATGAATTTGTACCACATGATAGAATGATTTGCAGAATAAGATATATAAGATTTAAAACACAAAATTTTCCAAAGGTAGGTTTGTATTGTGGCGTTAAAAATACCACAATGTAAAGTTATCTACTGATTAACACCTGGGACACAGAGTAAATGTAGCTTATTATTATTATTATTATTATTATTATTATTATCATCATCATCATCATCATCAAAGTGTTTTTATTCCAACTTGTCCCTACAGCAGGTGGTTCACTTCCCTCTGGTTTAAAGATATATTATTATCAGAATAACACTAATCTACTAAATCACCTAGTCCATAGTTTTTGACCGCATGTAGTCAGTAATCCATGGCACATTTTTGCAACATGAATGCATTTGAAGCCGAAATGTGGAATGTTGATATTAATTTATACTTGTGTGTCAGATAAATGCAAGTCTGGTATGACCAGATGTGGAACAAAATCATGCAGCACATTAGTCCTCCACATCAAAACACAGACAATCCTAATAAGCGTGTCTGCAAGTTCCTTATTAACAGTCCTTGGTAATGTCCTGATGCTGAATCTCGAATGAAATAGAAAAATATGGAATGTGTCAAACAGATATGCTGTTTCAAACAGCTACCTCAGGAGGGAGCTGCAACTGCTCAGGATTCGGCTCTAATTTCAGTCACAGCTATCGACTACAGACTCCGTCACCTGTCACCTTCTCGACCTGCTCCTGTTTGTCCGTACCACCCTGTTCCCTGTCAGCACTCCCGACACATAATGTAAGCAGCAGCTTTGCTTGTAAAGTAAGAGACAGAGTGAAATGACAACAGTCTGCCAGCTTCTCAGGTCTTTTTGTCTCTCTTTTGTCTTGTCAGTACCCTTCCTGTGATCTGCCCGATGTGTCCTTTCACGACAGGAGGGTCAGACTTTGACAAGCTGCTGGACGACTTCCTCCAGGTGACACCTTTTGCCTTTCTTTGCTCCGTGCACACTATGTGTAATTCTAATGTCTTTGTTATCATATTTATCCTTTTGGAGTAAGTGAAGAGTTCATATGATGCACTTGTTTAGTTGACAGGACAGGGCACCTCTTTCATCTCCCTTATGTAATTACTTCAATTAGTCATGCAAAGGACGAGGGTTTCAGCTGCAGATGTAATTTGCCCTCATGCCAAGGTAAAGTCTACCTGTTACAAGTGTCCTCTGTATATTTGTCATTTTAACCGAGGGGTAACAGGATAAAAGACTTCCCAAAGTAAGCCCTCCATTCATAGAAATCATCTTAAGTTGTTACGGCGATTTGTGAGTGGCGTCGTTTTAGAATCAAGGCCTTCTCTTTCTTCCTTCCTTACGTTAAACAGCAGCGTGTTGTCCTCTGTCTTTGAAATGTAAATAATTTGACCGCTCCCATAGCAACACCTCCCATGTAAACAGCCTCAGCGCCATGCACCAGCCCTCCACTGATATGAACTTTGTTTAGGGGTTTAGTAAGAGAGCGAACCACTTGAGGAGACGTTCACTTTAGAAATCCCTTTCATGTGTTGGAAAAGCGCCGGTGAACTTCTGTTGTAGTTTATTGCCGGTGTGATTTTTTTTTTTTTTTTTTTTTAAAGCATCCCACTGGCTCTTTGAAGTGAGAATAGGTCTGTTTTTCCTCTGCAGTGGTGTCACTATGTCACTGATCATCTGTTTCTTGTCTTTGATTGGATCAGATGAAATCCTTTTTCAATGTCCAGGGTTTCACTGGTCAGACTGGACTAAAAGTGGTTACAACACAGAGCAAAGAATTACACTGCAGATCCATTTCAGGCGAGCAGGTGTCTTAACAAATCTGGTGACTTGTCCCATATCGGATGACATGAAGGTCATTTTTGTTTAACACTCTGCTGCTGCTATACAAGTATATACGTTAACCTAAGAATTCTAAGAAGCATTCAATGATTAGTGTAACATTTTGGGAATTACACTTGATGAGTTCAATACCACACACATGTCTGTTAGCTTAGCTTAACATAAAAACTGGAAATGGGGGGGCGGGAACAGCTAGCCTGGGTCTGTTCAACAAATCTGCCTACCAGCACCTCTAAAGCTCACTAATTAACATGTTAGATCTCATTTGTTTAATCAATAGAAAAACAAAGTGTAAAAGCTATTTATAGAAAGTTTTGTGCCGGACTGTTTATTTTCTGGGACCAGTAACTAGAGATGGCCCAATACCATTTTTTGCTTCAGCTTCAGAAGATTGATGCCTTCACTGACAAAAATGCCCCCTCTTCAAAGTTAGCTGACCAGACCATAATCGTAGTAGGCTATCTTTTCTCACTTTTTACAGATTTTGTCATGCATGCCTTCCTGTTGCTGAAGCCAGTGCTTCATTATGCTTTCCCCGGCTATTCCGGTCAAGCTCCCGCTGCGGTCACACACATCGAATTGTTCTCCTGACAGTTGTCTGTGCCTTTTACAAGAGCTACTTAAAACAGAGGAAGGTTTTGTTTTCCTTCGGAGCATTATTTTTACTGATTCATGTGTCTTTTTATGATGTTATTTCATCTCCAAGCGGGTTTAGAAATAGTCTCAAAGTGCTATTCCTAAGCATTTATATACCTAACATATAAACATTTTTTATTGCTTGAATGTAATTTTGTGGTCCAGAAGTAAGAAGGAAAGACAAAAAAGACACAAAATTTTTGATTTCCTTCCAATAAATGTTTGGAGTTGTAATAACCTCTGGGACAGACAGCCTGTTACTGTCTCATGTGGCTAGAGGATCCGGGTTGCTCTCTCTCTCTCTCTCTCTCTCTCTCTCTCTCTCTCTCTCTCTCTCTCTCTCTCTCTCTCTCTCTCTATGGTATGCGTGTCCAAGACCTTGTTACTCTTTGAGGTCTTTGTTTGTTTAATGAAGTGGTATTCTGTCTACACAGAGGATCACCCCTGGATTTTAAGTTCACTTGTGTCAAGTGGCTCTGTTTATAAACTTCTTAGTGTCCCTAATAAAAATGGCTGTTACCCCCCTCCCTATGTTGAGAATGGTAAGTCTCAACATAATAAAATAATTAAATAAATAAAAATAAAATAATTTGCTGAGGGCCAAATGCAAATTGTATCTTAGTGGGTAGCTAGCAGGCCAAAGGAGGTTGTGTTCTCCCGGATTCGGGTGTGTTTGTACAGACGTTTATTTATTTTTTTTTAAGGGTGCTGAGGACTTTTCAGCTGTGGCACTGCAGTTTGCTTCAGGACCATCTGAAAAACAACATTAGCATTCGCGTTACAGAGAGGGGACTGAAAACACGATCCACTCTGCAGTGTGTTTGAAATGTTAACTAAAGAAAACAAGCTGGCTAATGGTTTTGTATTTATATATTTTTTATTTTGGAGGCTTTGAACTCCCTAGAAAATAGCCTAACTGTGAATGTAAAGACACCAACAAAAAAAAGAGCTTGATTTAACCTTTGCCTCTGAGGACTTTCACAGATTTCACTAAAATATTTTCTTACGTTTTTTTTCTTTAAAGTTGTGCCCGAAATTTGTCAATTTTCATTGAAATGTTATCGCCACTGCTCCACATGCCCTCAAGCCCAAATCCAGTCGTTTTTATAGACGCACTTTTCACATGTTTGATAATGTAGAGGATTAAATGAACAAATTTCCCCTATAAAGAAAAAAGAGGATTGTTATAAAAAAAAAAGATATTGTTATAAAACTACAATCACTGCCACCAGCGTCAGATTTGTTGTACTTACCCTATAGGTACAATAAATAAGGTTTGTGGGTGTGTGTTCTATTCAAAGAGCGTAAAGGTGGTAGCCAATGGACCTTTTTCACAGCAGACATTTTGACTTGTCATAGTAGCAAAAGCACAGCTGAAATTTATAACCTTAACAATGGCTCAATACCATTTTGAGGCTCTTTTTCCCCCCATATAACCATATCATTGTACCCCATATTTATTGTGTAATTACCCCATAAATACTGAATAATTACACTGCAATTTTCAGGCTTTCATCTAAAACATTGACCCATCTTTTAATGCCTGAAGTCTAAACCAAATGGTCATCTTTAAACATTCTACTTTTTGACTTTTTTGCATTTAAGCCAAATTAATGAATTCATTGTTTAGAACTACTATTAACGACCAGTCCCTATGAAAACAGTTAAATAGATCATCCAGTGAAATGGGGGCACTGTGTCCAGAAATTTTAGTTTGTTAAAATCTATAATGTAATGTAACCTGCACAAACAAAACCCCAACATATCTGCATGGATAGAAACCACCAGAGTCACATGAGAAAATACGTTTTTTGACCAAATTTGGAGCTGTATTTAATGTTCTGAAGAAGATTCAGTGAAGAAAGATACTGATTGTATGTGTTTTTTTATTGTTTGTGTGTGTGTGTGTGTGTGTGTGTGTGTGTGTGTGTGTGTGTGTGTGTGTGTGTGTGCATATGTGTGCGTATGTGTGCGTGCGCATGGGTGTGTGGGCTTGGGGGTTATTACTGCTTCTTGTTGGTTGCGGCTCAGTACTGTCTGTCCTGTGGGACATCTGTGGGTTGCGTGATGGGCTTTGTGGAACGGTGCTCTGTTAGTGGAGTTAAACAGGCCCAGTCACGAGCTCTACCAGACGCCATGGGCACAAGTAGCCTCGTCTCTTTGAGGCTTCGTATACACGCACATATGCCGACGTACTAAAACATAGGCAGATATCCAGACACGTTTAGTTTAGGAATACTTAATGGCAAGGAAAATATTTCAATGGAGGACGTGTAACATCGATGCTCCCACTATCCTGCCCAAGCTGGCCTAATCTCAGAAAACTGTGAATGAGTTGTCCTGCAGCTGTCAAACGTTTTGGCCTTTATTAGCTTAGCAGCACATGTTTGATACATCCCAACCGCACCAGCACCCACCATCCATTTATCAGTAATGTGTGCGGCCTGCACGTATTTGAAAGCCTTTACACATCAGCCAAGATCCTACTTTTACTCCTAATGTGTAGCTATCCAACGCTTTAATAGCTGCCTTTTTATGGTTATTGATTTATTTTATTTGAGGAGAGAGTGGGTGTCTGTGTGTGTTAGCGTTTTATCTCCCTCTTTCCCATTTGTCAGAAAGCGAGCCATAAACCTCCCTGGAGGTTGAGAACAGAACATCCATTACAACTACCAACCGTTTCGTTCAAAGCAACGCAAGATCCCACATAAGATGTGTAATTTGGTAGGAGTTGAAGTGATATTGGCTGGTATATGTTGTGTATCGGAGTGGTCATTGCCCCATGTCCCTCTAAGCTGAAATGTTCTCCCTTCTCATGTCATACCCTGATAGATTTCAAATGATTTTAAGGGTGAGGAGGATAATGAAGACCAGAGTGTAAACGGGTCAGAGTGATGTTAAAAAGAGAGGAAAAACTTGGGGAGATCAAACAGCCAGTCTATTGACTTTGATGTTTGTCTCTTTCGTTCTGAGGCACGGTGGTTTCAGACATTTTATTAGTCTTCCACCAAGACGCTTCATCTCTTCTTCCTGCCACCTATTTTTCACATGCAAATTTTAGGTTTAACTAGAACAAAACTTAACTTCCTAAATCATTTGCTCAATGCAAAACTCTCAGATGGAAGCTTAAAGCCACCTGTGAAATATTTCATATAAGGATCAATAACATTACTTTAAAATAATCTGCATAATGTGTGCATAATGCCAAAAGAAAGTGGCTCTAATATGTTGTACTTTCAATCATAGGGATGCTCTTCATGCTGCCTTGTTTTGTTTTCCTCCGCTCTGATTTTTAGAAACAAACCAGCAGAGCCACACACACTGGGATGCCAGCATGGGAGGCCCGGCTGGCTTGGCAGGCAGTCTCAGTCCATCAGAGCGGTTGGCCTTTTATGAGATTACATGAAAGCGCGGGAAATAACGACAAGCTTTTGATCATCAGAAACCAAGCTGATTTACTGCCGAACCCAACACCGTAGTTTAGACCTGGCAGAGCATCACGTATGCCCGCCTGAGAGAAAGATGAGAGTAAAACAACACACCTCTCTCACTTTACTGCCATGGCTTTAGGTAGAGGTTTGGTGCCAGGCCTCCTGGTCCCGTTCAGCCACAAAGCTTTACCTTTACTCGGTTAAACTAATGAGCTAATGCAGAGGAAATCTTTAACTTGTATCAGACATCCACACTCAACAGAAAGGAATGAACAGAATTTGTGTCAAACAAAATGGAATGGTCTGTTTTTCATTTCTGGGCATTATGTCATGGGATCACACTTCCCTTTTTGAAGTTGTTTTACCTGAGTGTGGTGGGATTATTTACCACATGTTTGTGTTGATTAAATAGTTGATCGTGCTATTTGTGTTGGCAGGTGGAAACTAGCAGGCTATAAAATCTTCACTCGTACCAAATACGTCCCCCTCTAAGCACAGTCTGACACATAACCATCAATGGCTGAGTCAATGTCAAGGCCACGAGGAAAAGCAATATCATTTGGATTAACGTATTTGTTTGATAGCAGGTTGATTTAAAAGTAAGTAGTAAGTTTCATTATTTTGTGAAATATTCTTAAATCAGTGTCTTGGATTTGTGATTGACTTTATATTTAACACACTAACTGGGGTCTTAAATATGTTTGCTCTCTAATGCGTGTCAAAGAGATAGGCCTTTGATGAGAGAATGCCTGACAGAGATGCAGACAGACGAGAAAAGACAGAGACCCACTAGAAACCACAGTAGTCAATGGCATGCTTTACAAGAGACAAAACATTGAACAAAAGAAAAAATAGGATAAAGGAAGTATTTGCTTCAAAGGTCTTACTGTAAGTGTAATTTTCAAAAGGGCTGGGTTGCCCCCGTTCTGTAATTAAGTTCTTCACATTGGGTTTGTCTGGAATTAAAAGGACTATTGCCACTTTTCAACAGGGATGTTTTTATATGTCTATGTTTGTCTGTGGTGAAGGATAAAAGGGAGATGCCTTCCCCTGTCTCCTGAAAAGTCTTTACACCAGTGGAAAGTAGACGAGGAAGAGACTCTGCAGTGTTTGAACCTGTGTCTCGTGCCTTCCTCGTCTTCAAAAAGTCAACAGAGGTGGTTTCATTTTATATTGTGTGCCTGACTATATGATGCTTTTGTTTTCTGTCCATAAACTCTGCCCAGATGACTGTAGATGATCCCAACAGTAAGGACAGTGTCATATGTGTCTTCTCTTTATTTATCTCGTCAGACACTTGCGGCCCTTCCAAAGTCCTTCCTGATCCATTTCTTCGATTTGATCTCTAAAATAATCATCAGCAACTTTTTAAACATGTTTCCTCCACAGCTCTTCGATTGTCTGAAGTTTGACATCAGCGCAATGCCCTTTGTTTTGAAGGAGACTGGAACGACAATCGTTTTCAAGTGTCTTACAAAGTGAAAATCTGATGACAGTAGTTGAGACTAGTGGACTGTAAAGCATTATCTGTGGTTCCGTGGTTTCTTCCTCAAAGTACAGCTCCAGGGCAGCTCTCAGAGTTCAATCACAACTCTGCTCTGCTTCCAAGACTACTTTCAAAATGACAATGATACACTGACGTCAGACGCTGCTGTTTTGCTAAAAAAAAAAAAATTTAAAAAAAATCCAAGAAAGAAAAATAATAATAATACAATAAGACACTGCTGATTTTCCTGGAAGCTCTGATTCATTGGATCCAATGAACTGAAGCCTCTTTGCTTTCTTAGGTCTTTTTTTGTGTGTGCCAGACATTATGTCTTCCTGATGAAGGATAGCATTCTTCAAAGGCACTTAAGATGTATAATTAATAACAGAAATCAGTAATTTGAAATTACAGCAGAGGACACCCAGGTTTCTTTGAACCCATGAAATCTCCATGGATGACTTGTGGTCCTTTAATTAGCCAGGATTGAAAAATTGGGTGGGGTCTGTCTACCCTGTACCCACCAACTACCACCTCCACCCAACACCCTAGACTAAGAAGATATGTTATTCTTAATGTGCTAACATTTTCTTCTTATGTGATCCCAAAGCACAAGCTAATGTCATCCTTTGACAGTGATTTTTTTTCCTCTTGGAAAACATCTCATAGCGACAGCTGTATTGGTTGGCCTCTCATCCTCACAGGCATCCAGCAGGCTACTGATGGAGCCTCCCCTCGTCTTTTGCAGGACTATTCTGTCAGTCAAAGCCCTGAGATGAACCACAAGCATTAACCAGAGTCTGTGGTGGTGGTGTCTGTAAACTCCATGTGGTGCAGCCCTTCACATGTCCCTCCAACCCTATCTGTCTCTGGGCTCCATGGTTCGTACCTTAGGCGGCAAAGTGCAGTCATCACATGCTTGTCTAAACTCTGCCAGCTTTGTTTATGGCTCTCCCTTACAGCTACAACAGTCAAGAGGTCTGTCAGAGAGACAAGAGCTAAATATAGACCAGGCCTGTCATTATCAGGATCATTTGGGAGTAAAGCTGTTCCCATTATGTGATAAGCCAGCAACCAAAACAATGACGTGCAGTAGGGGAGCAGGACCTAACTATAACGTAGAATTAATATCTGTGATATGCTTTGAAATGATGAATTCAGATGGATGAGACTACAGGTGCTGGCGTTTGTTCTTGAGATGCTTCCATCAGTCAACCAATACAAAGACGATGCCATTCACAAGTGTTGGGACAAAAAACCTTCTGTCCTTCTTCTCGCTCCTTCCTGTATTGGCGGTGCCATAGAGGTCTTGGTGAAAAACAGAGCATGTGGCCAGTCTCATGTTTCTCTTTACTCTCTGTGGGTGGTCCCATGGGGGGGGCCGTTTGATTATTCTGGGATAATAATCTAATTCAATATAGCCCTCTTGAGAGAGTGAGAGAGAGAGAGAGAGAGAGAGAGAGAGAGAGAGAGAGAGAGAGAGAGAGACAGAGAATGGAATTTCCTTTTTCTCTCCTGTGTGAATGTGAATGAACTGATTACATGAGCAAAAACAGGCATCATCTCCCTGTCCTACCTTGAAGTGAAGAAGAGTTCGGCATTTGTTTTGTTAATTTACCAGTTTTAGTTTCTCGTCTCCAGTGAGTCTATCCCAACATCTTTTGTATTTGATGTTTGTTCAAATGTCTGGGAGTAGAAATATGAAAATAAATCAGAACAGTGTATCCATGTATGCATACTTGGCAAGATTTTGTCTTTCAACCCTTCATTTCGTTTGACGTGTACGTCTGGGAAGAGTTTGGTCATTCAGTGAAGAGGTGATTAACAGACGAAAGACGACACTTGAGCTTTGGGAAAAGATTCATGAAATACCGCCATATACGCAAGTGTTTGGCCTAGATGACACAATTATCAACCAAGGGAATTAAGAGACAGCAGAGGGGTGCGTATCATTCTAGTAGACTACTTCAGCCAAGTCCCTGCACCCAAGATCAGTAGACAAGATGACTTTTACAACTTGGATTGCTGCCCTTGGTATAACCTCCAAGACATATCTGAAGGATTCACTATTGTTTCCTAAATACCGTCTATGTTTTTCTTGATGTGTGGTGGTGAACAGGTGCAGTCTGGCAGGAATTTTGTTTTTACTGTGAGGGTAAGGCTGCAATTCCTTGGGGATAACAACATGCAAGGATCCAATTGAGAAAGTAGCTGCATGCCCCCCCCCGTTTTCAAAACCCTCACTGTCCGTTTGGCTTTCTGTGCCCATAAAGGGACAATGGATTAGCCCCCCCCCCCCCTCCCCCTCCCATTTCCATGTGACCTCATCTGTGTTTGATTTTTCTGCCTACTTGAAATTGGCCATGGGGTTAACATTGAGTCCTTTGATCAGTCCTGCCAGGAATTGGACTTGTTTATCTTGTTTATCTGATGATGGCCCCTTAATGGGGGGGCATACATTTGGCAGGGACATGCCTTGATGTGGGCCTTGATAGCTGCAGGACACAGAGAGAAGAGAGGACCAGGACCTTGTAATGGTCGGAGGTGAAGGAAAGACGATTGCAGATGTGGCTGCGGGGCATCTGAACCTTGTCTTTCTCTGCCTCTTTCCTCCAACACTATCTGGCCCCATACAGATGGGCCCTCATCATCATCAAAAAGCACAGATATCCAGCATCCTTTCTCTTTTCAACCTAAACAGCTCCTCTCTGTAGCTCTCTGAGATTGACAGTTATTAGTCGACATTCTGACGGCTTTTCTAGGTAGCCTGTAAGTGCAGGAAATGGCACGTACTCAACAAGCTTCTCAAATTCGATGTTGCCCCGTTCCTACCTCCATTGACTTGCTGACAGAGATGCAAGGAAATGGTGCGGGTAGACAGCCAGGCCTCATCCCATCCCTTGCCTGTCTCGACCTCAGCCCCCTGAAATGAAAGCTTTCCTCTCCTGCACCACAGCTGGACTCCAGGGAGCCTGCAGAGGGCCTGTTTATTTGTGCAACAATGTAATCAGGGGTCTGTCGTTACAAGGCATAGCCTTTGCACCTTCTCTCTCCCCACCAGCCCAATCCTTTCTTCTGTTCCCATCAGCTCCCCTCCCCTTCTTTAACCATCTCTCTTTCAGCACCCTCAATCTTTTTCTTTGAGCCTCATCATTATCCAGATCCTTTCGCTGACCCTTGTTGACCTTAGGATTTGTTTGATGTGGTACTGGCAAGGAGAGGAGTTGGAATAAAGTTGAATGTTTATTATTTGAAGGGGAAATTGCCATGATTAGGGTTTCAGAAATAAACTTTACCTAAGAGATTGCCGAGTCCTGTGTGTGTTCTGTGTGTGTGAGACAGCAGGAGAGAGACGTCTTGCGGCATCCGTGTGTTAATCTACCCAGATGCCCATTGATGTTGGTCGACACATGCACACTTTCTCCTGTTCCAATCAAAGGGGTAAAAAGTGTGTAGTGTGGTAACATGCTAATAATTTAGTCTGTTATGTTGTGGTTTAAATCATGAGATTCCTGTAGTTAAAAGCCAAGTGTAAGTAAACAAGCTCACACATGTGGCCACAATATTGCTGTTCTTCTGTCCAGAGAAGTTTTCTCTGTGGGGAAAGGGGGTGTTATCCATCATTTTCATTCAGCGTTTTCCACTGGTACACAGTGTTGGGCAAGTTACTTCCAAAATGTAATACATTATAGATTACTAGTTACTGTCATTTGAGAGTAATTAGTTATATTACAATATTACTGTCTCTGAATTGTAATGCGTTACACTACTTTTGAATTACTTTTGAGTTACTTTCACCAAAATAACAGTGGAAGTTTGACTTGGCAGCTAGCTTGTGAATTTCACCACTGGATCAATAAAGTCTCATCTTTATCCACTTTAATACATCACAGATTATTCATATTTTGTATAATTAATATGAATATGCAAAGTAACTAAAGCTATAAAAAATAGATAAGTAAAATGTACAATAGACAAGTAGGAGAAAATGAAAATACTCAATTAAAAGTACCTTACAGTTGTATTGAAGTACGGCATTGTTGTAAAATGTTTGTTTAAAGCACTTGAATAAGAAATTAATGTTTAGTTTAAAACAGTCTAAAGGAAATTGTAAATTATAGTGTGATTAAAACTCACTATTTACATTATTTACAGTACTTGATTTACAGCTGATATGTGAAAAGGTCGACAACCTTATTTGTTTAACAGTAATTTAGTTTTACTGCGAACCGTCACAGGAAGTGCTTTTATTTTGAAGTAGCCTACACGGAAGTTGTCGGTTGTGTACCTTGTGTACTCTTGCTAGCTTACTGAGATGCAACTGTTATGCATGTTGTTGATGCAACACATACTGTCTATGGATGCAACATGTCCGTCAAGCTAAGTTGCTCACTTTCTTGTTTGTAAAACTGCATCTGTAATAATTATTACCGTTCATGACAGAAACATATTGAACAGTAAATGGTCACAGTAAAAGACAAGCGTTTTTGGTCGTCAAGCCATTCCACTACAGGCAGAGTTACTCTCCACGGCTGTTAAACTGCAATGATACATTTACGTGTAACAACCTAAACATTAATTCCCGACATGTTTAAATCTGTCAGCGGCTCGGACACACTGCTGTCCACGCTGACATACCGTCACCTGTTGGGACACAGATGTTATGAAATAATACTCACGGCTTTTTTTTCCTTTGAACAAATGCTTCGCGGTGTTGGGAAATTCTTAAAAAATGTTGCGTTAAAATGTGTTGTAACTCGCGTTACTGAGATTGTAACGGGTAATAATATTACCGAAATTTAATTAGTAATGCGTTATATTACTGCGTTACAGCAAAAAGGAATACATTACTGTAATTGCGTTACTTTTGTAACGCGTTACTCCCAACACTGCTGGTACATGACAGAACCTACGAGAGCCTCAAGGTTTTGTTCAAATGTATAGGAATGTTATGCCAAAGAAATGACAAAATGTCTCACATTCATATGCCTATTTTATGCTAAATAATGTATTTTCAACTTTTTCTAGTAGCATTTTCTTATCAATACATGTCCCTTTTCTAAGAGCAGCTGAAGTGGGTGATGGTTAAAGTTGATAGGTTTCATTCTCCATTCTGTTTTATCTCCATATTTGACTAGTTTTTATTAATACTTTCTAAAATAACTCATGTAGCCATGTGTGCCCATTTGATATAAAGTTTACAGGTTATGGAGAGTTAGTTGTAGTAGATTAAGAGTACACTCTGAGATAGTAGCATATACAGTATAAAAACTGGACCAACAGATCCTGTTGCTCTGGATGGAGACCATTGAAGGATATTAGAAGCACTTTTCCGGTGAGCGCTGAGCGTTACTGCGCAGCCTCCAACTGAGCTCGAAGACGTAGATGTGACGTGAGCAACCTGTCTGAAAGTTGTTAGTCTTCTGGTAGCTGTGCCAAGAGAAATCTCAATCATTCCCAATCTTGCAGAGCTGGAGAGCGTAGGTATATGTAAGGAGATAACATGGGCACAGGCTAATTATTGCTAACTAAAATGCTAGTTAACAAGCGAATGCAAGTCAAAACTGTCTGTGAGCTTCTCCTGTACTATACGGTAATTCCTCTACTACGCGACAGTAAGTTGCGTGGTTATGACACAATCGTTAGCCTATTTTTACAAAAACATCTACTACGGAGCCATAACGTGAGATACAAGGTAATGGAACCTTTTATACATCGTTGTGTTTCTTTAGAAATAAACAACTGACAAATAGAGTCTTTAAACGCAGATGTAAAGTTATTCGCTGTCAAAGTGGCGCCAAAATGAATGGCAGTCAGTAGAAAGCTAACAGGAGGTGATGGCTTGGTAGCATCAAAATGACGCCATAGGAGCTACGCGTTCCGGGGAGAGGCTCTTGGATAGTAGTAACTAATCCTTCAAATTCCCTGCATGTTCACATCTTTATAACCTGTTGTGTTTGCTACTCTGAATTAAAAGTCTGTCGCCTATCCTGCCCTCTTACTCATAATGACTTCCAAGTTCCTTTACGAATCTGTGATGTCTCGTGTTTCCCTGTTTGTCTCAAGAGACAGACAGGCGGGTTGGTTTGGGCTGGTCTGGCCTTCTGAACAACAGCATCTCCAGTCTGCGCCGCTCTGCACAGAAGAAGCATCTTGTTTTTCAACTGGTGGTTTTCCTAAGCCACAATGTTTGATGTGGGCTTCCCTTAATCACACAACATGCTCTCTAAACATGAACTACATTCATCTTTGCTCCACGACTTCTGTTGCTGCTTTTGTTGAGTTATTGTGCAACAGAGTAGTGAGAGAAGAGGAAGACAGTGGCCTTGATCCCAATGAAGTGATTTTGATCTGGCCAATCCAGCAATTAGGCTACTGAGGGAAGAGTGAACCCCTAATCCCGGATGGGACACATGTGTTCTTTGTAGTCCTAATGTCTCTCTTCCTCCTCTGTCCACATCACTATCTGATGGGACACAGAGTAAGTATTAAACCAATGCCTCAGATGGAAGCCTACCATTAAGATGGAGATGCTGTGCTCTTTGAGGCTAAGGACTTTTAATTATAAACCGTAGGCCCGATGTAGTTGTGTTTCCTTCATTCTGCTGACTAGAGGGTTTGCTCTGCGCTGGCTGGAGACCTGGTGCCAGGCTCTGCAGTCAGCATGTCACTGGCGGGTACTTTGTCGGTACGAGGCAAGGCATGCCGCCACGCCAAGCATGACTCTACAGGAGCCCCACATGGGGGCAGAGATAAAAGGCTTTTATCTCCCCTTCCCACCGTCCCCTTCCCCTCATGGCTCTGACTGGCAGGGCAGTAGGTGGAGAATAGAGCTAGAATAACCAGACCGGTTGTTAACATATCAGCCGTTGTTGAAGCTTCAAGGGCATCCAGTGAGATCAAAGCGAAGCATTCAGTCCAAAAGCACGACATTGTCTTGCACAACAATCCATCAAGCCTCCCAATTCAGCTGTCAGTGAATGAGGAAGTGGTCATGAACGGCAATGGAAGGCCTTTCACTGTCCCCTAATGGGCTTTGATGATCCAGCACAAAGAAAGTGTCATAATGGTCTCATACAAAGTCTAATGTCATTTGCTTATTGTTGTCATTAAACCAAGAATGACCCAACCCACACCTTTGTGTATTTAGTAAATGATGATGAATGTCTGACAAATGACTACTGAGCAAGTTAGGGTGTGCTTTCTTTCTTTCTTTATTTCTTTCGGTCTTAGTTTTTTTTTCTTTTATCCCTCTCCCTGTTTCTTTATTTCCTCCTGTACATACATAGCAGCTCTTTTTCCTCCCCCCTCCGGGGTGCTGTTGTTGACATCTCCCATCCCCTCTGGGACTTCTTTATTTTTCTGTTTTGTTTTTCAGGCACTTAGCATTTACACACAGCAGCCCTTTGATGTTGTTGCCTGGGTGCTGGTGGACAAAAGAGCCTCCATCAGCTGGATTTAAGGATGGGGTGGTGGGGGGTTGGAGGGGGTGGGGGGGATGAATAAAGAATCAAAGTTACTGGAATGGGGTTTGGAGGCGGAGGACTCCATGTGAAACTATGAACCATGTACCCCTCTTAAATATGGGCCAGGAGTTCACAGTTGTCATTGCTTTTCTTTCTTGGCTCTGTTCCCCTTTGTGCTACGTGCCATTGTCTCCATATGTCTATTTGCGGCCATGTTTGTTCATGCCTTTGTTGGCACTGTATGTTCTCATTCTTTAAGTCGACCAATGGGGCAAAAAGTCCCATATTTTGCTCTTTGTATTCAGGTGTAAAGTTTCTTCTGATCACTGCTGCATGCCGTGTTACAATGCCACTGTGGCACCTTGGTCTGTGGCACTGCGGTTATAACCTCTTCCACTCTGTGCTTTTTGCCCGCCTAGCCATGCACAGCAAGGGCTACTGATGCTACTGCAGCCCCTCACACCCCCACAGTGGGGGAGAGACAGTCTGTGCTCCCTCAGCCCATCAAATCCCCGCAGGACCACTCTGGTCCACTGGAGGTGAATTCAGGAAGCAGCCTTTGGTGGTGCCGACACAGCAGCACTCTTTTACCGAGGGCCTCATTAAACCTGACAACATCCCCTCAGCCTGGGCTTCATTGTTCAGCCAGCTTAATGGTAAATGGCAATTAAAGGCATCACCAAGGTGCAGGTATTAATGCCTTTGAGGAGCACAAAGGCTTTGTAAGATAAAAATGGCAGCTCGACAGTAATTGAAAGTTGTCTTTGCCATTGGAGGAAAGATACACTTTGTGTAACCCTGTGCAACCTTTTATTCAGCATTTAAATCCACAATAACAGCGTTAAAGGAACACGCCGACTTATTGGGAATTTAGCTTATTCACCGTAACCCCCAGAGTTAGACAAGTCGATACATACCCTTCTCATCTCTGTGCGTGCTGTAAGGCTGTCTGACGGTTCCAGCGGCATCAGGCCAGCACAGAACATGCAGGTGAATGGTTCCAGTAATCCTACTGCTCCGAATAAGTGACAAAATAACGCCAACATGTTCCTATTTACATGTTGTGATTCATAGAGTCTGGCGTGTACAAAAACAACGTAACATGAGACACAGCCGTCTTCTAACTGTAAACAAACCGGGAACTATATTCTCAGGCGGAAGAATATAGTACTTGGGCGGAGTGATATGCTCGCAGCAAGCCTGTCTGAGAATATAGTTCCCGGTTTGTTTACTGTTAGAAGATGGCTGTGTCTCATGTTACGTTGTTTTTGTACACGCCAGACTATACAAATCACAACATGTAAATAGGAACATGTTGGCGTTATTTTGTCACTTTTGTCACAATTGGGAGCAGTAGGCTAGTTGGAACCAGTTACCTGCAGGATCTGTGCTAGGCTAAGCTAATGCTGGAACCGTCAGGCAGCGTTACAGCACGCACAGAGATGAGAAGGGTATGTATGGACTTGTCTTACTCTGGGGGTTACAGTGAATAAGCTAAATTCCCAATAAGTCGGCGTCCTTTAAAGCATTTGTAACTGATATTTTGACAATAACAGAATATCACGACAATGTTATAACAATGCAGCAAGAGCATTCAGAAAGGGCTTGTTCATTGCGATGAACCCACAGGGAATTATCCCCTGAATCTGCAGCTCCTACCTCTGCTTTATGGAGCTTTTATAGTAAGCTCATTGTTTAGCTGTCTGGCTCGCCACTTTACTGTTTTGGTTCACTCTCACTGCTCTCATCCCATCGTTTTCAGCCACAGCAGACAGCTGTGAATCTCTAAAAACTCACTGTACACTACCCGCTCAGCACCAAACAGCAGACAGTCAAGCGACTAGCTGGTGAACATAGTGGATCTTTTATTAGCTAAAAAGACAAAGATATTTTTACTCTAAGGAGTTTGTAAAAAACAAAAACAGAGCTAAAAGAGAGTGAACATTGTACTTAAAGTTCGCCACATTAGTCCAAAAGAATGATAATGTCGCTCCATAACTGCAGGATATGTGAATAAACATCTGTTTGCTAACAAGTTCACAATATCACCTCACAGGAAAAGGTGATGATATGTCAAAGTTGTGTTCACAACTTGTTTCTGCTGCCCCCAAGTGGCCAAAAAAGTCTTGAGACTACGTGTTTTCAGGAATCATCGTAGATTTGTTTGTGATTCTATAAACGCTTTAATTGAAAAATCGACTAGAACAAAGAGCTTCACCTGCTGGACCTCCACATGTATGTCTTGGACCGTTTTAGTTGTTTGCAAGGTGGAAAATTCAGGTAATGCAGTCAAACTGATTCCAGCAGTTTTGTTGCCAGGTTGTTTTCCACTATAATTAGCAGATCAAAGCATAACGTTCTGTGTCACTTGTTTAACTCACTCCACATATACAGTCATCAGGGTCTGTTTAGATCTCGTACCCGCCAGGCCCCGCTCCTCCATGGGTTACTTGTGGACATACATCTTCACTTTTTATTTATTTGCATGTCACGAAACAAGCAGAGGGTACAGAGCATGGGCTCCACATGCCGGAGGCGCTCCGCTCTGTAAACCACCAGACTCGGGTTGGCAAATGGATCCAATTGGGAATGGTCATAGCACAGATGAATGAAGACAGTGTATACAGTCTGTCAACCATCAATATGAACTTCAGCATGGTGGAGGGATGCAACTGTAAAATCTGTCCTACCGGCTCCACTTGAGGGTGATTAGGCCATATTTATAGGCGGCACAGGAAACAGACCCACAGTTTATCTTATTGTGGACAGGTTTAACACAGCTGGTTTGAGAGGACAATTAGAGATTCCAAGGAAAGACAAGGCAGGACTGGCTGCCTGTACAGTATTTGGTAGCCGCATAGTGTGTTGTCAAAGCGTACTCCTCTGTGAATCCTGTCCAGCAGATTTTATCGCCAGTTTTTGATTCAGAGAAAGTGCAGAAACTGAAGACAGTTCTCTAAGATTTCACGCACTCTCTCAAAACTTCAAACACACAGTGAAATAACAAAAGGAAGTCTGGCAATCGAACGTGGCTATGTTTGTCTATCTCTATCATTACCACATTTTGAGGTTTTTGCATTTCAAAGATCATGTCTTCAGTCACATAAGATAGACTTAAGTAGTTTACTCAGTTGCGGATGAACAAGCTCTGCTTCCTCTCTCGAGAATAAAAGAATAGAATTGCTCTGACGGCTGCTGTTTTTACATTGTTGCTGAGCATCTGACCTTCCTTTTCGTATTGTGACAATATTTCTTCAACTGAGAAAGATGAAGGAAGGAGATAGGCTGCTGTCAGCAAACATAACCTCAAAAGCACAGTGCGTGTTACGTTCTGTCCTTTCTGTGCTTTCTCCACCTGGGTCAGCAGCTCAACACCCTGGGATAAGCGTTCATAAAATAGCCTATGTGTAACTTTTTCCCATAACCTCAGCAGGATGGAAATTTGTCTGCTATTGTGCCTGAAACACCTCTTTTTGACACTGAATTAATATTTGATTTTTGATTTTTGATTTGATTTTGATTTGATTTCAGTTTTATCAGACAAAAAACATTATTAGTTATGATATCGACACATACAGTTTTAATGTTTTTGATGGTTGATTTAGAAAGCATCGCTTTGGGTCAGGTCAACGTCTGCTGTGCTTCTCTGCCATTAGGGTGACTAAATAATGAATGAATTAATTGAAAAAATAATGGTCGGTACATCAGTCAATAATAACTAGCAGCCCTAGTGTTTTTGACAAATGTGCGTCCCAACGATGATTGATTAAAAGCAATCTTCCTATCTATCTTTGCTCTGTGGATCGTTTCTTTTGTAGTTGATACATTTCATATCATCACTCTGAACTATGTTTCTGTTGAAAGAATTTTTTTCTTTTGAGAAGGTCTTCATCCAGCCCAAGAAAATAGAAACCAGCAGCTCACTTTAGAGACTTTAATCAAAAGCACATTTCAGTAGAATTGTCACTCCTGCTGCTGCTATACATTTCAGTTCAGTTTTTGTTTACAGTAGGTGCCATACGGGAGGGTACATGGGATTATACTGTGTGGTTATGTGGTTAGATCTATACGGTGTTGATATAATCAGCCTTGGTAATCTGGGATACCTCATAAACTGAAATGCCACACTAAATTGCTGGTTTTCTTCTTTGTAAAATTATGTCTGAGTTCCCCTGTCCAGCAGCAATTGTAAGTCAACTAAAGTCCTCACTCCCACGCAGCTCCACAGCTCAGTGACTCTGGTTTCAGTAGCTCTGTGGTGCTGATAGTTAGCAGGATCAGTGCTGGATGGAGAGGAACTGGGGGACACCTGACCTTTTCTCTTTGGGCACTCAGACATGTCACAGCTTTGCCTCTTGACAGGATCAGGATGCTGGATATTGCCCTCCCACTGATGAAGCTCCTCAGCCAGTGTAGTGTATCAATCCAATCAATTCTGACACTCTTCTATATGACAGAAGATTAGCTTTCAGCCCAAGTTAGGCAGCTATACCCCGGGGCCATTTAGCACCCGAAAAAAAGACTGATTTAGACCATGCTGAGAAACATGGAGCTCTGTTGAAACTATCACCATAATAAGACTGACCGACAAACCTATCCCTAACCCTAAACCACTGTTTAGCCAACAGTCCCTTAGTCAGAGACCATAAAAGCCTCTGCACATAAAGTCAAAGGAGTCTCTGTTTCCTTTGCCTGCTACATCTCTCTCAGTCTCCTTCTCAGTCTGTTTCATCGCAGGGTGAGCGATTGAGTGGTTTAAGAACATACTGGTGCTTTGTTTTATGTACAGAAAAGTAATAGCACCAGCGGCCCCTTTGAAGCCCCTTTAAATTTATTGTTGTTTTTCCAAGAGAGGCGTTTTTTTTTTTTTTTTTTACATTACAGCTTATTGTGAGTGGATCTGCTCCTTTGCTGTTTTTGGAGAGGGGCTTACATTTTATGTCTGGAAACAAGTATTGCCCTCTCCTCGCCGTCGGATGAAGGTAGAACATTTAAGGGAGAAGGTTTGTGCAATTCACTTGCCTTCAAAGGCCAGAGATCATCCCGTGTTGGCACCCTCGTCTTCTGTATTTGATTTTTAGAAATTCTCACAAAGAGCAAAAATCAAACCATGTGAGCCAACTGTCCCCTACAGCAGTAGCCATACATCATCCAAGCTCCCCGTGTGTGATGTGAAACTGTGCATTAACTCCGTCCCCTTCCTGCTGCTCCAGTCCAGTGTGTTTGCAGCAGCTCTGGTTTATTTCCAGTTTGATGTCAAGACAAGCTGGTAAATCACCTCGCCTGGTCGCCCTGTTTCCATGCCAGAGAAACAAGAAGAGCCCGAATTGGCTCTTCCAGAAAAAGAGATACCTTGCAGCGCAGCACCCTGCTGTGTCTCCTATTGACCCTGAAGTTTCACCTTCCCTCTGGCACTACAAAACTACATATGTGCAGAAACAGGTGCACCTTCAAAGTCTGAGGGTGAGCAGGAGCATCGGTGCAACTTGTTATATATTTTCAAATGAAACATTCATGTCAAAGATCAAATAAATTATTATGGGCAAACCTCAAAATCTCAAAGGTTGTGGTTCAGGATTTGTTTAAAGTAAATCGCTGTCAAATACATTTTGATAGTGAACTTGGCTGCTACAGATCTTACATATTTCAAGCTGATTTTTTTTTAGATTAGAATGCCAGAACAACTACCTGATCTGATCTGATCAATCACGTTTACTATCATCCTGCGTTATATTATTAGAGCCACTGGAACAGCGATGCTAGCGGGAGATTGACACGGCAGTGCTTTGATCTTAAAGCTATAGTGTGTCGTTTCTGTCGCCCCCATGAGGAATTCTAAGTAATGACAACAAAACTGTTGGCGCACCCACATGACACAAGCCTTACGAGATCGCGCACCACCTCCACCCCCTCCTCCACGCAGTTGCTTGTAACCAAGGAGGATTAAAAAAACATGATGGACTCTTCAGAAGAGGTAATTATCTTATTAATTATCTAAACAGCCATACTGAGAAATACATAGAGAGTTTTGTGGAGCTGATAGTCTTACTATTTGTTGCAACTCATTTGGCAATGGCTTGAATGTACGTTTATAAAATTAGTTGCGCACTAAAGCTTTAATACTAACGCTAGCATGGCTAATTTTAACATACTATACAGCAGGTATAATGTTTACAATGATTATTATTTTAGATTAGCATGTCAGCAAGCTAACATTTGCTAATTATTAGTTTTATAAGTATTTAGTCATGAACCAAAGTATTGGATAAATAAAAATGTTGAACTGTTGATGGCGCCAAATGAAAAGTGAGTGAAAAGTTTGTACCACATTTCTAAGCAATCCATCCAGAAGTTTTCGAGACGCATCTCACATAAAACCAAAAATGTCAACCTTGTGGTGGAGCTAGGAGAAAAGTCAGGGCATCGCCAAAATTGGTAGAGTTCATCCTCTCAGCAACATGAATATCTGTATCAAATGTCATGGCAATCCATCTAATGTCAAGGTATGTGTCATTAAAATCCAAAAATGTCAACCTCATGGTGCTTCTAGAGAAAAAAGTCAGGGGATCACAAAAGCCAGAGGGATTCGTCCTCTGGGGGCCATAAATGCCCGTACGAAATGTCATGCCAATCCATCCCTTAGTTGGGGAGATATTTCGGTTTGGATCAAAGTGGTGGACCGATGGAGGAGTCCCATACCTGTACCAGAGAGTGAGGCAATCCCTTTGCTTTGAACCTGAATCACAAGGGATTACCATTGAGGTTTGCACAACACAGCAGACAGGAAGCTGTTAAATACGAGGACAAACACTGCATCCTGACCTCTGACCCTTACACCCTGACCTCTCCTACAATCTGACATGAGCCCTGTTGACTCACCAGGGCTAATTTAGAGTTCCGGTGCCCCCCGACCACTGTGAGGACAACATGCTGTCCTTTGGCGGGAACTTTGAAGACAGACTTGTTTTGACCCAGTACCCTTAACTCTTGTTTTCACTGGCGTCCTTCAGGCTTGATATTTGTTTTATCTACGTACACTGAGAGAGGCAATATGATGCAAAGCTGTGCTGATGCTAAAAACTCTTAACACAAACCTAATGGTCTCCAACAACGCTTACATGTGACATTAAAGACAGGCAGCAGTTTGCCCCAGTTTACCACTTTTGTCCAAACAATTTGTACGGTGTTATTGCAGTTAATATTAGCCCGTCGCCGATGCCTTCACATGTCTGCTAATGAAGCCCTTTAACAAGTCTCACAAAGGCCAGCCTCACACTGTGCTACCTGCCAACAGCTAAAGAGATTTTCGGTCATTACTTGCTCCTTTTTAAATATCATCAAACATCGGCCCTTTCATCATTCCAAGTGCGTGACCTTCAAGTTCACAGCTTCTCAAAGCGCGAATGCCAGATCTTGTGAGGGTTAATGCTGGACTAATTTTAAACCACTGCTTTTAATGGGACCTAAAAATAGAGTGCTCCGCTGACCTCCGGTCCATTCAGGTCTCGGCGGCTCATTTGAGGTCCACCTCCCACCACACACACACCCCTTTTGACGTCACCTTGACCTAACTGCTTCTTTATTTTTAGACGCTCCCAAAATTAATTGAATGGTCTTGTTTCGTACAATGTTATGTAAGGGGATTACTCTTTTGTTATTGCCTATGCCCTGACCATGTAGGCTACCACACAAAGGATGGAGGTGGAGACAGAGAGTAGAGCGGACTTGGGGTGGAAGAGGAGGGTAATGTAGTTAAGGTAGTAGTACAGGGCTCCAGAAATAACCCAGCTGTGGGCCTAATTGTACATCTCTCTTGCTCCCTTTTCACTCTTCAGCTGCATGCCAAGGTCTTTGACCTTATCATCCACCTCACTGGTTCCGGAAGAATCCTTTCCGCCCCCCTGTGGCTACCAAAGCCCCGACCGATATGCAGAGCACAGCAGCAGACCATCTCCAGCCTCAGACTAACAGCCAAGCGCCACAACCAGTTAGAAGTGATCCCAGAAGAGCGCCCAAGTGGCTCAAACTGCCAGGTATGTTCTAATCATCCCCAGCGTGGGCCCCGTGGCTCCTTAACAAAGCTTAGCCTTAGGACCCCAGGCCCCTCAGAGAGGCCCGGGGCCTCCAGGAAACCCGCATGTCACAGAAGTATATACAGTCAACAGAGATGCTGCCTCTGTATTTGCATTCTCTCCACGCACGCAAGCTTTCCGTGAAACGCGTGCGCACCAAACGTCTGCGACCATGTTTTTTTTTTTTTTTTTTTTGACAGCGCTCTAAATTTTTGTAACCTTTCATGTGTGCGTGAGTTGCGTGTGGAGCATCTAAGAGGAATGCACTCGCTCTGTGTCCCCTGCAGCATTCCTCCATGGTTAGACAGCTCCATGCCCATGAGGGGGCCACAAGGGCCTCTTGTCTCCTCAGGCACTAATGCATCACAGGCCCAGATCAAGCACAACAAGCATGCAAGCACATACATGCACACAAAGATCCGAGAACCGATTTCTTCAGAAGAACTTGCAAGGAAATTGCTTTGCATAATGCATGCCATCACATATTTATTATGTAAATACTCACAAACATATGTTTTTAAATTTAAGTTTGGGGTAAATTAGCACTAATAGCAGATGCCAACTGTAGCTTCTTTGTGGATTAAGATTTCTTGTTGTCCTGTCTTTGCAAGAATTATAAATTTGTTATTGCTTATTTGTCTTTCCCTGACATCATACTATCAACCAAATATTTTACCCAGATTCAAAAAAGTACAAGGTCTGTCAGATAAAAAGAGCATATTATGTATATGGTACAGTAAATGTTTTTGTATGTACACATCCATGGTAAAAGTGAATGTTTCATGTGTCATATAAGCCTATAAACTTTTTTGGATTTTGCTTGCTTGCATGTTGTTACAGCCATCGCAGAAGATCCAACAGTCATGGATATGGGTGGATTATGATCACTTGTCATAGACGGAACCCTAGTTTTGGCCCCGAGAAGAAAGTGGCTTTGAGATGATGGAAAGTTGGAGAGATGGGAGAAGCTGTGTCATTCTAACAGAAAAAAACAACCACAGCCTAGTGAGTCAGGAATTATGAAGCAAAATCTGATATAATCCTAACAGACCCTCACAGGGACTCTCAAGACCGATGCAGACGACTCCACCCCAGACGTCACCCTAAACCACAGTTACTGTTAGACACAGCCTTATCAGTCTCAGGTACAGACTCACAGCCAAAAAAAATTGACCAGGTATTCTCCAAATTTATACATGCCTTTAGTTTTATTTGCTCATAAAGGATCATCCTGGCAATTACTGGGGCTTCCATAAAATCAGTATTGATATTGATGGCTACAATCAGGCAGATATCTTCAAGTGATGAGGGCCTTGTCCCATGAGCAGCGCTGTCCAAAGACCAGCCAGAAGGCTGGAGACAGATCAGTCTGTTCCTCCTGGGAAAAGCTTCTCACTCCAGAGCTTCTCCAAAGCGTCTCGACTGGCTGTCGACACTCCCTGCCTTTAATGTATGATCAAGAAAAGCTTTAACTCATTACTCTCTTCAATGCCCCTCCCCATTCTTGTCCTAACTGCTTTCAAATGTTTAATAATACTGCCTTCAGATGTAATTTGTTCCACTAAGATGCATACAGAGAAAAGTTGTACAGTAGCGCACTACTTCAGGACAGACCTTCCAACAACTCATTGTGGAAAAGAAGAGAGAGATGAGAGATCCAGCAGTCATTTTTATTTAATCTGCAAGGGTTGACAGCTGGAGATCCATTTCATTGCTAATAAACCTCCAGAAAGGCTACAGTATACAAAAATACACCTTTTACAAATTTGTTTCTTACCGTGGTAATAAGTAAGGATGTATTCTACTCTTTTAGCAAGATTATTTGGTGTCATATCTGGTAATAAAAATCATCTCATCTGAGTGAGCAGGTTGTCAAAGCAGTGGATCTGCAGTTTACTACGCAGAACTAGGGGGCAGGACTTGCTGTGAATGACAAAGTAATTTTTTGGCAATAATGGTCATGGCATCATTAAAATAACCATCCACCAACCCAAACACACCTTCTCCTGAAGGCCTGCTGTGGAAGTTTCTCCTGGGAAACACAAATCCAGTCTGGGCCCTACTGAAAATGTGCTGCACCTATCGGAGCCTGGACTCTTGACTTTAGCCTAAGTTGCTTCCAGCTCTATGTGAGCAACAATTGTAAGTGTAGTGAGTCACTCATGAGCCAAACAAATAAATTGTGTAAGGTGTTGCAAAGCCATGCTGACTCATGGTGAAGACATGTTGGTCAAATACACCACTGGTGGAAAACCATCTGAGGCACTTGGGTTAGAAAACCCCACATTACCCTCTCCCTTGTGGGCCCAACTTCCTCCTCTGCTGTGATGAAAGGAGAGAAAGCACCTCAACTACTCGCCTCTTTTGTTTATTTACCTTCAGAATTACACCCTGCTCTTCTTGGACCATGTTCCAATGTGTTTTGTTATGGTCCCTTTCAAACAGAATATCTATGCGTGTGGTCTCTGGCCTTGTTTGGCTAACACGTGCACACATTCGTGCACGCACACTCCCATTCAACTTTCCCCCTGTGCCAGAGGTCCCCTTTGCCCTTCCCCCCACCCCTAACTAAACATCGCAGGACAGCAAGAGGGAACTTCAAAGTGGCCAGAGGGGTTACTCCTTTTTTCCTGGCACTTGTCATCATCTAAGGGACTGGCTGCTCCCCTTATTACTCTAATTGCTTCCAACTGCTCCAGGAGGCTTTGATGAAGGGCACTATGGAGCATGCTGGAAGCACCTGTTGTTGCACGGAGGAGCACAGGTGGGCCTTATTGGTGGTGGCATGGAGGTGTGTGGACAGCACCGCTGCTTTCTACTTTAAAAAAATCACACAACTCATATACATACAGAATGAGAATCTTAATGTAATCTCACATTTTAGTGATTATGAAATTGCAGTTATACAGAAAAAATTAAACATGTTGGAATTGATGTTGTAGGATTAAAGCAGGAATGTGCAGGCAACACTCTGGCTCCATCTTGTGGCATCACTGTGCTAGAAGTCCAGCAGCTGCATAGGAAAAGAAATTGAAAAACTGTGAGATTTAAATTGGAAATGGAACTTTTGTGCATTGATGATGTCTTATGTCCAATTTGCTTTCATATGTTTGTCCAGCATTTTATATATAACAAAACAAACTACTAGCAGTTTAAGCCGGTCCAGCGTGGGGTTTCAGAAAAATGGATTTGACGCCTGTAGGCACTGAATCTCTCATATGCCTGAGCCACATTCACCAAGAACAAGAGTTAAGGCTGAGATATATAGACAAAATCAACTAAACTTTATCAACAATATAAAGAATACTAACAAAAATAAAAAGTTTAACAATCAATACTGGGTCAGAGATGATCACATGGAGTGCCCTATACTGTACTTGTTCTTATGATTAGCTGTAACAGGCAGCAGATGAAATAATGTATAAAGTGCATAATAGTTGCACAGATAATCAAACAATATAATCTGAAGGATCCAGCCTGAGTGTGCATCACAGAATCAATTCAGGAGTCCAACATGGAAAAACACAATTTCCTGGATCACACAAGCCCCTAAAGCATCCTTATGATTTTAATTTATGGCTGTTGAATAACACATTAAAACCCAACTTTGAGCTACGCACCAGCTGAGGCAGGATCTTTTCAAAGTGCTCGATGTCTACTTGGTCGCAGTCCTCAGACTCAGCTTGTTTCTGTGATCTCACAGCAGCCTCTGGAGATAAGATAACACATTAAGGTCCATCACTGGCTGATCTGTATATGACTATACCCAACAGAACTCCTTACCTTGGACAAATACTTTTAGCAACTCTGCCATGAGCAGCGCAGCATCACCACTTACTGTAACAGAGTGAGATTTGTTGAGCTGTAGAATCACAAATAAAATGCGTTTTGAAGATGTGACTTAAGTTATATCAACACAATATTTATCAAACTCACATCTGGTTTTGTCCTCCTTGAAAGAACTTGACAAGAGTTTGATTACGGTCTCCTGTAAATTAGGAGATTAGAGAACATTGTAATGTACAGCGTGAGACAAACTCAATAGTTTTTTTTCCTAAGGAGTGCTCTGTGGACAGGGTCAGCAACGGCGTAAATGTTTAAGGAGAGCAAATACATGCAATTCAGCTACAAAAGGAGAAGCAGTATGCTTCTTCTTCTTCTTTAGAGTTTAACGGCAGTCGTTGCATTACTGCCTCCTATTGACAATTTCTCAATATCTATTTATTCAGACCAATACACTACAATTTCCTAAAAACACCAGTACCTTTCAAAAACGCAAATAGATATTTCCTTCCATTCATAATAACACCACTTTCAAGGACATCTGTAATCCTGAGTTCACCTAAACCTAATTTCCGTAGTCCAGCAAACATAACCCCTCTTTCTCGGACATATTTCCTGCATAACATCAATACATGCTCCACTGTCTCCATTACCTCACATACATTGCACAGGCCAGTCGGATGTTTCCCTAATATAAAAAGTGTACCATTTAATCTACTGTGACCTATTCTCAGTCTACTGACAATTACTTGTTCTTGTCGGTTAAACCCACTGTAACTCATCCCTCCTTGGCCTACCTTAGCTTGAATCATATGAAATTTCCTCCCCTTATTTCCACCATCCCAATACTGTTGCCACTGTCTGGAAATTTCTTCCCACACAATGCTTTTCCCCTCTGACTTTGATAGTTTAGTATTCAGTTCCACAGCACCCTTCTTAACCGCCTCCTTTGCCAATTTATCCACTCGCTCATTACCTGGTATTCCTGCATGAGCAGGAACCCACATGAACACCACATTCACACCCTGATCAACAAACCTTGAATTTGTAAAAGAAATTTCATACACAATTTCTTGGTGATTCCTGGCTGATCCTGATTTGAGACTCGACAGCGCTGACACGGAGTCACTACAAATGAGTACATTGCGCATCATCACCTCTTCCACCCATTGTACAGCTAACAAAATGCCTAACAATTCAACAGCATACACACTTAAATAGTCTGAGGTTCTCCTACTGACTCCAGTCTGATAACGGGGAATCACCACTGCAGCCCCCGTTGCCCCTGTCAGTAAATCTTTCGATCCATCAGTAAAAACCTGTACATACCCACCATAATTTCTATCTCTATAATCGTAATATTCTAGAACTATGTCAACTATCTTTTTCTTGCGCTTAATATTCAGCAACTCCAGGTCTACACAAGCAATATTCAGCATCCAGGCTGGCATCATAGGCCACAGAACAGTTGAGCAAAATTCAATTTCCTGGACTTTCATCTGCTCTGCTATTTTCTCACCTATCCATCCAAAACTTGCCTTTCGCTCTTTACCCCTCTCGCAGCAATTCTCCAATACCCTCTTTGTAGGATGCCAGTCATCATGGCCTTTTAAATGTATCCAATAATTGGCCATAAGCTGTTTCCTACGGAGCCACAACGGCATTTCACCTGCCTCAACTTGCACAGCACAAACTGGAGCAGTTTTCATCGACCCCAAACAAATCCTCAGTGCACGGGCCTGAATAACATCCAGGTCAGAGAGTACAGATTTAGCTGCAGATCCATATACAATACTGCCATAATCCAACCTAGATCGTATTAAGACTTGATAGATATACTTCAGTGATGTAAAATCCGCCCCCCACTCCAAACCTGCAAGAAATCTCATAACATTGATCACCTTTTTACATTTACTAACCACCTGTCTAACATGTTCTTTCCACGTCAGTCTCATATCAAAATACACACCTAAAAAACGAAAAGTATCAACTCTCTCCAACTTATTTCCATATAGTGGCAGATTACACTCATGGAGTTTCTTCCTTGTAAAGAACATAGTTTTAGTTTTTTCCACTGAAAATTTAAAACCCCATTGTGTTCCCCAGTTTGCCACTCGTGTAACTGCATCCTGCATTTTCTTAATCAAATAGTCAATATTTTGACTTTTCCACATAGCTCCGTCATCAGCGAACAGTGATCTACCTATTTCCATCGGAATATTCACATACACATCATTTATCATAATTGAGAAAAGCGTCAGACTCACTACACTCCCCTGAGGTGCCCCATTTTTAACAACAAATGCTGGATACCTCAGAACCTATCTTCACTCGTATGGTCCTTTTATCCAAAAAAAACATTATCCAATTGAACATATTCCCCCCAACTCCAATCTGATGTAACTTTATTAGCAGCCCCTCAGTCCATAACATATCATAAGCTTTCTCCACATCAAAAAACACTGCAACCACTGTCTCTTTATTTACTTGGGCTTTCCTTATTTCATCCTCTAAACACACCACTGGATCCATAGTATTCCTACCTTTCCGAAAACCACTTTGATAAGCTGCCATCATGCCTCTACTTTCAATAAAATGTACTAACCTCTCATTTATCATACGCTCCATTAATTTACAAATGTGTGAAGTCAATGCAATTGGCCTATAATTCCCAAGCCTGCTTGAATCTTTACCTGGTTTCTGTATTGGTACAATCAACGCCTCTTTCCAACTCTCTGGCATGTTACCCTCCTCCCAAACTTTGTTATATAACAACAATAATTTCTCCAAGCCATCAGAATTTAAAATGCTTTATCATACTATAACAAACCTCATCTTTACCAGGCGCAGTCATACCCGACTTATCCAGTACTTTCCTCAATTCCCCCATACTGAAAGGGACACTCAGACCATCACACTTAACTTTCCTGCATAGAGCCTCCATGTTGTCCGCTTTTGTTTTTCCTCTACCTCTTTTCTCAGCTACAGACAAATTATCTGAGCTTTGCACTTTAACAAATGTGCCATCATCTCTGCCTTTTCCTTATTAGTTACTGCTGTCACATCCCCTTCAGTCAGAACTGGGTAACTCCACTCCCTTCTATCACCTCCCATCTTTTTTATCATACTCCACACCTCACCCACTTGCGTTGTGCTACCAATCGTATCACAATAATTCCTCCAATGTGACCTTTTTGCATGTCTCACTGTCCTCCGCACTACAGCCTGAGCTTGCTTGTATTGTATCATATGCTGAAAATTATGAGTCCGTTTCACTATTCTGAAAGCCCTGTTTCTATTCCTCACAGCTTCCTTACACTCATCATCCCACCATGTCACTACTTTCCTCTTCTTACTACCTTTACTTTTAGGAATGGATTCCAATGCTGCCAATATTATGCCTTGCTTTATGTAACTGTCAAGTGACGCTATAGACATTTCTGCATTGGCCTGATTTAGACATTTGTCGCTGACCTGCAAAAATTTACCCCAATTTGCCTTTTCAAGGATCCATTTCCCACCCGATCCTTCGCTAACCAACGAGGTATTAACATTTATCTTACACCAGATTGGATAATGATCACTTCCTATAGTCCCTTCCTGATACACAAACCAATCACATATTGGTGCTATAGCATTAGATACAAATGTGAGATCAAGCACAGATTCTTTACCCACCGTAATATCTATTCTCGTTTTACTACCATCATTTAAACAAACCAGGTTCCTCTCATCTAACAGCTCCTCAAGCACCAGTCCATTTTTATCTGTGCTATCACTCCCCCACAACATGTTGTGCCCATTAAAATCACCGCACCACATAATGTTCCTACTATCCTGCCCTTCTACCTCCTCAAGTAAGCGCAACTCTAATCTCTTGCAGGGATTATAATAATTTACAATTACCAACTCCATTTCCACAGCCCACACCTTCACTACCACATGTTCTTGTTCATTCCCTATACCCAGTACGCTATAAGGAAGGCCTTGTTTTATAAAAGTGATACATCCTCCACCTCTCCCGTCTCTTCTATCTCTTCTCACCGCCAAATACCCATATAAAATAAAGTCTAGCCTAGGAAGTAACCAGGACTCTTGAACACAAACAATGTCTGGTTTATCTCTCCTACTTACAATAAACCGCTTGAAATCTTGTCCATTCGATAATAAACTCTTTGCATTCCATTGTAGAATTAACAACACTATTAATATCAACTCAAACATGTTACTTCTTGGCCAGATTGCACTCTAAGCTCATCATTCACCTCTTCCCATTTTTACCCAGATGATGTTCTGCTGCTTTCACAATAATCTGAATCCGTTCAGTGTTAGATTTAATCTCACAGGTCGCATTAATAACTCCCGCTATAAACGTTACCAAGTTCTTCTTCTCTCTCCAAACTTCCTGTTTCTCCTGCTGTTCTTTTGCTGCTTCTATCTCTTTGCCACCTTCCCCTTCCACCTGTCTTTTCTGGCCTGCCATCTTGACTGCCTCAGCATATGAAACTTTTCCCCTTACCCTTATCTGTTGCACCTCCACCTCCTTTTTCAACACCTCACAAACCCAATAAGCAACGCTGTGACTGCCTCCACAATTACAGCACCTTGGTTTCACACCCTCTCCACACTTTCCATACTCATGATCCCCACCACATCTGGCACATCTCCTCTTTCTTTTACACATTCTAGCCACTAGGGCTGGGCGATATGGACCAAAAGTCATATCCCGATATATTTTGGCTGAATATCGATATACGATATATATCCCGATATTTTTTCCGCAAAGTAAGAGCAAATGTTTCAGTTTGTTTTAGTTTTTTCCAACGTTTTAAATTGTAAAATTTTTCTTCTACACATTTTCAGTGCTTATTTCTACATCCTATATTTTCTAATATAGTGTTGGGGCGATATAGAGAAAATCAGATATCATGATATTCTTGACCAAATACCTTGATATCGATATTACGGCAATATATTCTAGAGTTGACAGTTGGAGCTCTCGCAAAATATCTTCACACTTAGATTTTAGATTAATAATCATTAATAGTAGAACAGCTAGAACAGTCTGGTAAGTTCAGAAAAGTACATCACTTCACTGTAATGCAGCCTTTAAAACCAGGAAAAGACACTTATGTCATATCACGATATAACGATATCCAAAATCTAAGACGATATCTAGTCTCATATCACGATATCGATATAATATCGATATATCGCCCAGCCCTACTAGCCACAAGCCCAAACTCCTGACAATTGAAACACCTCATAGGCTTCGGCACAAACTCTCTTATATTATACTACAGAAAGCCAAGATACACCTCCTAAGGTAGCAACTCTCCCTCAAACTCTATCACGATACCTTCAGTTTCCCTTTTTTCCACTCCAGCGGTCAGTCTCCTCACACTCTTTATAGAATTAGTCCTCCCCTTCAAGTTCTCCATCAATACCTTCATACTGACATTTAGGGAAATCCCAAAAACCACCCCCTTACAACCACTGAACCTCTTTTCCCCAACCTGTACAACCCGGGATATCTTAACTTTCCCCAACGCTAGTCAATTTTTTCACCTTTTCCACCTCCTCTTCTGTATTACAGCCTATTAGCAAATTCCCATCCCCCAAAACCCTCGCATACCTCACCTCACCAACTTGCCTTTGAATGATTTGTGTCAACTTTAGAGGATCAAACTTCTTCACTCCCCCTTCTTCCTCAAATCTCACCACCATATTAGTCACTCCAGTGTTCTGACCACTCCCCCCAACGTCTATCCCATCATTATCCGACCCACTAGCGCCAGTCTGCTCTTTTTTCCTTTTCCTACCACTCTCCTTCCTTGTTCTACTCACTACCTCGTTCCAATCCCAATCCAATCCACCCTCCCTTCTCTCTTCTTCCTCACTCAACATACTACTTTCGCCACCGTCAATCTCCGTCCCTGCCATCTTGACAGAGTTTGCAAAGAACAAAGCAGAAAAACCGATACCGGACCTATACAGGCCGTCGGCCGATCTTCCTACTAACTGTCCCTGACAATACTCAGTCCTAAACCAATATCCAACCACACAAACACCGTACATGTATATTACAAGCAACTAACTAGGCACTATTCAACAACCGCGTACACCTCAGTTCTACCGCCCACCTCACAAACACACCAGAAGCAGTATGCGTTTTAATTCAAGAATATAAACAACCATAATCAAAGCAGCGCTTTCTTTCTACCTTTTTGAATCCAATTTCTGCGTCTTTCTCCGCCATGTTTTCTACGCTGTGAGAAATTTGGCGCTCTGCGTAGGGATTCGCCATTGATCTCTGACGTCATTCGCACCGCCCAATATTAAACCGACGTACAAAACTGTGGAGTAATTGATTTATCGTTGATATATTAGGCTTTATATTATTTTTTTGGAGAAAAAAAAAATTGGATTCACTTACCATGACATGAATATCGGTTCGCAGTTTTATTCCATTAATGTGCTTATTATTTCCACTACATTTTATATTCACAAATTCTAAAGCAAAAATCCTATCTTTTCAGAGCTGACTGTCTATAGCCTACCAAACAATAGATTTCCTCTATATATGAATGCACAAACAAAAAAGCTGTTAAAATGTATAACCACTGTATAAGCTTCACAACGTTTCATTCATTTTTATTTTTAAATTTTATTATTTTTATTTTTTAGGATACACAAGGTGTTGTAAACTTGGTGTTAGATTATGTGATGTAGCTACATCTCTTTAGGCAATTATAGATGGGTTAGCAGTGTCATATCATTTATAAATTACTAATCATATTGCATTCATCAACAGTGGCTGCACAAAGGGAGTTAACATAATATATATTTTAACACCACTATGTTCTAGACAAACATTAAACACATAGAATACAATGTTATTATCCACCCAAGGTAGACAATCATAAGACACAACATAGAATCAGTACAATAAAATATATATCACATCAACTCAGCTAAACAAATATCCATAGGTGTAGGATGTGTTCTTACATAGGCCTAGCCGAGGATTTGCTGCTTTATTTATATCCTTGTGTTTTTTTGTCTTTGTGTTTACAGAATATTTCACTGCAGCCACATCGATTTTTCCGAGCCACGTTAGTTTACAATCTCTAAATGAACTCAAACATACATTTATGATTTTAAACTTAAAGACAAAGTTGCACGGTATTTCTTTATCCGTCCAACTCATCATAACCACTGAGCATCTTCCAGGATGTAGCCCAAGCCCATTCAACGGCGTGGTTGAGTTATAGCAACGGCTGCGGTGACCTCCTCATCTGAAAGAGATTTTTATAGTCAGCCAATGAAGACGCAGGCAGCAAAAGTAGCCTACGCTTTTAAAATCAAATACTACTAAAAAAAATTGTTTACAAGTTTTCTAATTGTATGTCCGTTATGAGAACAGGCAGGAGAGAAACAGCTCACCTTTGGACTAACAACTTGTTTTACATCCACATCGCCTCCAATGTAGTGAGGAGCAGCCCATTCTGCTCTGTCCGCTTCATCCGCTGTAGAAAACCTCACATACGCCAGTGCCTTCTTCCCTCCAAATTGGGGCGCATCTTAATCTGGAATCCAATCATCAGGAGGGAATTTGTATAATTAAGTGACAAAATCGAGATCTTCACAATTCATTGAAAATTTAACAAAAAGGTATAATAAAGCATTCTCTTTTCAGTTACCTTACATGCTGTGACAGTGCCCCATTCTCGAAAGTAAGCTCGTACATTACATAGGGTTCAGCTCTTTTATAACCAACCAATGGTCCTGTTAAATGATGAAAAATCATAACCTGCATGACATAATGTAGTTCAGGTCAAAAAGATAACAAATTAAGTTATGGGAATGAGAGAAATTGTTCACCAGTTCATAATTTTCAGCAAAAGCAGCAACATATTTCTTTGGAAGACTGATGTACACTCTTAGGTTAGATGTCTTCACTTCCATTATCTGGAGGAAAAAATTGGTTGAAGATTTTTTTTAACACGGTTCTTGGTTCAAAATAATAAAAAATTTGATAATTTAAGAATTTTTTAAACAAGGATTTGCAAAAATCAAAAGTATGATTGCTTTACAATGTAACATTATATGTACACTACTGGTCAAAAGTTTTAGAACACCGCAAGATTTTTAGTTTTTTATTGAAATTTTAGCAGTTCAAGTCCAGTGAATAGCTTGAAATGGTACAAAAGGTAAATGGTGAACTGCCTGAGGTTTAAAAAAAAAAAAGTAAGGTTACCCAAAACTAAAAAATAATGTACATTTCAGTATTTTACAAAAAGTTCTTTTCAGGGAACAAGAAATGGGTAAACAACGTAAAGCTGTTCTGCAGCAATGTAGGTTGATCAAGCTTTGAAAGTTGGTGCTACCAATTCCCACAGGTGTTCCAACTTGTCTGGATTACTTACAACACCCTCTGTTTGTATAAAAGTATTGTTGGAACACACTGTGGTACCGTACCCTCGTGAACATTATTTGAACAGTATTGTACTGCAGAACGTAGTGTGTTGCTATAAAAATGGCAGGAAAAAGGCAATTAACAATGGAAGAGAGACAGAACATCATAACACTTAAGAATGTTGGTCTTTCCTACAGAGAAATTGCAAAGAAAGTCAAGGTGTCCGTGAGTACAGTATTCTTCACCACCAAAAGGCACTTAGAAACTGGGGGAAACTCTGACAGGAAGGTCTGGCAGACCCAAAGCCACAACAGAATCAGAAGACAAGTTTCTGAGAGTCAACAGCTTGCGTGATAGGCGGCTCACAGGACAACAGCTTCAAGCACAGCTTAATAGTGGTCGTAATAAGCAAGTCTCAGTTTCAACTGTAAAGAGAAGACTTCCAGCTGCAGGTTTGATAGGTCGAGTTGCAGCAAGAAAGCCATTGCTAAGACGTCAGAATAAGAAAAAGAGGCTTGCCTGGGCCAAGAAACATCACCAATGGATTACTAAAGACTGGAAGAAGGTGCTATGGACTGATGAATCAAAATTTGAAATCTTCGGTTGATCACGCAGGATTTGTGTACGCCGTTGAGTAGGCGAAAGGATGGTTCCTGAGTGTGTGACATCAACTGTCAAACATGGAGGAGGAAGCGTGATGGTCTGGGGCTGTTTTGCTGGATCCAGGGTCGGTGATTTTTGAGCCATTGAGCTGGTTTGGGATGAACTGGACAGAAAAGTGAAAGCAAAGCAACCTACAAGTGCCACACATTTATGGGAAATTCTGCAACAGAGTTAGGAAAAAAACTTTAAGAATATTTGATTTCCATTGTAGAAAGAATGCCACTAGTGTGTTCAGCTGTTATATCTGCCAAAGGGGGCTACTTTGAGGAGTCAAAAATGTAGAATACATTTTGGTTTATAAATTGATTCCATGATTTCTTTAACTTAAATTGTTCATTTGTTCTATTCTTTCATTTCGGAGTACAATAAGACAATGAACTGCATGAATTTCATTAAAAACCTGGAAAAAAAAAAATTGGGTGTTCTTAAACTTTTGACCAGTAGTGCATGTGAAATTAGGAACATAATTTTTTAGCACATGAACTCAAGAAAGCTGGTACTTACCAGAGGTCATTACGGAGAGGTTTAGCAACCCGCTCTTCCAAGTACACAAACTCCAAGTACAGAGTAACTTGCTGTGGAGTGGGTTTGTATATTGGGATTTTTCTTGTGACGTTTACTGGGACAAGACTGAGTGGCTAGTCAAAGAGTTACCCAACTTGTTCAGCAGCCAGGTGAAAAGTAAATTCCAAACAAATTGACATTGAGAACTTGGTAATGGAGCTGCAGACTAAACAGCAAGCTTGTTTGATGTGTGACATCACCGTGTAGTACAGGTTTTCAGTCAAATGAGTAAAAATGTAATAATCCATTGTTTACCCTCTCCATTTTTGCTCTTTTAAAATAAAACCAGCTTCATAGTTATTTGTTTATGTATAATTTTTTTCTCAGCACACATTAACATTTTACATAGCGTTGTGTTGAATGTGTTTTTAGAAAATCTTATCGTGATGCTAAAAGAAAACATTTTACACTTTTTTTTCTGTAAAGCGTGCTTAGAGGAAACTTAGGGCACAGCTGCAATAAGGACGTTGCATTTAGTAATTCACGTTGATATCAGTATGTTGCAATGCACTTATTTCCCATTCTGACAGGGACACATCACAAAAAAATTGCAAAATATTAATTTGTTTGATTGTGTTCTGGTGAATGACGGAGGAATACTTGTAGTGTTTGGGACAATCAGATACAAGGTTTTCAAATAAGGGGACAGTTGCATGTTGTTGAATTTTACAAAAAACCGCATCAAGAGAGTTCCTCATTCCAATAAACAAATTTATTTTCATACATGTTCAAGATAATTATTCATAAGCATTAACATAATTTGAAAAATAACTACACATTAATTAAAAAAAAACATCCTGCTACATCCCAGGTGAGGGGTGTGTGTAAAATTACATACATACATACTTGTGTAACTTAAGAAACTAAACATTATGGAATATATTTGAAATTAATACACTTTACAGTTACAGGTTTTTGTGTTCTCATTGTAGCTGACATTCCATAGGACGTTGACAACCACCTGTCAAAGGAGAGGTGCTTGTCACAGCTAATTTAATATCTTTGCATTGCTTCAGTGTGTGTATATTGTTCAGCCACAGACAAAGGGGAGAAAAAGAAGAAAACTGTTGTGTTCACATGAGATTGTAAGTGAGGTCATTAAAAAAAAAAGTGAGCAAACAAATACTGTTACAACCACGCACAGGATATACCATTTTGAAACTACCCACCTAAGGGGAAACCAGACCACTCCGTTCATAAATGGCTTGCAAATTGGTGATGAGGAACTGTTTGTCCTTACCCTCCTGTACACAACAGAAAATATACACATATACAAGATTAATATCAACATTGGTTTTTAGACATGCTAGCAAATTGTTTTTGCAAATGTCAACTTTCTAATTGATTCTTTGGACTTTGGTAATGCCCTTACTTTACCTCTAGCGCTACCACGATGTTGACATTTTGTTTTTTCATGGCATGTCTCGACAACTTTTGGATATATTGCTATGTAATTTGGTAGAGATATCCATGGTGCCCCAAGAATTATTCCTACCAACTTTGGTGATCCCCCAATTTTTCCTCTAGGGTCACCAGAAGGTAAAGTTTTGTAGGTATTATGGACTGTATTGGTTAGCATTGGTGTCTCCCTCAGGATGAACTTATTTTGGTATCCTTTAACTTTTCCTCTAGCGCCATCATCACATCGTCAGATGTTTTAAGAATGCAAACAGTTGCTCTTTAAAGAGAATTAATACAAAATTATGATGGTGAACATTTTAAACATTACACCTGCTAAACATCAGCATGGTAGCATTGTTAGCATGTTGACATAAGGTTAACATTTGGCTCAAAGCCTACTACATTCCTGCAATAGAGGAAGCTGCAGTTTCAGGACCACAGTGGTAGGCATTTCTACAACCGCATTTCTATGGCCCTATTTACCAAACAAAACTGGAATAGCCTACTGCACAAATGTAGTTACCCAAACAAAGGTTTGGGTAACTACATTTGTACATTCTAGCATTTACACAAAAAACTAGGAACGTGGTACTGAAACTGGAGCTTCCTCTATTACAGGTACATGCTCGCTAGCATCCCTGCTAGAAAAAAAACAAACAGCATAGACCAGCATATATGGCTGTATACACTTGTTTGATTAGACATACATTTTCGATTTGCTTTTCTAACCGACTGATGATTCTCCTTTGGCCATCAATAATCTGAGTGTGAAAATATATCACCATTCTGAAAATACAGAAAGCATAAGAGATCAGTTCAAATTTGAAAGAGCATAAACATTATTCAGACACAGTAAATGTTTCTAGAAGGCAGACACTTTGTTAATAGCATTACCACCACAATACACCTATTAGTAATACTACAAAAGAGAAAAAAAATAAAAATCATATAAAATTACATCCCCATGTCACCACTTACAGAAAGACTCCAGCTGCGAGGAATAAGAACAGTGGGTTCTCCACCAGAGAGTTGTAGGCCCAGCTGAGCCAAGACAGGATCAGGTGGGTGTTCTCCAGCTCCTGGGCCCACAGCTGCCTGGACTGAAACATTGTAGTGAGATTCCTAAAAGGGCCGCACCCTGACGAGGGTTTAATCCTGTGGACATGAGATTGATTTGATGATTATGGTGCAGTTTGTAAGTATTTGGACAAGAACAACTTTTCAATTGCTCCAAACTCAAGCACATTGGATTTAAAGATGAGGTTAGCTTGGGCTATTCTATATCTGTGTTAACATATCACATAAAGAGAGCAGAACCAACAATGTGTTAGCCCAATCAATTCAAGACATATACTGTATCATTAAAAGAAATAGTGTAACAAAGAGACATGAGAGTGGTATCAATGTTCTCATCTAACTCTCACTAAGAAAGCAAATGAGTATATTTGCCAAACGTGTTGACTACTTTGAGCTGTGGATTAATACACATTATGATTCATCATAATGAAGGAATGTCATAGAGTGTAACTCTGATGCTAATTGATGCATTTATTACAACAATGGATGTCTATGGCACAAATTAATAGCTATATTAGGCACATAGATGCATTTGTTAGTAGTTTAAAGGATTGTTGGTTTTGGTCTTTTCATGGGATTTGTGACAATAAAAAAACAAACAGATTACAGGCCCAGTCTTACGCTACCGTATTTGTATTTATTAGGAACATCAGCTAATCTAAACATGGTGAAACTGAAAATAAAAAAGTTATATTTTCAGTTTAACATACACTTCGAGTACAGTAAATTCCTGGAGTATATTGACAGCCAGTCATTGTGTTGAAAGCCTGTTTTCAGAAAGCTGCGTGTCTGAGATTGTTGACGTCATGCTTACTTTGTCATTATGAGACGGGACAGTGTTTGTTGTACTCACGTCCAAATTGTGTAAGTGACCGACACGGCAGCGCCAAGAAATGAGGGGAAGCACAAAAGAGAGATGAAAAATGTTGTCATCTGACTGGCCCTCCAGGGCTTCTTCGATGCCTGACAGTTCAGCACCAGACTGCTCTTTGGAAGAAACCAGAGGAAGAATGTGAACTTTGTCATGCAAATCATTGTCTGTATAATGTTGAAACAACACGTTCTGTACCTGTTCTTACCTTCTTCATGTAGAATAGCACAAACAGTTTTATGATCTGGACTGCAGGAAGCAGTGGAGCAAACAGCACCCCGAACCTGAGAAGAACTGAAGATCATTAATGTTTATTTAAACTTTTATTTGTTAAATAAGTGCTGGGTGTAATATTGCATCATTACCAAGTGAGGGTTTGTCCATATATGAGTTCCAGCACATTACGAGCAATGTCAAACACTGGCATCCTGTTCCTTTTCAGCACTTGCTTGGTAAAGAGCCTAGAGGGAAGATGCAAAACATTCAGTGAATGGTTTCATAAAAACGGCAAACGACAGAATCAAGTTACGCGATTTGTGGGTAAAGCGCCAACTTGCCTCCACAGGAACTCTCCGAAAAAAGTGTAAAGCACTGTGAAGACAAAGTCCATCAGGAGCAAGCGATACAGTTCTTGCCCCACAAAGCTCTCCCAACACTACAGGACAACAGAAACATATTTTAAAGATCACATCATAAGGGAGAATTGGGTCAAAGCCAAACATGTAATTACTTAGTGTCCAAATTTGTTAGGAATGAAGAATGTTGCACAATTCAGTGTCGCTCCACAACTACAATTACGAGAAGTTTAAATATATGAGAATGTTTTTAACCTGTATCCCACAACGTTCTCGTTCCACAGCAATTCTCCCCAGCCAGCGGAAACACAGCACTCCAACAATACTGACCTTCAACAACAGGTTCCTGAGAAAATAATGATTAGACCACAGCCATGATTATTGCTAAAAAGTAATATTTTAAGGCCAGACACGGCAGGCAAAAACTGGACAATTGGATTTTGGCCTGGCATTCCAGGTTGGCAATTTGGGCTATTTTGCTTCCATAACATTTATTTTTTTCAGACTAATGAAAAGAAAACATCCAAAATACACATTTAGGTGTTTATTTTTATTAAATTAATAGTTAATTTTATTTTCATTTTGCTTCTGTTAACCTGTTTTTAATCTGTAGCACTTTGGGATTGATCTGTCAAATCTACAAATAAAATGTATATTATTATCATCATCATCCATTTGCATCTTTATTGAGGGTATAGGGTATAAGCCTAAGCGTATAGAGCTATAGGATGCTGTTGTGTTTGTAAATAGTGGTTCCAATTAATATGTAATCTATAGAATTTTACAATATATCTTTAAAGGCTGTTTATTCTCATAATTTGAGACATGTAATGATTCATTTGGGTGATACATAAGGGAAATACAAAACATTACATAAATATTCTCTACACTACAATAATACTTCATAGAATGAAATTGAAGAGGGATAATTAAAGCTAAAGTTTATAATAAGACATTGATTCATTTGAATCTGGAGCTTTCAATGAGTGAAATAAATGGTAGGGATAACATTTTATGAGTCTATGCACAGAAAATTAAAATAATGTGTGCTCGTTATTTTTATTTGTTTTTTTAAAAACTTAAATGCCAAAAGAAATCTATGTAAATAAAACAATAATCAAAAGAACATTTATTTACTAAAACATTGGCTGTGTTTCATGCAGTTCTTTTTCCTCACCTGAAGATGGAGACGTAGACAAGAACACTGGGTGAGTCATAATTCTCGACCCAAGCACACAGATTGAAGAGGCCCGGGAGTAACAGGTTAATGCCTGACACCACTGCAGCCAAGAGCAGCAGCTCAGTTTTTTCCAAACAACTCTGTTTAATGGCACTCTGTGAAAGAAAATGGACAAATGACTAATGACTGCAGACACCTCATGAGAGAAACTAAAGTTGAAAAGACCTCAGAATCTGATTCTTTTGGGAACAAAGAAACAAGATAGCTCCGATTCGGGTTACCAATATTTCTTCAGAAAGCAAAATCATAGGTTTCAGAAAGTTTAGAAACAATCGTTTGCTAACGTCGGTTCTAAAATAGGAAGTGGCATATCTTGCTCTCAGCAGGACCCTTTTGTGTTTTGTGTCTCTGGCAGTGTGTGCAAAGTTGAACTATTACTAGTTCCCTCAATATTGATTAAAGTTGCCATGTCAGGTGAGGATGCAGGAATTTCTCCAAAAGTAGGAAATAGTTTAGAAACCACTATGTTGAACATAAACTCTTCCTCCCATATCAAAATCAGGATGGTTTCTGCAGATTATCACGCTTAGCAGTTTTGTAAAAACCCAACAGACAAAAAAGAAATGTGTTAAACATCGACCAGCAAAGAAAAAGAAGAAGTAAATAAACTGTGGTCGGAAGGCGCCTCTTTTATCACAGCGGTCTTGAGAAACATGAATGAAATCTGTCATGGCTGGCTGCACAGCATCTCTAACCTCTGACAGGTAGTGGACTGTCATGGCGCTCAGAAAGATGGTTGCCAGACATGCAACCCACGCCACCAGGTGCAGCATGAGTCGGCAGAGTCGCTGCATGCAGCTCTTTTGATTTTCTCCATGCAACATCTCAGATAGCAGTTCCTGTTGGAAGAGCAGCAGTTTGTGAGGATGAGCCAGCACATTTAAATGATCTCTGTGACATATTCACTCGATTAGGTTTAGAACAGGATATTAAAACATAATTCCTTCATAAGAAAATGGCCGTCTTCAGGCTCTTTATGCATGGTGAGGAGCCTACAGCTAAACAGTCACAAGCTTCCTGTGTTGAACTGGGTTGGTTTGTGGGTGGGTAGGAGACTTGAAGGGAAGTGACACAACACACTGTTTTCACTATGCCTTGTTCACCATGGCCTGTGCTATGTGTCACCGGTTGTAAAAATTTTAACTTAAATTAAAAAAAAAAAGTTGAAAACTTCCTGACATTGAGCTTATGTTAATGATGCTAAATATCTATCACCGAGGATCAAAGATTATCGGCTTTAAAAGAAGTATGTGTAGCCAGTTTGTTCATGTTTTAAATGATGGTGCTTTAAATGATGATGCTACCATTAAAAGGAAATGTAGAATCATCATCTCGACTGTTTGTATTTATATCAAAAATGAGTTTCTCTCTTAAGTGAGTCTAATTGAATATTCAAATGATTGCTTACTTTGAGCTGAGTACTGATTTTCTCAGACTGCAGTCTGACAGACGTCTTCTTAATGACTTTAAAATCCCAGGAGCAGAAAACTTTTCCTGCCAGATTCCCATTAGACTTAAGGACTTGAAAACCTCTTCCAAAGGCCTTGGATATGCTGCAGGAGAACAATTTAGCCATACAATACACAACGCAGAAGTAGTAAAATAAGTTCTATAAGTTACATAGATAAGTTATTTTGTAAGTAATGTATTTATTGTCCAACCTGTACACAAGGATGATGCAGATTGTGTAGAAGGCGATGACGATGGTAAAGAAATAGGCTGCAGGTATACTGTACGGCACTACCTGAGGCTTTTTGGAATCACAGACTGGCAGATCAGGGGATTCAGCAGCAGTGGAGTCATTTCGACAAGTTTTGTGAATGATGTTGGTGTAGTAGCCGTAAAACATCACACTCTGAGAGAGATAGCCCTGCCAGAGACAACAGAGATTTGATTTTTAAGAGAGGGCCACAGAAATAAGCATGCTCATACTGCTGTGATGTATCTTACAGTGCCTGTGAGAAGCTCAAGGCCAGTGAAAGTGTCCAGATTAGAGTCATGAGGTCGGGGAGGAGGGTTGACGGCTTGAGGGAAGACCAGGAACAGGCCATTGATGACGAAGAGGAGGAGGTTAAAGAGCAGGAGGGTCCGGAGAAACAGAAAGTAAGAAAGTACCCCGGTTCCGAAACGTCCGCTCAGTCTCTTAATGGGTGAATGCCACAGCTGGAGGGAAGTGAGGACAGGTAGGCAGCTAAACAGGCAATGATGCAAAGTCTGGGGGAGAAAACATGAGTGAAGGACTGATACACAAAACAAAAATGGTGTATACCTTACGTAGCACACTTATTTTTACTCACCCTTGAAATGTACAAGCTTAGACGACTGTAGCATGGAATACTTCTGATGAGTGAACTCTCAGCTACGTCACTAAAAGCAAGTTGCCTGATAAAAAGATAAGAAGTTACCACAGTGCTTGTGGCTTTATTTTGCAGGACATTGAATGTTCAGGTTCACATGTACCTGACTTCCATCTTATCTGCCAGGCTGAGCGGCGAGGCTTGCAGCTTGCGCATGCCCTCGCCCACTGAGAGGCCTCGGAGGATGGACACCAACTGCTCCTTCTTGTTTTCTGTAAACCAAAAGATAGAAACGACCAAATTACTGACACATGCAGACGAGTTGCTGCAGCCAACACTGAATCTCGGTTTAGTTTCTGTATACCTTCATTACAGATTTCCTCCTCGATATTGGCCTGGACAGAGTCTTCCTGCATTGGTCTGGAGGGCTGAGAAGAATCTTGGGAGGAGGTCTGGTGTCGGTCTAACTGAGACAAGTTTCTGGCATGTTGGGGAATTACTGCAGCGTTATTTATCCCTGTGTGGACAAGGAACAGGTCACTTTAATATGTGACTAGATTGTAGCAGATACCCAGACAGTCTCAATTTGCCAGAACCTCCTCCAATGCGCACTGAAGGAAGGTCTGGCTACTCCACATAGCATTCGGGGATGGGAGGAAAACGTGCTCTGGTTTAACGGCATTTCATTAAACTAGGGCTGGGCGATATGGAGAAAATCAAATATTGCAATATTTTTGACCAAATATCTCGATATCGATACCAATATTGTAGTAACGTCCACGTTGTCAACACAAGCCATGTGGCGTTCGTGCCCTTTTTGTACCACACTTTTATTGAATGAAATATTAAGCTTCGCTCCTACGAAATAGGTGTTTTTTGTAACATTACACACAAAGCTAACTGGCTATAGTTAGCCTGTACATATGCTAGCGGGATTAGCTAACGTTGCGTAGCCAGCCAGCAACTTCGGCAATCGGCAGTAGTTTCGGCGAGCTAACCGCGACAGTATGTTGCCCACAATCAACCTCTGCTGTTAAAAGCAGTCAATCTGCAGTGATGTTTTGAAATGGAGACACATGGATGTGTTAGCTCACCGAATAGTTGGGTCATCTATAGCAGTTCTGTCACCGTGGAGAGGAAAGGTTTGTTTCTCACTGGATTTGTCATCTATGAAGGTTAAAGAAAGAAATTAGCTGGGGTGCCCCTCTCAAAAATGTGGGGAAATTTTTTGGGAGCCCTATATCCAAAATGGCTGCCGTCAGCCTAGCTGGAAATTAACTTTTTAATGGTTTTGCCCACAGTACTGCATAATACATGGTTTCTGAGTCTATTTGGGTCAAGAAATTCATAAATGATAAAGATTTATTGATTTGACCTATTTTTGACCTTCAAATTCAAGATGGCCGCCGATTTTTGGCTATTTAAAGGTCATTTTTTCAAAATCGTCAAAGAACCTTAATATTAGGCTCAAATGAAAGCTCTGCTCATACTGAGTGCAGTTATGGACAGCAAACATTAAAAAATACACATATGTCATCAGATGTCTGGGTTTAATTAATAATTTCTCCACATTTTTGAGAGGGGCACCCCGGTTAATTTCTTTCTTTAACCTTCATAGATGACAAATCCAGTGAGAAACAAACCTTTCCTCTCCACGCTCACGGAACTGCTATAGATGACCCAACTAGAAGCTGCTTGCTGGCTATGCAACGTTAGCTAATGTCCGCTAGCATACGTACAGGCTAACTATAGCCAGTTACCTTTGTATGTAACTAACAAAAACCAATTTTGTGGGAGCGAAGTTTAACGTTTCATTCAATAAAGTTATGGTACAAAAGGAGCACTAACGCCACAAGTCTTATGTTGACAACGTGGACGCAGATATAGGAAACTCCGAAGGCAGTTGTAATATTTACCTAGCCGGCTATGCTAACGCTGTTGCGCCAACGTTAGCGAAACGTCGGCGTAGCGTTAGCTAGCTGTCTAAACTTGTGAAAAGCTGAACAGCATCCCCATCCAAGTAATAAATAAACACCAGGCAAATATGTTGTTACTGGAGCTAGTAGGCTACCATCAAAACGTGAGATATCTAATCATGATATCAATCATATCCGTGTTTACAACCATCGGGGGATTTCACAGGTGGGACTGGCAAGTTAGCACATAGCTAGCATGATGCCTTGTATTTTCTAGATCTAGATAAGTTTACCGGTAATTAGCTGAACTAATCACTGTCACTAGATATAAATAAAACATTGACTTTCACTTGGTGCTATTCATGGACAATAAAAAAACCCTCTTCCTCATCCCAGTCAGTCACCATAGTTCTAGTAGGCTGATACACGTCTCCCAACGTGACGTCATCACCGAATTGCGGGGAAAAAAACACTAATACCAAAAACCTGACAAAAAACTGGCCTTTAACACTATTTGGAGACATTTTAAACAATGATATACATATTCATAGACGCGGGAAGTCATTTTCTGCAGGGGGTGCGGGGTGCGCAGAATCTCTCTCTCTCTATAATATAAAAAAAAGATGAATGACTAGTCCAGCTGAGCAGGCATCAAGTATGCCTTTCCAGCTCAATAAACCAAGTACTGCCATCTGACTCACACATCACAAGACAGTGTTACAATTAATTAAATCATACCAAAGAATTGTATGGCTCAAGACTATGGCGATATATTATTCACTAAAAATCACCCAAGCAGAAAGCACGTGAAACGTGATTGACTGAAGATACAACAATGCCATCACACAACACAGCTGAGTGCAGGTTGCAAAATAAAGGTCACTTAGTCAGCTGCAACTTCACAAACCGCAAAAGCCAACATATAGCTAGGCTACTGCACTTGACAACTGTCTCATACAGGCCTCACAGCATCACAAAATCATGATACAATACGTCTGATATGCATGGCATTTCAATAAACTAAACAAAATATGTACATTATCTGGTCACACGGTCACAACAGATTATATTAACCTACTCAATTTACAGATGGCATAATAGCTCTTACCTTTAGAAGTTCTAATTTCTTGTCTTTTTCTTTGCAAAGTCGCAGATCAAATCCTCAAAGTCCAGCTCCCTCAGCAGCTCGCTAAACCGTACTACAAATGCGCTGCTATGTGTTGGGAGCACTTTTCAGGCAACGCCATAAACGTCTTCGGTGGACAGTGAATATAGAATCCGCTCCCGTGGTACCGTTTCACCGTTGTGAAGGTGTCGGGTCAGTGCCTCGTTAGTGAGAGAGCGGGTCTTTCTGCCGCCAGCCTCGTCCCCCCTCCGAGATGCTGGACATTCCAGCGATTCTTCCAAGCTAACGTTGGCTAACTCCTCGACATCCTGTTCTTAGTCATTCCCAGCTCTTTTAAAAAAAGCTATTTATTCGCGGGACATTTTTTATAGCAGCCGCTTCTTTCTCTCTTTTCCACACTTTCACTCGCTGATACAACCCAATCTGACCGGGGATCAGTTACAAATTAATTCCACTCTTTCAATCTCAACTCGTTCTTAGAAAGCTGATCTTAGATCAGTGCGATGTAAACAACCTGCTCTATGCCCACCCACCTTTATCTTTAGCCAATCTACACAGTGCATGCGGCCTTCTCCCAATCATTACATTAAACAACTTATTTTATTCTGATTGGTAATTCTCACCATAATGATTAATGCCCATTGGGTAATACGGGCTTGATCGCAGTTTGCCAACAAGGGGTGCTGCCGCCAACAGGGGGTGCTGCAGCACCCCTACTTCCCGCGCCTATACATATATTGAGTGCTATATGTACCTATTAATCAACAGTGGCGGTTAACCTGCAACATGGGCTTTAACCTACACACTTGCTATACACCTGCCCATTGCATATACTATATATTTTTTGCACTAAACTCTTTTTCTTAATTTAAACAGCTATTTTGTATATTTGTTTCTGTTTTTATTGTTTGTTTCATATTAATGTTCAATAGGTTTATTTATGTATGCACAAACCGCCAAGGCAAATTCCTTGTAAGTGTTACTTACTTGGCAATACATACTTGTCTGATTGGGATATCAACATTGCCAAGAAACAAATAGAACAGTAGAGGAAGGTTTCATCTCACCAGCAGTCATAGGCGGAGTTTGACATTCGAGCCAGGGGGGCAAAAACAAAACAAAAAAAAACCCTCATTGTAGCAACTGAGACCTGGGGAACACAGCACGATCACAGATGGACAAAAACAAACATGCTAAATAAACATGTTTATTTTTTTAAGCAGATTTGAATTTACATTGTAACAATTTAAAACCTCGAGCTTAATTTAGTTAAAAAAAGAAGTCCATAACGCATATAATTCTTGAGCGACAGGGCAGGCACAGACACAGCCGCTCTGCTGCTGCGCAGGCTGTACGCTTCTCTGTTCACAACGCTGCCTGTTCTGCTTAACGTGAAAAAGCTTAACGTGGTTTAATGTACCTCAACAATCACCAAATGCATCATGGCCATATCTTGAAATGAACACTTATGCCGGTCAAAAGAACTTGACAGGCTATGGCGAGGAAAAAGCTTGTACCTAAACAATGATTACCAAATTTCTCTCATTGCTCCTCATAACCACTGAAAACTGTCAAAAAAAAAAAATCTAACCAGAAATGTGGTGATGATTGATCGTTGTTTAGGTATATTAAACCACGTTAAGCTTTTTCATGTTAGGACTTATAAAGCCCATGAGAACTGTGGGGAGTCAACCAACAGCTGCTCCGCTGCCCTGCTGAAAATGTGAAGCAGAAATGCTAAATGTCAGATAACGTCCATAATAATTCGACTTTGGGTTCTATTTTTTGACAGTTTTCCGTGGTTATGAGGAGAAATTTGGTAATCATTGGTAATTGTTTACGTAGGCTACATTAAACCTGACCTGCGCGAAAGAGAAAAAAAAACGTATGCGGCATTGTACCCATCACTTCTGGAAGTGTACCTCCGAATGAGTCTCTGTCCCCAGCACATTCCAAACCAAACTGACGCCCGTGGGCACGGCTGCGTTGGAGCACAATAGACAGACGGTGGCAGAATGCCCCGACACTTAAATTCAACTAACATGTAGGTTAACAGTGAACAATCAGTGTTGGACCTCCAGTATGTTGAAATGCCTCTCCAAATGCAGAAACCAAGCGCAATCGCACCATAAAACGTTAAGACACGTTAAGAAAAAAGATCAGTAGGCTATTTTGCCGTAATCCAATGACATGAAAACAAGTCATCCACAGCGATCAGTAGATTCACAATCAGAGTCACGGTGTATCCAGCAAGGCCTAAACAAGCGTCCCATTCACCAGTCAGCTCCAAACAGGTGAACGAGGTGAACTTCGCAGTTTAAACAAAGTGGAAAACAACGTATCAAAGTCCAAATCTACACAAAACGCGCATTCAATTAGTAAGCTGACAGCAAATGTATATACATGGCATTTAGGCAACCTTTATTGTAACGTTGGCACGGTAAGATGTCCCAACTAGTGCAACAAAATATTGTTTTTTGCGTCCTGCATATGCGTCGACAATGGTCTCAGGTGAGAGGCAGAGCCCTGAAAAAATATTTTTACTAAAGCAGTAGCCTATATGAAATCAGATGCATTACTTATCCCCATTTAGTTGTTTTGTGTTTTTAAAGTAGGCCTATTTATAAAATATCTGGTTATGTCAGAAGTAATTATTCCACTCATTTTTGAAACAATGCAATTACCCGTTTCAGCTACCAGGGGGGGCAGTGCTCCCCCTGCCCCCCCGCAAACTCCGTGCATGCCAGCAGTGCGACTGGGCATTGAGGCGAGGACCTTTAAGGTAGCAGCTGACCAGTGATGCCTCCGTAGAGATTTCTTCTGCTCCCTGCTGAGTGTCTCGTCTCTCTCGTGGCCGCTTGCAGTAAATGTCAGATGTTCTGTATTTATACGTGTGCATTCACTAAAAACGTCCGTTTGAGGACACCTCTGGGTGCTGACTGCTGGCTCTGCAACGACCTGGAAGGAGTCCTGACCTGGTTCACTTTCACCCAGGTTCCTGAGGGAGAGGAACCATCAGAGGAAATAATGACCCAGAGTCCCCAAAGTCTCCGAATGCTTTCCAGTTCCAAATACTTAAGAGCAAGATGCCTAAAATAATAACACGGAGTCGAGAACATCAAGAAGACAAAACTAAAATCTAGTTTCTTAGTAACACAATTTGATTATAGAAAAAAAGTTATCCATCAATGTTTATTCATGGTAACATGTTTAGTGCTTCCAAAGACTAAATCAAAAGAAAATATGCAGATGACACAACAGTTGGGTAACTAAACAACAAAAAGTTAAGAAACTCTCAAAAGGACTTACTCAAAGTCAGACTCAGAATCCGTTTCACAAATGTTGACACTGTATGCCATGGTCCTCGATGATCTCTGGTTATTGAAAACACACTGCTCCCAGTGACATTGCCAACATTGTGGCTATTCTTGGCCTTTTGTCAAAACTCATCATACAGACTTCCTCTCTCACACTCTGTCTCTCAGCACAGCTGAACCTAATTTGCATTTGGTGCAAAGTGATCTGCTTGTTACCGATGAGTGCAATCGAAAGCATCTCTGACATGCCTTGTAAACAAATACATAATATGTAATACTAATTGAAAAAGTTCCACTCCAAGTATCAGTATGGTATTATTTTGTCAGCTTTGATGATTAGTGGAGTCCATGTTGTACCCATGGATGTATTAAGAGAACGGTTGTACCAGACTAACCTGAGTGTATTAGTGTTCACTGCCATCCAGTGGTCACATTCAGGAACTGCAACACTGCATTCAATTAGCAACGATAGTTGGAAAAACTAGTACTGCCTAAGGTGAGCATTGGGTGAGTGTATTGTTATGGCCTTTTTCGTGTGTTTATCTAGGGGTTAAAATAAATGCGGAACTTAAAGTAGCCATAGCCCACATGTGCAATATTACATTTTTTGATGTTATTATTATTTTTTATATCATTATTTATTTATTTATTTTTGTTATGGGAAAAATATGTATATTTTACGTATGACTATTATTTAGAGGTATTATTGGTAGGGGTATTATTGAGGGTAGTAAATATGAATACTACGAACATTACACTCATGTTAATAGTAAGCCTATCTGCATTAATAAAAATGCATATTGCATATGCAAATTGGAAATGTTCTTACGGTTTTAAGTCTGTTTTGTTGAATGTCATGTCTGTGCTGTTGCATTTGGCAAATTCTAAAGACATCTTTTATCTTTATATAAGCCTACCTTTGCACCTTGTAAAATAAATAGCCCTGCCATGGTTCTATTCCCCGTAGCCTCATGCGTTAGTCAGTCACCTGAGGGCTCAAAGTCACTGCTCATGCCTAGAGTTACAAAATGGTTCTTTCTTCTTTGAGGTTAGCCTACGGCAGTTGGTCTCCACACTGTTGCGTTACTGCCTCCTTTAGATTTCACTCTCCATTCATCTTAAACTCGTATTTCCAGCTCAGCCCCGATAAAAACTAATTAACACTTTCCTTCCTTGACCAATCTCTAATATAGGGCATACTTTTAACATTATGTTACTCTGCTCTCCCTATTTCTTGTAGGCCTAATTGTGTCACCATTTCTTGCCTTTCCTGTGTACATTTTCTGCATGACAGAAGGACATGCTCAACTGTTACAGTCTGTCATCACAACACAAGAGCACAAGACCCATTGGATGTTTTTAATGAAAAGTGTAGCCTACTGTGTAGGTTTATTGCTCATTTCTTGGCCTGCATGCTCTTTCAGTTTTCTTCTCCGACTTATATACATGCAACTCTTTTTTTGATTAAGTGAAAAGTGTTTCCCTTTTATTGCGTTATCCCAAACACTGTTGCCACTGCTGATTACCTTTCTCCAAACTTCCCTCTAATTTTGATTATTTAATATTGACTTAAACACTTCCCTATTTTCCTGCCTCTCTTGCCTTCCTGGCTGCTCGCTTTTTTCCAAGGATACCTGAATGGGCTGGGACCCACCAGCGTTATTTATCTTTCCCCCCCCCCTCTAACCATTCTCGAGTTTAAAGCATTAAGGCCATTTCAATGTTTCTTTTAGGCTATGTGCACTTAATGTTAATTATAAACACCACGAATATCACGACAGTACTTCTTCCTTAACTCGATGACGGCAGTTTTACGAGGATCACGAGAACGCATCAGAGCAGGGGCGGTCTTTGAAAAGTTTTCAGGAAGGTGTTTGACAAAACGAAACTGTCCCAACTTTGACGGGAAGACTTTTCCAGCTCGTCTTTAAATTGTTTAACAGGCATTATTTTGGGTGAAAATGCAGAGCAGTGCTTACGGGGCGTCGTTGGCTGGCGGTGCTTTTGATTTAGTACATTTTGTAACACAGCCTCAAACCATTTTGCGCTGCCTGAGCTGGGTGAGTGACTCCACGGAAACATTAGCTAGCATCAAAGTTAGCCAGCTGTCACATCACCGATGTTAACAGAAGTGAGCTGCCAGGGTCGACAGAAATCAATCGATAATGCAGCTTGTTCACGTTATGCGCTGCTAACACCGGACATGAACTGGGTGTTGGGTTGCAAGCTTAAATAAACGTTACATGAAGTGAAAATTAGATTTGTTTTTCTGTAGCACTTGTTGATATTAGCTAACGTAAGCTAGCGTGTCCAGTGCTGTGTCAGCGCACCAAGCATTATGTTTTCCAACTGAAAGATGGACGATTTGTTTGGCATTTGTGTTGTTTATTCTGCTATGAAAAGTGGACCAGGGGGAATTAAAACTTACACAAGATGTCGCTCTTTTTTATTGTAGTGTTTAATTAACTTACAGTGTGAGGGCGAAAAAAACTTTTCCAGCGTCATCTGTTGCGCTCTACTTGCCCGCACAGTTGTTTTCCAGTGCGTACATTACGTCAATTAGATTAAGTTCTGGTTCAAGCTAAATAATGTAATGATAATCATACACTTTAAACCTCTTTAAAACACATTTACAAAGTGCAATACAATAAGACAAATCAAAACAACAGAAAACAATATAAATTGTACTGAAATTGTACTTTATTTATAGTCAAATCATAACAGAAGTTATCTCAGGACACTTTACATATAGAGTAGGTCTAGACCACACTATAATTGACAGAGATCCAACCATTCCCCTAAGAGCATGCGTTTGGTTCAAGTCTTTTTATACCCAATGCCCTGACAGCAAAGGCTTTGTCACCTTTGTTTTATAATCTAGATTTGAGAACAAGACGAAAGAAAGCAGTTAAGGAGCTCAGGGAGTGATAGTAAACATAAGGTACCATAAGGTCAAAAATATCATCAGTAAGATTTAAATCTTAATAATATTCATGTGAATAGAAACAGGTAGACAGTACAAAGATCAGTGAAATATGAATGTAGAGTTGCAACTAACAATTATTTTCATTATTGGTGACATCTTCAAATGTCTTGTTTTGTCCGACTAAAACCCAAATATTTTCATTTTAAAGTGACTTTTAAAATGCAGAGAAGCAGCACATTTTCATATGTAAGAAGCTGCAACCAGAGAATACATGCTTGGCTAAACTATAAAATCTAAATTGTCGCTGATCTTGTGTGAAAAGTGGATCAGGAACAAGGATCACTTACACAAGATGTCACTCTCTTTTTATGCCATATTTAAAGATGTTTTGATAGGATTTTATTTTTTTTATGGTGAAAGCTTTCTTGTCATGTGATGAGAATTGCACGGCCCCTGCAGCTGCTTAACATAAAACATGTTTTGCTCCTTCCCCATGGCATTAACCCTGTGTGTCTCTTCTTTGCAGTTATTCTCCATTGTGGTCTTTGGAACCATTACAGCAGAAGGCTACGTGAACCCAGCAGAAGACCCCGAAACAAAATGCATATTCAACAAAAACGAAAGCGCCTGTAGCTATGGGGTCGGAATCGGAGTCCTGGCCTTCTTGGCTTGTGTTGTCTTCCTCATGCTGGACGCCTACTTCCCGCAGATCAGCAATGCCAAAGAGAGAAAATGTATAGTTATAGGAGATTTGGTCTTCTCAGGTGAGAGTCAGGTTTCACTCTTACTGCTCATACTAGAAAACAGGAACTGTGCCCAAGAACGGGAAGTGCAGCCTTGTTGAAGTTAATGCTGTTGTCATACTGTATTTCATCTTAAAACAGACAATTTATTTCTCTTTTTTTATTTCATTTTCTTTCGGGTGTAGCGGTTTGGACGTTCCTGTGGTTCATCTGCTTCTGTGTCCTGGCCAACCAGTGGTCCAAAACCGGTGACCTGGAGGCTGCTATGGCTCCTGATGCCGCCCGGGCCATCGTGGCCTTCTCCTTCTTCTCGATCATCACCTGGGTGAGCCTTTCATCCATTCCGTGTGTGGCCAGCATTTGACTAGCAAAATCATATGATAACACATAAACTCAGCTGGTTGAAAAATGTGCCAGAGATTTGTGTAAAAGCTCCACTTACTAACTCTAAACTTCCCTCAACAGGGTCTCTTGTCCTTCTTTTCACTTGGAAGGTATCGCCAAGGCGTCAGTGAATTTGACCAGGAGTACAGAGACCCAGCCAACGACCGCAGTACTCCATACCCGCCCGCTCCGTACGCCAGCAGCAGCGGCCCCACGGGCTACCAGCAGTCGCCTTTCTCCCACAACCAGGAGCAGCCGGGAGAATACCAGCCTCCAGCTTATTGAAGGACTCCGATTCAAATCTATGGATCCAACAAGGGTTTCGCTTTTTAAATAAATATGTGTGCCGATGGTTTCATTTAAACGGTTCTCTGCACTTGCATTTACTTCCTGCAGAAGCGGTCTGCGTATTTTTGGGTGCACTGATGTGTTTATAGTTAATTACATCGTTGTAAGTTGTGTGGTGGATGTTTGCTGCGTTGTTCAAAGTGCCACACCGATCAGGTGGACTCTAAACATGTATTTTGTTTTGTAAGGAGATGAATGACCGTGCCATTGTTGTCTTTGTACCAAAGCAACTATAGTTATTTCTGGACCCCTTTTGTTTATCTTATGAGTGCAAGCGGTTGATGTCAAAGTAATCAACTAATCAACAGAACAGGTCAGGATTTACTTTGTTGCAGGAAAATCTGCTTTGCATTTTTTAAAACTGAAAAGATTTATTTTTTATGTAATATGTTACTGTTTAGTACATACATATTTTTTGATTACTTTCAGATTCATATACTGCAGTTCAACAATTTTGTGATACAGTACATTGTTTTTCAACCTCAAAACAATCCCATATTATTTAATCAATAGGTGCAATGTAACTACTGTAATGCCCTGTTTTTGTTTCTGACTAATCAACCACTGAAAAATGGCTTGTACGCACTGAAAAGTACAATTCATTTCTTTGGGGCAGTTAATTGCCAATATCTGATCTAAGAATGTTAATTTTAATGTTTTAAATCCAATTCTGACACAATTACTTTGTAGTATTAGTATTTCAGGGTGTTGTTTTATTTTAAGGTAGCCAAACCATTGATTTGTATCAGCTACCTCCCATAGGAGTTGAATGTGCCTTTCTTGAGTTCACTTACTGTAGTTGTTAAAAATATCCAATTCAGCAAATGTTTCAGCCAATTTGGTTTCAGGAATTCAGTAATGTGGTAAATTGATGTATTTATTATCTTACTTAATCCTTTCAGTCCAGGTATATGACAATCATACCATTTTTTTTTCAACATTACTTTTTCCTCCTGCTTTTCTTACACTGTAGTTGTACCTGTGCATGTGTTGCAGTTACACGGTTGTGCTCAATGGCTTTACAACAATTCCCCATTAAAGTGCCTTTATACAGTATTCTGTATCACACAGGGGTTGCCAAATAAAAACTGTTCTTGTTTTGAACCTCTTAGTCAGCACATGGTTTATATCCTCTTCTAAAGAAAGACCCGGACCTTGTGCAGAGCTGTGCTCCCTTGGCAAATATTTGAGTATTGTGTCGGTGCAGTAACTTGTGAACTTTGGAAACAGACCTGTAACAATGTAAAGACATTAAGATACATGCATACTTTACAGAAGAGCATCTAAAACAAAGATGTGATTATGTGTATTTCCACATATCTAGACTATAACCAACATTGCATACATGTATTGCTTCTGAGTTAGAGAGTACATACAGTCAGTTCTTGAATGAAAAGGTTCATTGTTAAAAGATTTTGTGAGGTTTGGATAACCACTTTTCACATTTGATGCATTAACAAACGAATCAATTTCACCATTCGCAAATGCAGTTTTGGGTAAAATACACAAAGCTCTGTAGAATGTATGTATAGGCCTACATTTTACAGAGTCTTCCCATACAAAGATATCTAAAAAAATAAAAGATAACAATCAGAAGAGACAGAGGGGACACAAATCCACATAACTGACCTAGTAAATTGCCGCATAAAGAAAAACAAATCAGAAATTACTGCGCAGAATCGATCACCGGCGATCGCCGCCCAATGCATGCCGGTTAGATATGTGTCCGACTTGCTCTGACGTCATGCACACGTGGGCAACGATAATCTCACGAGACCAAGGCGGCCGCAGTTCTGAGACGCAGGAAGCGCAGTTGCTTTTCACCTATGCTTTTCACCAACTGCAAAAGCAGAGAATGTCTAATAAGGGGAGAACTTCCACTCTCGGGAAAATTCCGGGTTGGTACAATGGGGCTAATAGGGAGTGAACAGGCTCTCCATAGACAGGCTCTGGCAAAAGCCAGGCGGACGCAGGTGGACCCACTGCATGCTGGGAAACGCCGGCCTCTCATCTGATCGAACAGCTGATTGGTTCAGAATCGACTTAATATGATGACGTTTTATGTAAACTTTTTTATTGATTTTGAATCGGAGGGATTTTAACTGCGATTTGTCTGATTTAAAAGCTTATTCTGTACAGAACACATGTAGTGAGGCTTATAGTTATGTTTAGAAGTCAGAGAGACTAAATCTGTTCAGATTACAGATCATCTACAGTGTGTTGTTAACTAAAATCAGCAACAGATCACATGTAGAGAATTTTGACAGCTACTCTGTCATAATAAAATCAACTGGAGACTGTGTAGGAGCTACATTTTATTAAATCGGAATAGAACCACAGTGTTTTTGTCACTTCCTGTTCAGCCTGAATGCTGCTGGAATATATTATTATATTATTATATACTGTCTATGGCTGGAATCAGCTGGAAAACTGTCCGACTTGAGAGCGGACTTTTGTCACCGCCCCCGGGTGCTGCCGCCTGCTCTCGTCTACTTTACAGGCGAGGCGCAGGTTCTCAAATTTCTGACAGCACTTGAAGGCCCCGTTTGACAAACCCTCTTTCGCATCCATGCATCCACCGTCGTCATCAGTACATACAGGAAGTAATGAGCGGCTGTCTGGAGAACGGGAGGCGGAGAAAAAGGAGCCGAAGAAGGAAGCGATATAATAATGTACAGCTAGAACCACACGGACTGTGAGCTGAACATCTAACATCTGCGGTGAGTAGGAAACTAAACGAGAAGGTTTCAGTTCGCTCGTGTACGCAGCCATTTGTGATGGCATCTTTGTTAACCTCTGCGCTGCTGGCAGGACAAGTCAGCTAACACATAACGATACATACAGTATACACATATGCAGATAGGATGTTTGTCTGTCAGTCTGTGTGTTTGTGAAGGAGTAGAGGGAGACCTAAAATCGCCACAAAATAACCCTACTAACAGATTATACCATATTAAACTACTTTGCTCAGATCTTTAGTGAATTAAAGGCCTGCAGATCAAGGTGGGAATATTTGGCCCCAGTGGTCTCCAAACTAAATGAGAAATACTCGAATATCAATAATGTGGATCTATTTAGCTTCTTCTTATTGGATAATGCCACAAAATCAAGTCCTTTGTCTAATACACATAGTGTCTTGATATGCAGAAGTTTGGGCCTTACAGCAAAAGTGAACTATTTATAGGCCTCACACACTCTCTCTCTGTCCTTGATCTGTTCCCTTTGAAACTCCCCTCCCCAGATGTCATCCTTTATGGCAACACAGAGCAGAGATACTCTCATTTACAGCCTTGGATTTTGTGGAAACTTTTAGAAAACACCTAAAGACACATCTTTTTAGACAAGCATTTAATTAGCCATATGGTTTTGTATTTTATGTGTTGTTGTTTTTATTTGTTTTACTGTAAAGCACTTTGTGGGTCACAAAGTGTCTCTTGTCTGTGAAAGGTGCTATATAAATAACGTTTACTTACTTACTATCAGGAAACCACCAGTGTTCTATTTTATAGAGTCCTGTCCTGACTCAGGACAGGACTCTGTTCAGAATTACACAACTGCCTATGCAATCAGGGAGGCACTGTAAACTTTCATGTTGTATATTATGCCACGCCATTGTCCAAAATTACTATGAGAACCACTTTGAGACACTCAGAAGTATGGCTGGGCGATATGAAGAAACTCAGATGTCACAATATTATTGACCAAATACCTCAATGTCGATATTACGACAATATTGTAGGGTTGACAATTGGTGCTTTCACAAAATATTTTCACAATTACATTTTAGATAAATAATCATCAATAATGTGAATATAATGATTAAGTGGCAAATAATAGCTAGAACAGTCTAGTAAGTTCAGAAATGATATACCGATAGAGACGATTTGTAGTCTGATATCACAATATCGATACATTGCCAAACCCTGCTCAGAAGTTGCATGTTTAGTAGTTTATACTTCATTAGCGCTGAAACACTTAGTCAAATAATCGATACGTTGGGCAACAGGTGTGATAAAGATTTTCTACTTGACTGTTTTATATCATTGTAAATTGAATATTCTTGGGTTTTGGACTGACAGCTGGACAAAACCAATATTTTGATGACGTCACCTTGGACCTTGGGCATTTTTTACTATTTTATTGACCAAAATGATTTCTAGAATAAATGACTGGTTGGTGATATGCATAACATCTTTTATCGGAGTATAAATAATTTTAGATTGCAATATTGTTATAAATATAGTTATATACCAAAACCTTTTGGAAACTAAGTTGATAAACATGTATAGATAAAATAACTAGATGTGGAGGGTCTCTTCTAGGTAATCCAATGAATTAAATACTTTATCATTCATGAAATTGTAAAAAATGTATGCAATAATTCTGTAAATCAAATATTGCTGCATCTTGCTCACTGATTTGCAATATTACTAACAATGGTCATGCAAACAGAGATATTCAATAGACAGCTACCTCATACAAACTGTATAGCAGAAATGGCACATTTCTAATGTCTTGTGCTAAATGTATTGTCATATCTCCCAACCCTAAATTGTTTATTTTGTCAGTCTGAATATAAACTATTTGAAACCGTTGGGGACCACTTTGAGAAGCTGAAGTTGCTTGTTGATTAATAATTCACATCTCAAATACTGAACATATTTTTGGACGTAACAAGTTAAATCAGTTCCAAATTTATTTTTTTCAAAAACAAATTTTCCTACAATAAAAGTGCGTTTGAGTTCGTGTAGCCTCCCTGTTGACTGTGTAAACGCTCTGCTGTTGTTATCAGGCTGATCTCTGTCCTCAGTCCAGTCCCAGTACTCAGAGTGCTGATTGCATCACAGAAACACCTCCATTATGCACACTACACATTCTTGTAGTGACAGCAGGTTTGCTTTTAACTTCTATTTAGCCAGCAGGATTTTCAGATTTCCACATTTGTTATGCAGGTGAAGTTACTGTGCAGGCCATAAATGTTTCCCTAACCTTTACCTGGCCCTTGGTTGCTATAGTGAATGATAACTTAGTGAATTGTGTCGGCCTCTTGCACGGTTTGCCCCTTTGGACTGGAACATAATCCTCCAACTCTAGTTAAAGTTCACAAGCATTGTATCAGTCTTTAGCCATGGTTCCACAATCTGTGAGCAGAAAGAGCTCAGGACTGATTGTGGAGGTCTGCTGTAAGGATAGATGGCCCACGGTGAGCGTTCTGGCAAGAGGAGACGAAGGGGTAAGCTTTCAATTTAGTTTCAGTGGAGGTGATTTTTGTCAAAATCAGAATCAAAACGGTCTTTTAAATTCATAAATATCTGCTACTTGTTGGTGTATTTTCAGCTTTCAGTTTTCTTGCCTCAGAGTGCGGCCCCTGATGGTGCTGCCATAATGGACTGCTGTTTGGCTCGGGGCCCTCTTATGAAAGAGTCTTTCAGCTCCTGCACTCCTTTCGAAGAAATGCAGCCACGTTTAGGCCACAGAGTATGAAGCTCCTGAGGCCGAGTTTAGAGGTCCCTGGAATTTGGTCGGAATTTGGTTAGGAGCAGATTGCACACATTTCTACTCTACAGAGCCTGGCGGTTACCCCTCAAGTGTAGACCGACGAGGCCACATTAGTTTGTGTGCTTAGGCAAATATCTGTTGGAAATACAGTAGGATTTTTGAGACCTTTCTGTTTGCAACATCACATCATTCTGCACATTCAGTTACCGTGTGTAAAGTTAAATGAACATTAAATTTGTTTAACTGAACTAGGGCCCCAACTAACAATTTATTTTCTTATAATTTATTCTTCTCATATTGTTCTTGAAACTAATCCACTAATCACTTGTTCTATTATAAGTCAGAACAATTTAAAAAATGCCCCTGACAACTTCCTGCAGCCCAAAGTGGCATCTTTAAATGTCGAGTTTTCTGCAACTAACTATTCTTTTTAATATAGATTAAATATGTTTATCTTTTGATTTACAGTTTGGACTTTTACCATTTTAAAGCCCAAGGGGATGTGTTTAAATGTCCTTTTTTTCATTTTGATCAGTGCCCTAAAACTCAAATAATTCAATTGTCAAAGATATAAAACTTGCTTGATATGAGTCATTGACATGAATGAGTGGTTGATTATCAAAATGGCTGGTGAATAATTATCTGTTGATTTTATCATTAATATGTAACAAATGAGGACCGTGCTTGTGACGGTGGTTTGTGCTAGACCAGCTGGCTGTTCCTACTTTCCATGTTCACAACGGCCCTCCCTTCCTTGTCACTGCATGGGCTCCTCCTCCTCCCAGCCTCTACGTTGACAATCACCATGGTGGCCACTTAATATTCACCCAACTTACAGCAGGGCTACTTCCTGCTTCTTGTCATGTACCATTTAACCCGGCATACACTCAAGATTTGGTTGGCGAACAGAGTCTACTTATGGAGAGTATGTGAGTTTAATCACCTAAATGTCTTCTTGTAGGCTGGGTCAGAGTAGGTTTGAAAGAAACTTTGTCTTCAGATCATTTACATTGTTCAAAGATTTTAAAATTTTTTTTTTATTGAATTGGATTTTTATTAACTATACTTTTATTTTGAACATTTAAGAAAAGAAAAGAGTCTATATATACAAACGAGTGTAGTGCAGGATTAAGGAACAAGCCCTTTGCTTTAGTTTTGGTATTTTCTCACCGGGCAAAGCAGGTTTAGCAACTATTCCCGGCCAACTGAAACTCTATAGCTCTAAATTCCAGGTATATCTGTACAGCTCCATTTAGGGATTGACCCTAATAAAAAAAATTCTCCTGTATAATCTGAATGGTGACCTGTATTTGAGTGGAAAATAACCATAATAAAGCAAGACTATGTAACTTTTTAAAGAACAAAAAAACACATTCCTTATTTTACAAATGAAAAGTTGAATTCATAAGCAATAAAACACACCACAGCTCGATTGAATACACTCAGGGCTTCTGCTGCTACAGCTTTACTTGGTCTGATAGTACCAGTAGATTTGGTTGCTAAACGTTGTCAATGTTAACAACCTTTTAGATAGATATTGCTCTACGTACAATGGATATTACTGTGCCGGTTTGCTGACTTTATGACTCTATTGTTACACTATGTTTTAGAATATACAATTATCCCGTCACTTGGGACTACAGTGGCTACAGTTTACAAAAGTTCTTACTTTAAAGTGATTGATTGTAACCGACAAACAGATAGGACCTGAGCCACAGGACCTCCTCTCTCCACCTGGAAAGAGGACAAAATACACAAACGCACGAGAGACAAAACATAGCACTGTAAATGTAGCATAAGCACACCATTCACACAGATACGGAGACACGGAGGAAGGAAACAAACACGCACAAAGGGAGAGAGAGACAACATGGACAACATGCGCACAGGGCAAAGTGAGAATATTTGTTTGTTTTACAGGTGGGAAAAAGATACTCAAAAAATACTCAATGATTTTTTTTTTTTTTTACACATAGCATGTAACAAGAGATACATTGATAATTCATTTACATTGTGCCTTTTTAAAACTGTGATATTGCCTTTGGAAGAGGCTTTTGAAGGAACCATACGTGAGAGAAAATTCCCACACACTGTCCTATTTACTTGAAATAAACATTGACAGTATTGACATACTTCTAGAGCTATGGGGGCACCTAAATAAAAGCTATTATAGATTAGTAGAAACTGTAATCCATTTGACTTACCGTCTCTCTCGATTGGTCTTTAGGTCTCTCCAGGCCTCCGTCCTCCATGCCTGCTCCTGCAGGCTTCACTCGACTGGAGCAGAATGAGCCTATGAACACTCTGCGTATCTCTGTCGGAGGCCTCCCTATGTTGGCTTCCATGGCCAGCACCACTGACCCTCGTTTCCGCCTTAAATGGAGGCCCATTGTGGCCGTGGCCTTCTCCCTGGCTGTGCTGCTGCTGCTCTTCATCCACTTAAGTATGGGTTTGCGCTCCCGCTCCTACGACTCCCCCAGCTGGGGAGCCAGTCACAGTGACACCCAGTGGTCCGATTCCCATTACAACGACACCTACCCTCTCAGTCGACCTGAGCAAACTCCACAGGGCACCCGCTACCGCATTGGGGTCATTGCCGATCTGGACACAAGCTCTCGTAGTGACAAAAAGCTGACGTGGTTCAGCTACATGCGGCGAGGGCACCTGTTGGTGTCCCAAAGTGGCGACAAGGTATCAGTTGAATGGGATGCGGACAGGGTGGTGCTGGAAAGCCACCTTTCGGAGAAGGGCAGGGGTATGGAGCTGTCTGAGCTGGTGGTGTTCAATGGGAAGCTCTACAGCGTCGATGACAGGACGGGCATCGTCTACCAAATTGACGGTGACAAGATTGTGCCCTGGGTCATCTTACCTGATGGCGACGGCAGCGTTGCCAAAGGTCTGCATTACCCTCCTCTCATACATGTGCTGTAATACAATATTTAACTTGAGTATTTCCATTTTGTGATACTTTATACTTCTACTCCACTACATTTCACAGGGAAATATTGTACTTTTTACCCCGCCGACAGTTTTCATTGTCATTACTTAAAATTCCTCATGGGGGTGGCAGAAACTACGCACTATAGCTTTAAACATTGAGGCATTCACAATCTTATAATGTAACTAGAGATGCACCGATTACAACTTTCTAGGCCGATTCCGATTTTCTTTGAGTTAGGCCAGCCAATACCAATTTTAGCCGATTCCGATTTCATTTTTTCTAACCACTTTACAGCACACAGAAATATTTATTTTCTATCTTTTCTTTAATAGAACATTTTGTATAGAACATTTTTTGAACAGATAATGGCTCACTATAAAATAGAACTATATAAATTACTCCTGGTGTGGGAAATTCACACACATCTAAAGTGCAATGTTAGAACCATTTCCTTCTTTTCACATCCAATATCCAACAAAAAAAATGTGGTTTTTGGTGTCGTCCCTCCACGCCCTACTTTTTCCTTGCAGGTGTTGCATATTGCAAACTTCATCTTCAAACGTCATCTTCTGCACACACGCTGAAGAATTTCCAGCTGACATGTTGCAGGTTAATTCACGAGGTTCCCTACATGTGCGAGAATAGCGCGGACACGCGCTTCACACCTGTCGCGTCCGTGTGTGCGCGCGTCCTTGAGAACTGTAACTCGTATAACTTATGTTGTCAGTTAATTGTAGCATTGACCGGCATGAAATCGGCATATGTCAGACTGACCTGCCGGTCGCCGGTCATGGCCGAGCACGTGAAAACCGGCCAATTCTGGTCACCGGCCGGTCTATCGGTGCATCTCTAAATGTAACATATAATAATACTTCAATGACAGCATCCATTTTTCTGCATTCTCGGTGCTTGACTAATGCTTTAAGTATCTGCTGATAATACTTTTGTACTTTTACTTAAATTCAGTACTGTTGCTTGTAATGAAGTATTTTTATGTGCTTACTTGGTACCTAATGTATTTTCTCCTGATAGGGTTCAAAGCCGAGTGGCTGGCGGTCAAGGACAAGCACCTGTATGTCGGCGGTCTGGGGAAAGAGTGGACCACCACGCAAGGCGAGTTCGTCAACAACAACCCAGAGTGGGTCAAAGTCGTGGGCTTCAGAGGGGATGTACAACATGAGAACTGGGTGCCCAAGTACAAATCTCTTAAGTCTGCTGCAGGGATAGAGCCTCCAGGTGAGCACGTAAATCTGGTCTCGCTTACCATCGCTTCTATTTCCTTCCATTTTTTGTTTACGGTATTCCCCTGAATTCTCCGCAGGGTATCTCATCCACGAGTCAGCAGCGTGGAGCGACATCCTGCAGCGCTGGTTTTTCCTCCCTCGCCGCGCCAGCAAGGAGCGCTACGAGGAGACTGCAGACGAGCGTCGAGGCACGAACCTCGCCCTTAGCTGCTCGCCAGATTTCAAGGACATCATTGTAAGTCGAGTGGGTCCGCTTAACCGCACTCACGGATTCTCCTCCTTCAAGTTTGTCCCCAATACAGATGACCAGATCATCCTGGCTCTCAAGTCGGAGGAAGACGCTGGAAAGATCGCCACGTACATCATGGCCTTCACGCTTGACGGACGCATCCTTTTACCCGAAACCAAGATCGGGGATGTAAAATATGAGGGCTTGGAGTTCATATAGACTGAAAGACTTGTTCTTGAGGCCACTGCACTGTTTCATTTTGTTTACAATCCAGTCACTGTTGAAGTTACTGTAGTCGCTGCTTCCTCATTGAGACACAACTCCAATCCTCAAAGGATCGCCTTCATTGCAAATAGAAGCTGAGACTGTAAAATATGGTGGAATCGTTTTTTCCAAATCGGGTTTTGAGAAAGTGCCAGCCAACACAAACAATGCCAGTACGTCTGGTAGGGGGGGGATCATCTCCTTCCTACGGACAAATGTGGCCCTTAAGAGTACTGTAGCCTTTCTTATTATGAATGTACAAATGATTGATTTACCCGACTGTGATTTATTTTCTTAAATACACAGGTTCATGCACATACTGTGTACACTCAAAAGGTCAAAGGGTTTTTTTTTCCCCCTTTGCTCCATATTAAACATTATTCTGTACACATCAAACATGTTTTCAGCGGAATAACTAAAGGTCTGTTTTTATCCTTCATAAAACAATATTTGAAGGATATTTTGGTAAAAAATTAATGATGTAATGTTTTGGGTGGGATTACTTCTTTTAGTAAAAATCTTGATTCCTATTTACCGGGTGTTGTCCTTTTAATACACAGCTTGTTTGCGAAACCAGTTCAACAAAAGCTAGACGTTTTTGTCCTGAAACAAGTTGCGACTAGACCGAAAACTGTTGTGCAAGTCCATGATTTTCTGCTTTTATCTGAAACGAAACTTGAGGGAAAGCAGCGGGAATTGAGAAGTGAACCCTATTTTCACTTTACAAGGGGTGGGATTTGTCTCACAGACTTCAAAAAAGAGGCACATTTTGGGACGACAGCACTTCATAACCTGAGGGGAGAAGGTAATGTAATTTTATTATATGTAAGGATTTAGCATGTTTATTAGTCTTAAGTTTTACCTGTTCATTTTTTTTTCTTCACAGATTTAGTACAGCCAGTTAAAATAAATTTCATATCAATCTTAATGAAAACATAAAGTACAGGTTTTATAATCGACCTTTTGAAGAAATAAATGTTTTGATTTATATGCAAAAAGACCAAATCAACACTACAGTTCCACTTTTGGTGCTTTTGATTAAGATCAAAACCATTCAAAGCGTAATCTTACATTGTGAAGTAAAGCATATTTCTTACATTTCCTATTCTTCCTTGTCATCGTCTGTCTGTGTCAGAGTCCTACACTTGCGGTTGGAAATGCTCGCACAACGAAACCTATTCTTTCTGTGGCTTCTGCTGCTACTTCTCCATGTCTCTGGGAGTGCAAGGAAATTTAACTTGTTCAGACGTGAGTCCGAAGCTTATCTCATTCGTGTGAAAACTAAATAAAATGCTTACACTTTTGCCTTGAAATTAATTGTATGGAAAGGAGTCTTAATACTGTACTAGTTTTCAATGTATAACTGTAAACTATGCAATGCCTATATTTTGTGCCTTCAGATTACTTTGTCTATTAGATTTGCATAAAATGGAAATTTGTCTTTGGCATATAAGACGCCATACGTTAGTATGCTTACTGAGACTAGATGTTAGAATCCCTTGATAATTCAGCACAAGCGCTGTTGTTGGAGATGTCCTCTTGATTGGGGGATGACGGCCTGGTGCCTCCAATACGACACATCATCAGTTGTGCACCCCGGCCTCTGGGTGTTTCGGCCTTTTATCACAATACACCCTCACCCGAGGCTGGCCCAACGCAGGCTGAAGAGACCAGGGTGTATATCGCACTGGAGGCTCCATGAGGTCACATGGCAGCCCATACAGTCTGCTTCCGCTTCAGCCACAGCCAGTGACTGCTTCTTTCGGAAGCAGTTGCAAGGTTTTTGATGAACTTCCGCTGAGCCTGTCCTCTGATTCCAACCTCCTTTAGTAGCCTTGTGGTTGAACTCGCTACAAAGCCCCACACCCAACAATTATGCATCTTAAAATGTTTGAGTGGCCAAGTGGCAGTAACAAAAGTGATGAGTGGATTGTTGTTCCACTGGCATGTAAGTCCATTAAAACATCACAGCAATGCATGATACTCAGCAGTATTTAGCAATAAATAAATGTACACTAAAATGTGATAAGTGATGGGGTATGTTGCAGAATGTCCTAAAAACAGCCTTAATTCTTGGGAGCGGGATTTAGGGGAAAGATATTCTGACCATGCTCACTCAACCAAATGTTTGTATAATCTCTCTGCTGTCATGGTTAGTATCCTATGCCTGTGTTTGCATACAGAAGGCGAAAGAAACCCTTTGCCGCAGGAAGGTGATGTGAGGCTGTTTGGCGGCAGTGTTTCCGAGGGCCGTGTGGAAATCTACCATGAGGGTAATTGGGGAACGGTGTGTGACGATGGCTGGGACATGGCCGAGGCCCAAGTGGTGTGTCGTCAGCTCCACTTCCCCGGAGCCAAATCTGTTGTCATTGGGAAGAACTACGGAAAAGGTGCCCTCTACTTCCATTTACCCCCCACCAGAGGGCAGTGAAATTATTGTAAATAGTTAGGAGCTGTGCTTCAATTCTAACGCCACAAATTCAGCCATCAAAAAGGTCACTGTTTTAAGTGTTACTGCCAGAACAATTAACAAATAGATTCCCTTTTTTTTTACATCATAGCATCTGGACCTATTTGGCTGGATGATTTAACATGTAAAGGCACAGAGAACCATCTGTTTACATGTACTTTCAAAAGCTGGGGAACAACTGACTGCAGCCACAAAGAGGACGTCGGAGTTATTTGTGCAACAACCGGTATGTATCTAAACTCGCTTCATACTCTCCATGCTCTATCAAATGTTAATGGATCAAATGATTTGTGGTTTCAGGTACCAATCTGACCGTCAGTGATTCTACACGCTCACTGGACCACAGCATCAGTCTGTCTGATGAGCTCGGCCAAATCTTTGACAGCGGGAATGGCTGTGACTTCCTGATCTCGGTCCAGAGTGCGACTGGAAACAGAGAGGAGGACGGGACCCCGGAGATGGTTGGGACAACGATTTGCACGCACAAAATTATCCTCTCACAATTCCCACTCTTCAATGCTTCAGAGGGGAGGACCAGCATCACGGTCCCCATCAGCCAGTTTTGCCAACCACATTTCACCTCCTTCATCAGGTATACTAAACTATAATGACTTGTAACAATTTAAGATACAGAATTCATATTGATACCATCCATTTGTTTTGTGAGCGTGAAATAGAAAGCAAAATCACTGGAATACATCTAAAAAAAAAAAATCTAATAAATATTCTACAATCTTAATAGGTACATTTACACCCGCAAAGTGGATGTGACCTTCTCCTCTGCCCAGTGCCTCCACTGGATTGCGTATACGTTTGGGGTGGAGCAGCTGATGGAGGACACAGGCCGGCTGTTCTCTAAAATCCTTCCCGAAGACCCCTTGTTTAACACCCAGGTGTCCCTTTACGAATATGCAGAGGAGACTGGGGACTTGGTCCTCCAGGAGAACTGTATTCAGTATCTGGCCTGGAACTACCAAAATCTGACCAGGTCCCCCGCTTGGACCCACCTCTCCGTTAACCTCCTTGGATCCCTTCTAACCCGCTCAGACCTGGTGGTGCCAGATGAATATTTTCTGCTTCAGACTGTGGAGAGCTGGATCACAGAGAAGGGCAACTCGACCAGTTTGGAAACCCAACTTGACCTGTTGAATCGCATACGTTTCCCTATGATCCCCGCGGAAACTCTGTATGACCTGGAGGACATCTCGTCTCTCTACAGCACTCATAAGAACATGTATCGTGAAAAGATCTTGGAAGCATTCCAGTTTAATGTTCTGCTTTTTAGCAATCTAACTTCCAACCCAAAGTTCAGCAGAGAAGATGATCGTTTCCACCCCAGGGTTTACACCTCTAAGCCATGGAGCACTGTTATAATTCCAGACAATAAAAGCTCTCATTTTCAATACGGGGGGCGGGATTATGGGTATCAGAATTATGGCTATCAAACCTCAACCAAGTCCCTCAGCACACCTGTCCACAACAGCCTGATCTTTAAGCGCAACATGGTTAACTGGCAGGCAGATGTCTTCAAGAACCAATATGAATGTTCAAACCGAGGACTGAGGTGCGACTCGTTGCCTATGGCAAGGCTGAATACCTACGACCGCCTCACCGATCAGAGCAACGTCATCTTTCGTAACCGGCTCCTACTGATGTGCCAAGGCAAGTACATTGTTCATGTCCAGGACTTCAAGGACAACGTGGCTTATGTGAATGGGAGCCAGGTTCTTACCTATCCCTGTCCTGATGACCGGTACACCTACCGCTTCGTAGTGAGACCAGAGTATGCCTGATCTAATAGCAAGGCCTGGCTCAATATTTCTCACATCTGATCAATTTGTCTGCTTATTATTCAATAGATTACAATGATTCTACAATATTACCCATGTGATTTTTTTTTTCATACATTTTTGTTGATTAGCTACAAATGTACCACCTTGCATGCAAGTATAATTTCCTGCTTTCATTTATATGGCAAACAAATAAAGTGGAAAAAAAAATAAAAGTAATTTCTAGATCATTTTCTGTGTGTCAGTGATTTAGTTTTTTACAAATATAAGATCCTAACCTGGATCGTGGTGTGAGGCACACTAAATGACAAGTGGGGCTAAGTTAAATTAATCATCAGACTGATTTATAACTTCACTACTACTGGACATAAGCAGAACTTTTCAGTTCTGGCAGTGCCCAAAGAATATGAAATACACAAAGAAGTGTGGTACTATGAGTAGTGAAATCAAGGTCTGTCAGGGAGCAATATTATGCATTTGTGCAAGAGAAAAAAGGAAATAAAGTGCATCAGTTAGGAACTTAAAGTAACTGCTAAATGTAATTGGCACAGTAGATTAAAGGAACAGTTCATCAATTTGGAAACTATGCTTATATTTCTGAGGTGCGTTAGATGATTGTCTGTTAAATATAAGACTACAGTCAACAGCTTGTTTAGGAAAGGGGAAAACAGCTTCCCAGGCTGCTACCAATGGTGTCAAAATCTGGCCTAATTTATGGTGGCCGACAGGGGCAAACACACTGCAACTTAATAAAACACACGCAAAAAGACAAAACAAGCAAATTAAGAAAACATCTTCATTAATTTGACAACACGTGCAGCATTTAGCAAACACGCTACAAATACACACAACACAACCAAATACACAAACACGCTGCAAATAAAGAAACGATGCAATGCGCATGTGTTGTCAAATTAATGAAGATGTTTTCTTAATTTTCTTGTGTTTTGTCTATTTGCGTATGTTTCATTAATTTGCAGTGAGTTTGCCCCTGTCCGCCACTGTACTAACCACACCTCAAAAGATCACTAATTAACATGTTATATTCTGTTTGTTTAAAGGTGCCCTGCCACACGTATTTCATTATTTTGTGGTGATGTCTGAAGTTCTACCATGGACTCTGTAACATTTTCGTGGAAAAAATGCCTTGGTTACCTTGTTTCAAGCCATTCTAGCCATTCCCCTAGCTCACCCAGTAAGAGCGTTCGCCGCATGTTGGCTGAGTCCTGCAGCGGCGCAGGTTCGAATTTGACCTGCTGCCCTTTGCTGCGTGTCATCCCCCATCTCTCTCCCCCTTTCATGTATATCCACTGTCACTTCAGAATAAAGGGAAAAGCCCTAAAAGAAATGAGAGCCTGGCTAACAGCATCCTTTACCCAGCGCAACTGGGTGAGCTCATGAATAGTAACAAGCTCAGGCAACATGCTGTCAGACTGACCAGCTTTTGTAATGGGCCTGATTTCTCTGCTTATTTCTTCTCAGTGGCCTAGAGCTGACAGAGGAGGTAGAAGTTCATTTTCACATTCACAACATAACATAAACACATATGGAACTAACATATTTCAAACAATGCAAGTAAAAACGGTTTTGTGTGGCAGGGCACTTTTAATCTGTACAAAAACACTCCACTGGTTGCCTGTCAACTGGTCCCAGCCAAGAAATAATCCTGCACATAACGTAAAATGTCAAATTGTTGTTTTTACACTAAGAATTATAACATGATTCGAAATTCCAAGATGGCTGGTTACATGCAAATGCTACCAGCACTTGGTAGGTGGGTGTAATTTTTGTTATACATTCTTCTCTACATTGTTGTATTTTACATGCAGAAATCTGAACAATTAAGATCTTCAGGTGGAGTTACTTAATGGCATTTTCTTTTGCAGTTATATACCATTCAACTAGATTACCACTGATTTGAAAAGACCATATTAATTGGTGAGCTTTAGAGGTGCTGGTGGGCAGATTATGTTACCATCAGACAGATAAAGACTAACTGTTTCCTCGTTTTCCATCTCTGTACTAAGCCAAGATATGATAAGGGCTACTTGCTGTAGCCTTACACAGTACTTAACAGGCAAAAGCCTATTTCCCATAAAAACTATTCCTTTTAGGTGGCTCGCTAAAATAATTCAAATCTCTCAGTTAACTTCTTTTCATGTGAAATAGTAGAAAGTCCCATTTATCATCACACACCAACAGTATGAAAACAAAACCCTTCAAACACATTGTCTTCATTCACCACCATCAGATAAGGTACTGATTGTGAAAGGGATGTGTTTACATGAATTTGATCAAGGATCATGAATCATGGAATCTTCCCAGAGCCTTGCACCACACGCCAGACAGTCTTCAAGTCTTCACACACAACACACTTTGATAACATGAGGGCCTACATGTCTGAACAGGTGGGTAAAACAGCCACCTATAACTGAATCATGGGTTTCTGAGAAGTGTTAGTTACTTTTGGCGGACCAAAGCATGACATGACAAAAGATGATTGATCAGTGTCAATAAAAACATGATTACTGTGTATATTTAAAGATGACTCCTCCACATGCGTTCATGTTTCAGGGTTTTACAAACTCCTAGCAATGGTTTTGTCTGACACAGGAAAGAGTGCTGTACAGCAGCTGTGATTCATCCAAAATTCCTCCGGTGCCAGGTTACGTGCAATGTAATGTGTTCACTAGAGTAAGAGGGAAAGTTCAGATAATTCATCACTTGTTTTGCTGCGAGTAACATCTGAATGTCAATTCAATTCAATTTTATTTATAGTATCAAATCATAACAAGAGTTATCTCAAGACACTTTACAGATAGAGTAGGTCTAGACCACACTGTATAATTTACAAAGATCCAACAATTCCAGTAATTCCCCCCAAGAGCAAGCATTTAGTGCAACAGTGGTGAGGAAAAAAAAATCCTCTTTAGGCAGAAATCTTGAGTGGTGAGGAAAACTTCCTTTTATGGAGAAACCTCGGACAGACCCAGGCTCTTGCTAAGCGGTGTCCGATTGTGCCAGTTTGGGGTGTGATGAACAATGGCAATTCCAGTCACAATAAAGATAATGGAACTATGACTAGTAGTTGTAGTAATTCATGGCGTTGCAGAGCACTGCAGGGCATTACAGGGTGTAGCAAGGCGTAGCAGGGCACTGCAGGGCATAGCAGGACGTAGCAGACCATAGCAGGGCGCCGAGCAGGATTACTGTGACAGCTCCAACCATGATTTAGGTGCCACCCTAATCCAAGGAAAACTGCGGGGGTGAAAAAACAAGCATTTGTTGGACATGGATACACACAGATGGAAAGAGAGACGAGAGAGGAGCTCAGTGTGTCAAAGGAAGTCCCCCGGCAGTCTAAAACTAACTCTAAGAGTTGGTCCAAGGCAAACCAGCTCTATAATCTGACGACTATGAAGAGAAGCAGAGAAGATAAGGGGTGCCATGTCTGCAGTGATACACCTTCCCCCGCGGGACAGTAATATGTTTTCATTATTGTGTCATTTTAGCCAACAAGTAATTGCCCCCCACAAGTCATGACTACTATGTTTGTTTGGTTTGCACAAGAATTTTGAAATTCTATTTAGTGGGTTTTATGAACAACGATTCAAGAATATCTTTTAAAACCTCAAACTCCAATGCCCTTCCAAATTTTTGCATTTGCCCCGTATGTAAGAAAAAAGGAAGTGTGTTGTGATCACACACAATTAAATGGAAAATTGTATGTTGTGTAATTTTAGTGTAATTCAGGATGATGTATTTGATTTTAAAACTGCACTGATAACTATTTTAATATCTACAATGGATTGAATGAGTACATTATCTCCTAGTGATGAACCCACAAATAATTATTACCTAACTTCCATAGACTGTAAATATTAACAGTCTATGCTAACTTCCCATGAATGTACAAAGTGTTTAAGCATTTCTATTGAATTGATTTTATTTTATGGCCCACAACTTTACTGTTTTTATTCACTCAGCTTCTTTCAGCAGCAGATAAACTACTACTATATGCTGCTTTCCCAGCACTAAATGACAGACACACAAAGTTAACAATCACATGAGGGAACATAATGGACCATTTAGTGGCTGAAGAGCCATGAATTGGCTTGTTAATAGCCAGTGTATGTTCATTTTAGCTTCCAGTTTGTTAGATGGCACCAACATTTGGTCTAATAATAACTGGCCTGGCAACTCAAACGCCAAGGTTTTGCTTCCAGATTTGTTTGGTGACTTATGATGTGGGGGTTTGGGGGTCCTCCCCCAGAATTCTTTTAGCATTAAACACTTCATTTTCTGCATTTTGGTGAATTTTTATGCACCTATTTCTACCTTTATCTTTATGTAAAGGGAAACATTAGGCTACAATCCAAATATAACAACATAATGGAAAATATTGCAATACTGCTCGACTTACGACTTAGACTTACAACTTTTCTAATTATATCTGAGTCAGCACACGTAGCTTAGGCATCGTTTATTCTTCCCTTTTTTGCATCTTTTGTTGGGGAAGTAACCTCCGTAAAATGTGCCTATGACAATTATTCACCTCAGTGATACATTATTCATTTAATGTTTTAATAAACCTCTTGATTGTAATATTTCAGATGATTGAGCAAGATTTCTGATCATGTCCAAAACTTTGTGCACATTCAAAATATAACTCATCCCATCTGTGCTCTCTGAGATTTGAAGGAGTTGTGATATTTTGTGAAAAAAAAATAAAGTTATAATATAGGCTATTACGAGAATAAAGTCACTATATTTTAGAAAATAATCTATAGGCTACCTGCACCATAGTCTGCTGTGCATTACGTGATTGCTCAGCTGATACGGTAGATGTCAGACCTGCTGACAGACACAGAGCCCCGTTTGAGACGTTTAGGGAAGTGGCTGTACGCTGCTAAACATCGGAGGTGGAAACCCGAAACTTATGGCAGAAATACACGGAGCTCAAACGCGCAGAATGATCTCATGAATTGGCGTGTCAATGTATGTCACGCCAACTAGTATTCCGTTTTTGCGTGTTATCAAGACGCATAATCGCATTTTTGCGTGTATATCAACGCAAATCGGCCGCTATTGACCTACATTACGAGTTAATTTCCGCCGTAGCGAGTAGTATAAAGAAACGGGGGATTGAACAAGGAGGTAGGTTGGGGTAGCGGACGGGTAAAACACAGGACTTTCACCTGGGAGAGCCAGGTTTGCGTCCCGCGTGAGGTGATTTTTAAGCCATTTCAGCCGTTTTTTATTTTTTTATTTTTTGTTTTAATAAGCCTTACCCAATGTTTCCTAAACCCAACCATTTATTGTGTTCCTAATCGTGTTTTTGTCGTTATTTTCCGTGTTTTTGTCACTGTTTTGTTACTAAAGCCTTTCCCTGTGTTCTTTTCCTAAACCCAAACATTTTTTTTTTTTTTTTTTATACAGGCGTTGTTCTCGCGATAGTACGTTGCATTCTCGCGATAACACGCAACGTGGCGAGGCCACGTGGTGGGTATGTTTACATCAGCTGTATACAGCGTAGGCATACACGTGGATAGCTGAAAATGCGTACAATAACACACCATTTTGCTTTATGAAAGTGGCGTGTATATTTACGCAAAGTCATGATGCCATGTTGCGAAGCCAGATATTTCCCTCGGGAGTTGGCTCAGAGAAAAACGGAGCTTAAGGGAGAGTGAATATTGGACTTAGATGTGTCAGGTGAATTTTCCTCATGTCCACTGGATGTGTGAATAGACAGTACATTCCCTGAAATATTTTAAGTTGGGTTGAGGTGATACTGTGTAAGTGCTGTCTTTACAGTTAGTTCCTCCCCCCCAACCAAAAGAAATCAATAAATGCTGCTTTAACTACAATCAATAATAAAGTTCTTCTGGCTTGATCAGATTCACTTCAATCTTTTTGTGAACATACAATAGATGCACTGAAGGGGAAGTAGAGGTTAAACATTTGCACACATTTAAATTAACACAATATTAACAATTGTTTTTTCTTCATAGGCTTCATAATTAAAATCGTTCTGAAATGCATTTCAAATTAGCCCTTTTGCCTTTGATATTTTGTTTAGTTACAGTGTTACTTGCAGCTAATTGATTTGATGTCAATTGCATTGTTTTTTGTATTTTGTTTTGAGATGCTGCAACTATTATTAATACATATCTAATATATTCCTAATACATTTCTTTTGTGTTTTCTTTCAACTAACTATAGAAGTGTAAAAAAGTAAAATTGTTCCAAGGGACATACATGAGGGGCTCCCCATTGGTTGAAAAACAATTGAGAACCTCTGGTTTCAATTGTTCATCAGATAAAGTACTGCCCCAGGCATCTTAGTCATTTACTGGTAGCATTGTGGAGGAAATGACTACAATAATTGACATTTCAATTTACCAGTATGGGTCCGTTACGTAAAAGTAAAAGTTCCTGTAAATGAGTTTCTAAGGGCTGCAACATTTCTACTGAAACCAATTTAAGACAATTATGATGCTTTTTGGACGTTAGTAGCCAACTCATGGTGACTCACAGTGACAATGTGATGCCATACTGAGGACAGTCCAGACCACTTGACCCCAGAGTCTGAGTATGGTGTAATTTTAATGGGGCTTTTGTTTCAAGCAGATGTTTTCCTCCTGTCCCTGAGGTGAATTTGTTAATGTTGATTCATTGTCTCCCGTTGTCACCAATAAAATCGAAATAGCTGTACAGATGAATGGAAAACGGTGGGAATTACCCCTGGACTGTGGCTTGGTCGGATCATAACAAAGAAGAGGGGGCAGACATGCAGCAGAGGGATGGCTAGTCGAAAAAAAGCTACGCGTTGGTCAGGTCATGTGGCATGTGTGCAGGCAACAGGGCAGAGGAGGTGGGAGTCAGAGGATGTGGGTCGCTGCCACAGCACCCACCAGTTCCCGCAATGAGACCCTCTGTCTTACCGGGCACTTCCTTTTGAGAGTATTCCTAGCCTTGCAAGTCTGTAATTAAGGGGAAGGAGGTTCAGGCCATTCCTGAGCCCCTTTTGGAGTTTGTAGTGGGTAAAGTACACAGGGGGCTGCTTACATTGCACTTCTTCGACAAATCTGCCCTCTTTCAACAAATTAAAACCAAATGTTGATACAATAATCCAGATCTCAACTGGCAAGTAAAACCCTGTTATAAAGTGAGAGTTGCAGTGTGGGAAATAGCTCAGAATGCTCATGCTGTGAGGTCATTTGAAATATGCCCAGGAGCCGGGGACACGGCTGCAATCCGAACACAGCCTACCACATCAGTCAGCATCTCGGTGCAGAGGAAGCCGACTGTTTGAACAGGGGGCGGCAGGCTTAGCCCAGAAGAAAGCGTCTGCTGTTCCTCTGATGCCTTTGCTAAACCGTGGAAAGAGACAAAAGCATATTTCTTCTCATTTGGTTTTGGATGTGTCACTTCCTTTCATGTGTCTTAATATCTGTCCAACGCCCAACATCTGTGTTGCCGTGCCTGTTACGTCTTTTGTGTCTGGTAACTTCCACCCCGCTTACGGCGAGTCATACTGGCTTGCGAAATGTCTAACAATTTGGGAACTTTGCTTATCTAACTGACGGCACCCTCTGCTCTCACTCTCTCTTCCTGCCTGTTTTTACACAGACATCAAGTATCAGAGACCTGTGGAAAAGCAACCAGGCAAAAATGCTTAACTATGGAAAAGACTGGAAACATTTGTTGGAGTGACCAGAAGACTGACAGTCGGTGGCCAAATATGATGTCAGAGAGCAAGGCAGCCACAGCAGATACAGTCCTCTCTCTCCCTCTCTTCAGTCCTCTTCATTATTCATCATAAGCTCTAATCTTCAACCACACTATGCCCTTATTGTGATCCCTCGCTTTGGAGCCAGAATCAACACGGGAGGCCACAAAACCCAAAACTCTTGAGATCCTTAGTTTCCTGAGGTGGTGCTGCAGCGGTGAACTTTCCAACAACAGAGCCATCTATTTTTGTGCATGAGTAAGGGATGAGAAACAACCAAAGAATTTGACTATAGCATAATGTTTCTCTCACAGAAGAGCAGAGGGGTTTGGGTAGCTCACGCTTGGGGGAATCGCCACCAGATTGAATCTATTAAGGCAATGATGTCACTTCTCTCCACTAGTCCACTCCTACTTAACTCCTACTTCCTCAGTATTTTCATCTGTTACAAACAGTGTTTTAATAGTTACTGAAACTAACTGTGCGTGCATAAACACTTTCACTGAATTAAAACCACAAATGGCGGCGTGGGCTGAAGATTACTCTGTAGGACCAACGTCAGTATTTTCTCAACTGTGAATTATCATTAGCATAAATGTTTAAAGCAGCTGTAATCAATTTTAATATAACAATGTATCAAGTGACAATGTGGCAACATTGTGAAAAAATGTAAGGGATTGCTCATAGTGATGAATTTACAAAGAATTATCACCTGAATCTGCAGCACCCCTTAGCTTTACAGAGCTTTAAAGAGTTCTAGCTCATTGTTTAGTTGTCCGGCCAACAACTTCACTGTTTCACTCTCACTGCTCTCATAGCTACGTTTTCAGCTGCTGTTAAAAAACTGCAGTACACTACCTGCTCAGCACCAAACAGCAGGCAGACACAGTTACTGACGAGCTGGGGAACATTTGGGGAGCCAGATATTTTCCTAAATAGTTGATAGAGACCAAAAACAGAGCTTAAAGAGAGTGAATATAGGACTTATATTCACTGTGTGGACACAAACACGACTCCAAATGAATGATAATGTTGCTCTGTAACTGCTGGGTGTGTAAATATACTGTTTGCTAACAAGTTTGCCATATCAACTTAAAATGTGATTATATGTAAATAGTATGTTTTATAGCTTGTTTTTCCTGTTGCCAAGTTGTCAAAACAATCAGTTGTTGCAGGTTTAGTGTGTATTACATTACAAACAATTGAGGAAATATAAAAAAGGGGAATAACTCCACAGAAATGTGTGAAAATTGTCCAATTTGTAGTGTCACCAAAGGTGTTGTAAGATACTGTCGTATGGTTACTGTTACCACAGACCTTAGTGTGACCTAAGGTTGGAGGTCAGATGGAGGTCAGTCCAGAGCCATGACCCTCACAGCCAGTGGTTGAATTGGCTTTTGTAGGGAGGGGGAGCCCTTATTTACGGAGAATGGTCGTCATTCAAAATCGTGCCGTAAAATGACTTAATGTGTTTTTACACCAAATGGGCTCCTTTTCCAGTATTAATGTGTAAAGTAGGGTTGATAAGTTATTCAAACAAAGAGAAATACTTCACAATTCACTTACTTTATTATTATTATTGTTTTAACCTTTTATTGGCTAATGTTAACAGGCAGGCAATGGATTTTACCCTTGGATAATGTATGAAATTGAACATGTTTGAAAATATTGGTTGACAAATATGTAAACATCTTTTTTAAACAAGAAAATTATGTTGATTTAAGAGAATCAGAAACCACTATTATAGCCTTTTTAACAGTGATTGGCTGACCCAGCTTGTTAATAGCCAGTGTATGTTCATTTTAGCTTCCAGTTTGTTAGATGGCACCAACATTTGGTCTAATAATAACTGGCCTGGCAACTCAAACGCCAAGGTTTTGCTTCCAGATTTGTTTGGTGACTTATGATGTGGGGGTTTGGGGGTCCTCCCCCAGAATTCTTTTAGCATTAAACACTTCATTTTCTGCATTTTGGTGAATTTTTATGCACCTATTTCTACCTTTATCTTTATGTAAAGGGAAACATTAGGCTACAATCCAAATATAACAACATAATGGAAAATATTGCAATACTGCTCGACTTACGACTTAGACTTACAACTTTTCTAATTATATCTGAGTCAGCACACGTAGCTTAGGCATCGTTTATTCTTCCCTTTTTTGCATCTTTTGTTGGGGAAGTAACCTCCGTAAATGTGCCTATGACAATTATTCACCTCAGTGATACATTATTCATTTAATGTTTTAATAAACCTCTTGATTGTAATATTTCAGATGATTGAGCAAGATTTCTGATCATGTCCAAAACTTTGTGCACATTCAAAATATAACTCATCCCATCTGTGCTCTCTGAGATTTGAAGGAGTTGTGATATTTTGTGAAAAAAAAATAAAGTTATAATATAGGCTATTACGAGAATAAAGTCACTATATTTTAGAAAATAATCTATAGGCTACCTGCACCATAGTCTGCTGTGCATTACGTGATTGCTCAGCTGATACGGTAGATGTCAGACCTGCTGACAGACACAGAGCCCCGTTTGAGACGTTTAGGGAAGTGGCTGTACGCTGCTAAACATCGGAGGTGGAAACCCGAAACTTATGGCAGAAATACACGGAGCTCAAACGCGCAGAATGATCTCATGAATTGGCGTGTCAATGTATGACACGCCAATTTGTATTCCGTTTTTGCGTGCATTTTTGCGTGTATATCAACGCAAATCGGCCGCCATTGACCTACATTGCGAGTCAATTTCCGCCGTAGCGAGTAGTATAAAGGAACGGGGGATTGAGTAAGGACTTTCACAGGACTTTCACCCGGAAGAGCCGGGTTCGCATCCCGCGTGTGGTGATTTTTCAGCCGTTTCAGCCGTTTTTTTTTTATTTTATTTTATTTTTTTGTTTTAATAAGCCTTACCCAATGTTTCTTTCCTAAACCCAACCATTTATTGTTTTCCTAAGCGTGTTTTTGTCGGTATTTTCCGTGTTTTTGTCACTGTTTTGTTACTAAAGCCTTTCCCTGTGTTCTTTTCCTAAACCCAACCATTCTTTTTTTTTTAACAGGCGTGTGACGTTCTCGCAATAGTACGTTGCGTTCTCGCGATAACACGCAACGTGGCGAGGCCACGTGGTGGGTATGTTTACATCAGCTGTATACAGCGTAGGCATACACGTAGATAGCTGAAAATGCGTACAATAACACGCCATTTGGCTTTATGAAAGTGGCGTGTATATTTACGCAAAGTCATGATGCCATGTTGCAAACGCGACACATCTGCCGCAGCATGTCCACACAGAGCGCATCCATAAACCTGAAGCTGCCCAGCTTTTTACAGCGAGAGTGGACACTAAGCGACGTCCGGTTTCATATTTGTCAGTCAACTTTTCAAAATACATTTTGGGTTACACTCAAAACATTCGGGGCTGAACCCCTGGCAAAATGTTTGATGCTGAAGGAGACGGAGCTGAGCTCCGGCATGGTGCGCACCTGAGGAGGGGGAGCTGCGCTCCGGTGCGCTCCGGCCCAATTTAACCTCTGCTCACAGCTACTAGTCAAACTTCTGTTAAAGAAATAATTAGAGAGAATTGAGAAGATTGATACCACTTTGATGTCTATGTGTTAAATAAAAGCTACCACAAGCAGCCGGTTATCTTTGGGTTGGGGTGGTGGACTATGTCTTGCCTCTGAGGAGTTGCCAGGCAACCAGCAGAGCCTCTGGGAAACAGTCCGACACATAAGCTTTTTACTACTTTCACAGTATTTATATATACAATATTTATATAGCACCTCGGCATGGTTTGTGATAATAAAAAAGACATGGCAATTTCACTTCTTATAATATGGGACCTTTATAAGTATTTCCAAAATGTCAAAGTATTTCTTAAACTTTACTGTTAAATTTCATGGCTTCCAGAAAATTAATCCTAGTGAACCTTTTTAGCTCTGTCATCAGGCCCAAATGACCTTTTGTACACACACACACACACACACACACACACACACACACACACACACACACACACACACACACACACACACACACACACACACACAAATCTACATCCATGACCAGTTTTCCATGAATTTCATGAGCACACCCATACTCCTCAGAGAATCCAGAACATTGGGGAGCCAGATATTTCCCTAAATAGTTGGTAGAGACCAAAAACTTAAAAATTAAAGAGAGTGAATATTGGACTTATATTCACTGTGTGGACACAAACATGACTCCAAATGAATGATAATGTTGCCTTGTAACTGCTGGGTGTGTAAATATACTGTTTGCTAACAAGTTTGCCATATCAACTTAAAATGTGATTATATGTAAATATTGAAGATTGATACAACTAGGTTTTGAATAAAAGCTACCACAAGCAGCCGGTTATCTTTGGGTTGGGGTGGTGGACTATGTCTTGCCTCTGAGGAGTTGCCAGGCAACCAGCAGAGTCTCTTGTTGTTTTTACACTTTGGTTTTGGTCCAGATTAAACAAACAAAATGCTATGTGTTGATAAGTGAGCTTCAGAGATGCTGGCTGGCATATTTAGTTACGTTTCAAAAGAGCCGGGCTAGCTGTTTCTGGGCCTTCGCATCTCTCACGCTTTTGGAGTCTCTGCACTATCATTGCAGCCGGGGAAAGACTTTAACAACACTGTAGCGACACTTTCTACCTATATATAGTTATGACATCACAACCGTACAAAAGTTCTGATGTGGTTTCTGAATCCAGGCTGCATGAGTTTCTCTGTGGAATGAGCTTTTTACTACATTCACATTATTTATATATACAGTATTTATATAGCACCTCGGCATGCTTTATGATAATAAAAAATACATGGCAATTTCACTTATAATATGGGACCTTTATAAGTACTTCCAAAATTGACAAAGTATTTCTTAAACTTTACTGTTAAAGTTCATGGCTTCCAGAAAATGAATCCTAGTAAACCTTTCCTTTAGTTCTGTCATCAGGCCCAAATGACCTCTTGTACACACACACACACACACACACACACACACACACACACACACACACACACACACACACACACATATAAATCTACATCCATGACCACTTTTCCATGAATTTCACTGAGCACACCCATACTCCCCAGAGGATCCAGAACATTGGGAAACCAGATATTTCCCTAAATAGTTGGTAGAGACCAAAAACAGAGCTTAAAGAGAGTGAATATTGGACTTATATTCACTGTGTGGACACAAACACGACTCCAAATGAATGATAATGTTGCTCTGTAACTGCTGGGTGTGTAAATATACTGTTTGCTAACAAGTTTGCCATATCAACTTAAAATGTTATTATATGTAAATAGTATGTTTTATAGCTTGTTTTTCCTGTTGCCAAGTTGTCAAAACAATCAGTTGTTGCAGGTTTAGTGTGTATTACATTACAAACAATTGAGGAAATATAAAAAAGGGGAATAACTACACAGAAATGTGTGAAAATTGTCCAATTTGTAGTGTCACCACAGGTGTTGTAAGATACTGTGTATGGTTACTGTTACCACAGACCTTAGTGTGACCTAAGGTTGGAGGTCAGATGGAGGTCAGTCCAGAGCCATGACCCTCACAGCTACTAGTCAAACTTCTGTTAAAGAAATAATTAGAGAGAATTGAGAAGATTGATACCACTTTGATGTCTATGTGTTAAATAAAAGCTACCACAAGCAGCCAGTTATCTTTGGGTTGGGGTGGTGGACTATGTCTTGCCTCTGAGGAGTTGCCAGGCAACCAGCAGAGCCTCTGGGAAACAGTCCGACACATAAGCTTTTTACTACTTTCACAGTATTTATATATACAATATTTATATAGCACCTTGGCATGGTTTGTGATAATAAAAAAGACATGGCAATTTCACTTCTTATAATATGGGACCTTTATAAGTATTTCCAAAATGTCAAAGTATTTCTTAAACTTTACTGTTAAAGTTCATGGCTTCCAGAAAATTAATCCTAGTGAACCTTTAGTTCCGTCATCAGGCCAAAATTACCTCTGGTACACACACACACACACACACACACACACACACACACACACACACACACACACACACACACACACACACACACACACACACACACACACTACATCCATGACCAGTTTTCCATGATTTTCACTGAGCACACCCATGCTCCCCAGAGGATCCTTTAGTATAATATGATGATTTTCCCCTTCTAGGCTATGTTGGAATGGCAAAACCACAAAATAGCTGTCTGATGTATTTTTCTGAATGTAAGCATATATTAAGATAAGGAAATACCTCACACATAAACTCATAATGTCCCGTGTTTTCTAAGCTTATTTTAGGTTATTTTTTCTTTGCCGATGGTTAGGTTATAAGTTAAGTTGATGTTAGATAAAGCTAAATCTTGTTATAATGGGGGCTTCTAGATTTGGGGAAAAAGTTGAGGTGATGATTTAAGGAAACGGGTAACACAAAGAGAAGTGTGTGTGTGTGTGTGTGTGTGTGTGTGTGTGTGTGTGTGTGTGTGTGTGTGTGTGTGTGTGTGTGTGACTGAGGCTGTATTACAGTAAAGGATGTTGCATGTATCACACAGTCATCCACCTCTTCATGCGACGATATTGTGACAGAACGTGACGGGAAGTGAAAACGTTTGGAGCCCCTGGGCTCCGCTGCTGCAGCTCACTGGCTGAAGCCCCCAGCGGGGGAGGAGTCTGCCGCCAGTCTGCACTAATAAAACGCGGCTGCTCCTGACGGTAGTGGAAAACAGATTTGGAAGAGGAAGTCTGTGTGCCTGACTCAGGTCTTCAACAGGAAAGAACTCCCTCTCGTGCCTTGTGCATCTCATATTTTGACAAGTGGACCGTCTGTAATTCATTTAAGTTGCAGGGGACATTTCTGAGTCATCTCTTTTAGGCTTGCCGGACTGCTCAACTGTTCCTTTTTTTTACCCTCACCTCTTTAAATTAAATAGTTTTCTAAGATGACTTGGACGGCAAACAGTTGTTTTGTCACTCTGACCATTCTGTTTCTGTGGCGAGTGGAAGAAATAGCAGAAGCCTGCAGCTGCGCCCCAGTGCATCCTCAGCAGGCGTTTTGCAATTCAGATGTCGGTAAGTTGATTTAGTGAGTGAAATGAATGCATGTAAGTATTTGGTGAATATATGTTTGAATATAGGTTCGTTTGAGTTATTTCTGACAAAGAATCTGTAAATGCTGAGAGGGAAACTTCCCCTACTCTTGTGTTTACAATTACAGGGGGAGGAGGATGGAATTTTCTGTCTCTCAATCTTTCTTTCCACTGCCCTCCTGTCTTTTTCCTCTCTCTCTCTCTCTCTCTCTCTCTCTCTCTCTCTCTCTCTCTCTCTCTCTCTCTCTCTCTCTCTCTAATCATCTGTTGCAATTCTCTTAGTCTTGATACTGACAGAAATGTACTTTTATCTCATTTGTAGTGGTGGAATGTAACCAAATACATTTACTCAACTACTGTATTTAAGTATTAATTCAAGATACTTTACTTGAGTATATCTATTTTATCTTACTTTGTATTCTACTTCACAACAGTACATCTTAGAGACAAATATTGTACTTTTTACTCTACTAGATTTATCTGAAAGCTTTAGTTACTTTTTAGATTACAATTTATCACACCATTCCTGTCCAGTTAAAACCATGCATCTCCAGTGTTGATTTTGAATGTTTGTGATAAGCTAAAGAAGAATGAAGTGTTCCTTTATGTGTTGAGAAAATTCTCCTTCTTCTTAAGCTAAATAAACTATTTATAAATCTTCCTGGATCAGATGGAAAATGCATCATCACAAAGCTGAAAACAGAGCATGACAGAGCGGACACCATGAAGTGTTGACTTTTATTTATTTATTTTAGATATATGTGGTTCTCACAGGGCAAACATATGATTAATTTATAGAATATGATGCCTTGCTTTAGATAAAGCTACCCGACAGTATATAAAGTAGTTAGAATCAGCACAACCTTAAACATCTACAGCAATAAAATGCAAGATACACATTAATGCAGAAGTAATATTAATCCAAAAGCATCATATGTATTGGTAAAACCAAATTCTTAATACAAGATTTCTTACATAAGCACTTGTGCCACATAATTGCCTGTTGAGGCTGATCAGAGTAACTGTGTGGAGTGTATGTTTCAGAGAAGAGGACAGCACAGACATGATAGTATCTCATCCTGGTGAGTAAACTATGGATCAAGTAGCCTAATGCTCATCATGATGATGCAAACAAAATAACTCCTCCCATCCTCAACTCAATGGTTGAGAGGTTTTCGGTGCACTTCCTTAATGACTACTAAATGGCTATTTAATTAGCTCTTTCTCAAAGGTCATGTGGATCTTTTCCCTCTTATTTTTCAACTATTACAAAACACTGCTTGTTGCTGCCTTCAACACAGGCCTTAAGCTAACGGGAGTCCCAACACTGAGCAGCTTGTGTCGCTATTTAAATTGGTGGTTTGCTGAGGGTCTTTTTTCTTGGTTGTGAGCTGGCTGAGTGTGTGGTATGTATACAGAAGCTGACTTATTCAAAGGTTTCTCTTTACCATTGGATTCCATGCCTCTGGAGGGTGAAGAAACCACATTATCCTGCTGAAGAGTTTACTGTAAAGGAAAGTCTTGATTTCTCAGCAGTTCCTTTTACCCTTTTCGTTGAGATAATTTAAAATGTTGCTACTTCTCAAATGCAGCCAGGTAGCTCATGTAAGACACTTGAAGAGAGTGAAGGAAGTTAGCTAAGATGACATTTAACTTAGGTTTAACTACTTCTTGTTACAAATATCACAGTATCAAAGGGTATAGGATATAGTATAGACTACTACTACTACTACTACTACTACTACTAACTAAGTGCATTTATTCCAATAGTCTTACTTTTGTATTGAAACAGACTGATGACATATGATATATATTTTCAGTTTTCTTGAACATGATAGTAAATACACTAAATCAACTCTCTTATTTCAACACATTGGGACAATGTCTAACCTTTGGCATGAAAATAACATTATTTTTCTAATTCTTCTTCTTCTTCTTCTTCTTCTTCTTATTATTATTATTATTATTATTATTATTATTATTATTAACACTTTAAGTGTTTGTTTTTTTTTCCTTTTCTCCACAGTACACATACAGACATTTTTTTAAATTCCATTCTAGATGCAGGGTTTTAATTATTTGTTCAGGTAGAGGGCATAAGGATTTATCTGTGGATTGATTTAAACCTAAGGTGCTGATAGTCATCGGAACTTCCAGACTAATTAATTTCATCAGTAAGGTCAGTTCCTAACATGACTTTAACACCCCTGCTCCTGCTTCAGCACCATGGATAGACCCTTCTACTTATGTAACATAAACCACCATTACCACCAATGGCCAAAAGGTTCTTGATACCAAAATGTGTTCATTTGTGATGTTATTGGCATGCAAAGTCACTGGTGGCTCCATAGAAAATATATGCGTGGCCAACTTTGCGAAATTATGAGTTGCTACGTTGAGCTGGCACATTCAAAAGGAAAGTCATTATCTACCATAGCTCTGGCTTTACTCTGCAGGCTTCCCCTTCTAGCTTCTGGTCTATTAGTATGTAGACAATAATTTGTATGATATTTGCATGCTGTTAATGCACAGTAAGACATTGCCTTGAGGAACCCTTACTGTCAAAAAGTTTACTGAAGTGAAAGTACTTAAATTGCACGGACGTAGAGTTAGTCAAAGTGTCTAAGAGAAAATTACTCAAAAACGTGTAACTTGCAAACTTAGTGTTACTAAGTGGAACTCTGAAAAATAAGAAGAGTCAGTGAAAGTTTGCAGAAATTGCGATTTGCAATGTCAGCTTTAAAGATGATCTATTTCGTAAAGTATAGTTGTTGTGGAAGACAAAGTCATGATACAGTTAAGAATAGAGGTAAAAGTACAAATCCTAATGTAAATTATAAGTAGATTGCAGTGTAAAACCATTCATTTAAAAGTCTGATCAAAGCAAACTGTAGATTTTAACTGGTTAGTTTCCACCTCTGCCCCTAGTTGACCTCAGCTAACTGTATTTTAATAAAGCCTGGCCTATTTCTCTCTTCATATACTAGAGTAAACAAAATGCCAGCTATAGTTGCAAACATGTACAGTAGTTCCATATGAAATCTTTCCTCATTAATGGAACTCCATCCCTTTGGGTTCTTGGCTTAGGCAAAGGAATACACGGGCGATCATATGCTGCGTCTTTATGTATTTGCAGTTTATTTCACAATTCTCTGTGATTCTAGAGTGTACCACTTTTGTGAACAAGGAAAGTGAATCATTTGAGATTATGAAAGAAAGCCAGCTTTCTAACACGACTTCTGGTACAATCACAGCCCCTGCGCAGCAAACATAGTTGCCATTAAAACCAGACTGAATGTGTCCATGCTCTCTCAATGGCCGCTTTAAACTCCAGGGTGGATAATGCATTGCATCAATCTGTCCGGCAGGTTCACTTAATGTGCTCTTTGATTTCATAATTTTATGCAGAGAAACTCACCTGTTGGGATGTGGGCAGAGAAAGAGTAAACATTCAAATGGCAAATAAACCGTAAAAATGTCATGCCAGAAAGACAAACTATTGCCATATTTCAACAATGAGGTTTTAAACTAATTTCATTTTTAAGTATAGTAAATAAATAGACAATGGTGGGTAAACCCATGTATGCTTGGAGAGTGTTACCATGAGTCAGTTTGAATTTGTAGTTTAGTTTTTCTTGTTCAAAGTCTGACTACTTTGTGGCTTCTCAGAGAGAGAAATGGATGTACAGGCCCTGCAATTACATGACATGCCTTTGCTTTCTTCTTTTTTTCTAAACTAAAACTTTAAACTCCCATGACCACAATACTTCATACAAAATGATGTGTTTATTGTTTGAGTTACTAGAAAATTAGATGGTTCCCTTAGTTGCCAGCTTTCTGAAACTTGTGATTTTTGTAAGGCTTGGTCAGCCTGTTCCAGAAAACCTCTTCATGTCCTGTGAGAATTAGGTATACACTGTAAATCAGTACAGGAAATTAGGTCTTGATTAGGAATAGGCATCAGATTTTTCTTTTTTTTATTATTGTTTATGACTTAAATAGCTGGAATGTGGATGTTTTGCAAATAATGAATGGAAGAAAATATCTTTTTAGAATTTGTCTATTTTAAGCATGCTGAATGGAATTTAAAGAGCTTACCCTCGCCCTCAAAAAATGTTCTTTCTTTCTTTTGTTTTTTAAAATATTGTGCATATTTTCACCTGCCCTACTTTATACTAGTAGAAGGAGAAGTGATCTGTGTGGGATTCTGCACACTCAGGAGAAGGGGATTACCACTAATCCACTTTGTAGCCAAAGAAGTTGGAGAGTTTCTTTGCACTACTCGCTCAAAGCGTTTTGTGATTTGTAAACCATCTTCACTGTTGTAGAGAATCACTCGGTGCAGTTTGTCATTCTAAATCATGCCTGCATTGTACAGCTTATTTGTCAGTATATCTGCTACTTCACAGCAGCCCTGCAGCACACAGAAAAAAACACACAGCTTGCATACTCAGTGTTTTGCACATTTTCCTGGCTACAAACTAAATCCTCCCCCTCTCCGTTGTGCTCTCTACCTCCTCTTCTCCCTGTCAACTTGTATGTTTGTGATAGTATTGCTTTGAAGGGCTGTCTTCTCCCTGTACACAAGACACAGGCTACCTCTGCAATGTGACTGCTATTCCTGTCCCGTTCTCTCCTCTGTTCCCCTGCTCTTTAAGGGTTGACTCTTTAGACCCTTAAAAGGAGATATTCTCTAAGCCTCTATTGTCATTGAATTAGGGCACATGGCCCGCAGCTTCATACCTTTGTCATATAAAAAGCAAATGAAAAGGCTTAAACTTATTTGGTAAGGAAGCGGGCTGCTGATGGTCTGAGGCATTCAGAAGCTGCCACCTAGAGAAAGCAAGGACTTGAACTCTGACTTCAGAGAGAACATCTGGTTAACACTAACTCTGTCGCTAGTCTCCTTCGCTTAACAGCTTGATTTTGAATATGATTTTGTAAGTGTAGTAGTCATTTGAATGTGCACTGCATGATTCCAGTAATCCACAGGTATTTATCTACGACTGGCATATAAATAATAATAAACTGTACTTCAGTACTTGGATTCACATGACAGAGGCAGTGATTGTGAAAGACGAGTCATCATTTTTTGTTGAATGCTCACAATTTGAGCTTGGGCTTCTTCGTGTGGCTTTGATGAAATTTTTCCACTTGAACTGTTAGATTTTTTTTCTCCGTCCAAACCTCTCTGAATCTGGAACTTCAGAGTGCGAGAGAGAGAGAGGGAGAGAGAGAAGGGGGAAGGCAGAGGTTGATTTGCATTTCAGCACCTCTATCCAGACAGAGAGGCAGGCCGGCAGAGAGACCTGGCGAAGGGGAGCATTCTAGTTCAGCTTTTCAGAGATTGCTGACTGGCTTCCTCCTGTGTCGGCCCAGGAGCCTGGGAGCAGGCAGCACACATTCCTCTCTCTGATTGCAGCTGATGAAACACTCATGTTGCCTCTGTCTTCCCAGCACCTGGCACATGCAAACTCCTCAGATCCAAGCCACAGCAATGTGTTGTGGCCAACTCCAGGATGCCAAACCTGGGCTAGGCTTAGATCAGATATAGACAGGCCCAAATCCTGTTCAGTTTTAACATGACAAAAGTGTTTGAATTTGAAACTTTGCCTTTTTTAAACCGAATGCATGTAAATGTGGGTTGTTTTTGTCTCTTTCCAGTTATCAGGGCAAAGGTAGTTGGAGAGCAGTTGGTTGATGCTGGCAATGACATCTATGGAAACTCCATCAAGCGTATCAAGTATGACATCAAACAAATCAAGGTATGTGGGATACAAATTAAAAATAATCGTTTTCATGTTTGGGTATACACTTAATTCCCAAAATGAATCTAAATGTTCTTTCCTGTGTTTGAATTGTCAGATGTTCAAAGGTCCCACCCGTGTTTTCGATGCTATCTACACTGCTCCCACCTCAGCCGTGTGTGGAGTGACTCTGGTGAATAATGGCACGGAGTATCTTATCACAGGTACAACTTTTACCACATTACAAATCACACATTATAAATAACATAACAAATTAAATTAGTTTTCATGTGGCCAGGTTGACTCCATGGGTAGAGAATATGCTGAGAGGTTTATGCCTCGACGCAAAGGTCCAGGGTTTGAATTCGACCTGTGACGATTTCCTGCATGACTTTCCCCCTCTGACTCTCCCCCTTTCTCAGCTGTCCTGTCAAAAAAAAATGAAAGGCGGAAAAGCCCAAAGAAATAATCTTTAAAAAAATTTGTTTTCATGTCATTTAATGCACTTTCCTTCATCTACAGGCAAACTGGAGGCTGACGGGACGATGCATATCACACTGTGTGACTTCATTAAGCCGTGGGAGGCCACGAGTGCCACCCAGAAGAAGAGCCTGACTCAGCGCTATGAAATGGGCTGTGATTGCAAGGTAGAAATGTTGATGCATATACAATAGTTAAAGTAGAATTCCCCACTGCTGAAGTACCACAAACTAAAATAATCTTGAAAATTGCATTGTTTTTTGTAAATTTAATCCCCAACTGGTTCTCTTCTCCGACCCTAAGATCACCCGCTGCCGCTTCATACCCTGCATCATCCACAGCCCGGCGGAGTGCCTGTGGACGGACTGGGTGATTGAGAAGACATACAATGGAGGGCAGGCCAAACACTTTGCTTGTATCAAGAGGAGTGATGACTCTTGTGCCTGGTACAGAGGGGAAGCACAACCTAAAAGGGATTTCCTGGACATCGAAGACCCTTAACTCAACCACTGTCCAGAAGTCTGAGGATGTCTTAGATACTAAGATACAAATACCAAAAACACAAATAAATACACGAGTCAAATTCTTATTTTGTTTTAGTCATAATGTGTGTGCTCTGTGGTGAGATTGTTTTTATTTGCAGGATTTAGTAGGTTTTTAATCAAGCACTTTTAGACACTTCTACCCCTAAATCCAAAGCACTTCCTCATAAACCACTTCTTCCTCAGCTTTTTTTTTCAGCTATTGATTTACCTTTTGAACCAAAGGTATTGTTTAGAGTGAACTATAATTCTATAATGCAACACATACACAGCTATAACTCAAAGTGTAACAATTCTGTGAATCTATGTGTTCATTAGTAACATTAGCTGGCAATCGAGGCCTTGATTTGTGACAGCAGAGCTATCCAGGAACTAGTGCCACCTGTTGCCTGTCCTGCATAAGATTCTTTCTTGTACTAAGTATGCAAAACTCTTCCCCCCCTGTTTTCTTAAAGGTGTGGCAAACCTGTTTCACTTAAGCACAATCTGTGCTTTTGCTATTTGTTTTCTTTAAATAATCCTGAATAGACAAGAAAGCACTTTGAACACAATTGCCACAGCAGTCCTATTTTGTGTCTTATGAAAAATATCTGAAAAGAGGATTGAATCCTCCAATTTGTATTTTTTTTTTTATATTACTGCTCTTCTCTTTGTAATGCTTTAGTGTAAGAACATATTTAATTTAAGGTTATATGATCCACCATATTCTATTGAAAATAGACCACATTTTGATACTTTTTTGTGACTAGTGACAACATTGGTATTGTATAAAGAGAAGACCAACTATTTTAACAGTTTTATAAAAATACACACATTTTATGTTCAGGTCAAATTGTAAGCCTAAATGTTAACTGTCTGACTGGCTCGTCCTTTAGGACAGTCAGTGGTTAAAGAACATATTGTAACCAATCCTGCATTTACGCTACATGCAGAGCCTTTGATATGAAATATGACTTTAATGATTAATATAAAAGTGTAAAAAGATTCCTTATTTGAAACTGTAGTCAAGTATGATGTCTTGTGCTGGTTTCACATGAGACTTTTGAGATGATTTTGCATGCATGTCCAGCTGAAACAATACTGTACATTTGACTATTATATTAAATGCCAAACCCTGTTTTGATGTTTGTACTGGTTATTTTGACATCAATGTGTGCAGATTAACAAGACTCCAGCATTCAGTTTTTATCACTAATTCCAAAGGATTTCAATTAATCAAAGAATCAGGGTGGCTTTGTTTAATAGTTGTGTACTTACAATACACCAATTTTGGTTTTAAGTGACTGACACTGAACTCATTTTAGTCCAAACACTAACATGCTGCAGAGAGAACAGTACTAGGCCTACTTTTGTTCAAGAGAGCCATACAGCAGACAACAGCAAAAACAAAACTTAAGTATAATTTTATTTTTTTATTGAATCAATATTTAATAGACTTAATAGAGGCATGGATAGTAGTTACAGTAGCCTAACTGCTTTGCTACACTTCAACAGCGATCTGCTGCCGCTTGGTGGAGACAACAGCATGCAACATTCACAGACCTTGTACGAGCCTATATCCATGTGCTAAAATGTGCAATTAGAAAATTATACTCTCAGGATTTCACTAGGCCTATATTAAATAATTATATATATTGATAGATAGTTATTGTAATCTGGTCAAGGTTTAAATGCAACCGCAATCTTTTCTTTGATTCTACTGTAAGAGGAGTGACTTCTGCGCTATTCTAGTTTTAGTTCACTCGAGTCTACATAAATCTGCGGGCATTTTATTATAACCAAATATTTGGTCAAATCAATAGGGAAATTGACACGAAAGAACTGCAATTTAATTCCTCGAGGGAGTTTAATGTGAGCGAGAGCAGCTTCGCCTAACATAACTGCAGCATACAATCGAGGATTTATCGGCCCTCTTTGATGTTACATAAAAAAATTGTTAACAATGTATCGCGCCGATAGCATCAATGGTAAACAGCGCTGGCTGGAAGTCACGTGCGGTTCTCTCCCAACAGCGTTAGTTTAAACGCTGATTGGCTTAACCTTTCAGCTACGGCGTGACCTGATCTCCGATTGGCCTTTCATCACTGTCAATCATTGTTGTCGCCGCCCTTTGATAATGCAGCATGGGCGAAAATACCAGACCCAAGAGCTACAGCTGAGGAAACGGACCCCTCTACTGTAAACGTTTTTGGGCAATTGAAGGAAAGGTGAGCGAACAAACGCCGTTTGGACGTACTATTTGTTAGCATCAGCATGATGTAACGTTAGTTAAAAAAACAGACAGGATGTGGCGGCTAGGGATTGTTAGCCACCTGGACGCCGAGATGCTAACCCACATTGCAACACTGAGGGAGGCTAGAGGCTCTCGCCACGTTAAGTTAGCTCGCTGGCTAATTTGCTGTTGCTACTGTCAAGCTTAAAAAGACAGAAACGATACAGCGTACATGACCAATAATTAAACATAGAAGGACCGAGGTATATATCGAGGTAATAACGACGTTTTGTCCTCAAACTTGAGACAGTTCAGGTCGACATTAACGTTAGCTGTGGTCGATGTTAGCAACATAGCATTGAAGCTATGATGAGTGGCCCTAAAGAGTAGACTCTAGCTGGTGTACAGCGGCTGCCCGGCTAGTGGAGTCGATAACGATAATTACGAACCAGGGAACTGAAAAACTGTCAAATCAGGCAGCTAAGCAGTTGTCTAATCAGGCAATAACAACGAAGGGATGAAGTGACCGCAATAGCTGTGCTTCCTTCAGGTGCTCCCTATAAAGTCCATCGTTTGCCTTTTTAGTCTACGAGTGATAATTGTGATTGTAGGTGCTTATTGGTATCTAAATAGTCCGCGATTTGGTTGTTGTCATTTCAACATTAACTGGCCCAGCCGCTTTATTTGTATCAGCACAATTGCGTTAATTAAATAATTTGCCGAAATAAAATAATTATCTCTATGCTTTAGGATGATGGTAGAAAGTATTATAGGTTAATCGGTTCGGTCTAATTTACTGGTAGCTGTTGTCTCCCTGTCGACACATTGTGTTTTATCGTCCCCTGTTGTTGCTGCAACACAGCATTTACAAGATAACTTCTAATTAGGCATTCTTTTTTTCTAGTCTATTGGTTTGCCCACAAATACATGGGCTTGAAATGAATGGAGGAAACAATTCTTAAAAAATAGAAAAAAATCTTGGATATTCGCCGACTTCTTTTTGGATGGGCCACTTAACTATATTGTATCTCTCGGAAAACGTAGGCGTACTGTATTGGTCCTAATATGAAATGCTAATGCATCTTTGCCAAAACCTAGGAAAATGCTTTGGTTTGGTTTTCTTGCTGATATTTGGCCTGTGATTAAATAATTGCATGTACTTCTACAAGTTGAAGAAAACATTGACACCACCTCCACTGATGTATCTAAGCATGTTGGTGTGAGGCATATCTGCAAAATATGAGACAAGCTGATTATAGTAACGATAAATGATATTAAAAAGACAAATACATGTGATGGACAGAGAGCTGTGACATTGTTTAAACAAAAGTTAGTCATTATGTCACTAGAGGACATAAAAGTGAGACTTGTTTTCATATTGAGAGGTCATTACATCTTACACACAGCCATTGCTTGAAATAGCTTAACAGGAGAGTATGGCTATACCTGAATGCAAAACTCTTAAAATGTCTGTATTTTTGGGACATACAGTGATTTGACATCCTCTTTGGTGGTGGTGGTATTCAAACATGCACAGAAGAGGCAGTAAGTCCAGGCTTGCCAGACAAAAAATTATCCAACAGAAGGTGCCGAGCTAGGTGTAATGTAAATAATAATGTTTTAACCATCCACATCTGAAGGTGACATATTTCGTGATTTCCCACGCGTGATTCCGCTCTCAAGATCTCACGCCAGGCGGCGACTATCCGTCTCATGTTACCCGATGTAATTTCATACTGTATGTAAGCTGGAGTTGACAGTTGACCATATACTCTATCTATGCATGGATATTGGCACTTGGAGCCTCAGCTAATATCCATGCATATATCACTATTTGTGAATGGCTCATATCACCTTACAGCATCAGAAAAATCAGAACTACCCCTTTTTAATGACACTGTTTCAGATACTTGCTCATTGTTGCTCCTCGTCACTGCTAAGACAGTCCAAATGCAAACCTTAACATTCGAAAGTTTCTTTGGGCTACATCAGATAAAATGACTAGTTGTCGAAACATAGAATTCTGATTAAACACCTGTGTTGTGGTCAGTGTATCCATGTCGCTCCCTGCTCCTGCAGTTAGCTGCGTCCCTGTGTGCTGTTTGGTTTAATACTCGTGTCAGTGAAGGTCAGCGTGCCCTTGTGCATTCAATGCATGTTCAGACCTCCTTCCCTCTGCACGACGTCACTGCCCACTCTGATGAACACCACTGTTGTGGTGCTCCATGCCTTTGGCATTTTAGCGTCTTACTATTACATCTACATGATGTAATGCTTTTACTTTTAGGAGGGCTTGTTGTGTTTGGGGCACCTCAGCTACATCCTGAGTAAAGTGAGGCGATAGGAGACTGAATGATTTGTTTACTCACTCTTCGGTCAGCATTGAACACATTTTGCCAGCCTGCTGCCTTTTGTAGAAAATAACACGTCAGAAGTCATTCACTGGGCTGACTCTGGCAGACGATTGTTGTTATCTACACTGTAATGGTCCTTTTTAGTGCACTCAGCTACACTGTATTTAAAGGGACGGCAGACTGACAATGTTTTAATTTGATGATATACAGCTTTACTGAAGAAGCATGCCAATTTGTGGAGGGTAACAATACAAACATTGATGCAGGCAAAATAAATAAGAATTTGACCTGGCAATTAAGAGCAACTGTTAACACCTCATGTGCTCTAAATGATCGTCCTCTCCTTATTTCATACACTCTTCGCCACCCGATGTTACCAACGTCTGCTGTCTTGCATAACTGTGGGGACAGCTGCCAAGACCCAGCTGGCTCCTCAGATGCATTCAGTCTTTATATCTCTTGTGGAGCCACGTCAGGATACATGGCTTGGGGAGGGTGTCATTGGGCACTTAAGTGATTATCTGAGAGATAAATTTAACATTTATTTGATCAACTTAAGGTTTGATTTTGGTTCTCTTCAGCTCAGAGGACCATTAAAACTGCCACAGTACGTTTAAAATCCCTACACATTAACCATGTCATAGAAAAAGATAGTCATACTGTGAGATGCTTTTGAATAGGGTGGGGACCTAATAGAATATACTTTATTGTCCCCTAGGGGAAATTTGTCATGGACTCAAGGGTGCATAGTAGTAGTAGCTGCCATTACAGACAATAAATGCACATAAAAAGAAATACAAATAGAAGGTAAAAAAAACGTACACATAGGCTACATACACACAGAAATAAAAAATGCAGAACACTGAGTTATTGCACACTTCTCAGGACATGAGCTGACATGTCCTTTTGGGAAATGAGTGCCATTTGTTTTGTGCAGCTTCATAGCTTCATGTGGGCCTAGTAGAGCTGGGCAATATATCGATATTATATCGATATCGTGATATGAGACTAGATATCATCTTAGATTTTGGATATTGTGATATGACACAAGTGTTGTCTTTTCCTGGTTTTAAAGGCTGCATTGCAGTAAAGTGATGTCATTTTCTGAACTTACCAGACTGTTGTAGCTGTTCTATTATTTGCCTTTACCCACTTAGTCATTATGTCCACATTACTGATGATTATTTATCAAAAATCTCATTGTGTAACTATTTTGTGAAAGCAACATTAGTCAACACTACAATATCGTGGCGGTATCAATATCGAGGTATTTGGTTAAAAATATAGTGATAATTGATTTTCTCCATATCGCCCAGCCCTAGGGCCTAGTGAAGTGAACAATTTATGACACTGACAATCCAACTTTCCTTGCAGTGATGTTCCAACAATGCCGATTGTGGATAAACTCAAGGAGGCATTAAAACCTGGTCGGAAGGAGACGGGTGATGAGGGTGACCTCAACAAACTGTTGGCCTCTTCTGCCAAGAAGGTCCTCTTGCAGAAGATAGAGTTTGAGCCTGCCAGCAAGGGTTTCTCCTATCAACTGGACAGCCTGAAGAACAAGTATGTGATACTCAATCCCCGGAATGAGGGCGCTACGGGCCACAAGGCAACAGAGCCTGCCCAAATAAAGAGGCAAGGTAAGCTCTCAAATTGAACATTTTCCATATTCATCTTTTTATCCATTGGTACCAGCCATTAAAGCCAGTTTCTGTATTACAGTTGTAATAATGTCATAAATATGACTGCGCTCCTCTTTCAGTCTCAGAGAATGTAGTCGGGGGCCAGAGTGATGGGATCCCTTCCCCACAGAAGATGCTCTTTCCAGGGAACAAGCTTACCCTTAAATGGGAGCGTGTGTACAGGGTGGGAGCCGGTCTCCACAACCTAGGGAACACCTGCTTCCTCAACTCCACAGTGCAGTGTCTCACCTACACGCCGCCACTTGCCAACTACTTACTCTCAAAGGAGCACAGCCGTGCCTGTGAGTATTTAAATCATGCTCTTTAATACTGCCAGACTCTCAGCATTTACACTCTCATTCACTTATATTTACATCCACGTAGTTTTCCGTTTTGGAAATTACTTTAACCCCGCTACTTGTGCAGACACATTTGTCTGAATGTCACTGTGGAATGCAAGCCAAAGCAGCTGAAGAAGAAAAACAAAAAACGCTGCTTCAGTTGGCCAGTTTTTTGCCACTAAGTTTTATTCAGGCTCTGAAACATTTAGCAGTCTATGATTTACTGACAAAAAAGAAAACAATAAATCGCTGACCTGAAGTTTCAGTGCTGTAAGTTAAATTGGAAAAATAGTAAGCACCCTAAATAGTACTTTGGTCCAGACCAGTGGAACCAAGACTTAGGTAGGTAGACTTAGGGGTAGGTTGTGGTATTACAGGTGAAGAAGGCGCTAAGATGCCATGATTAAGGCTGTAAAACCGCACAAATTAATTTGCCCATATTTGTAATGAGGGTCAATCTGCTTGATAAATATAATGTTCATTAGCCAAACTCACTGAATATTTTTTTTTTTAAAGATAAGTTTGAACTGATTGTCACCCAACTTTTTAGTAAATGCAGTAAAGGCAAAATAAGTCCTTCAAATTGATTGAAAAATATCCCAAATCATTATTTTTTTATTTAATCTGATTTACACTTTCAAATACAATTTCTGAATATTTTTTGGAAAAAATAAAATCAGAAAATGATCAGCATGTTGCTTGTTTTACTATACTTTTAATAAGTATTTCTGTGAATACCATCACCCTAATTCTGACATTGATTTTTAATCCAATATGTTTTTACTCTGTTCAATGTGAGTTTTTTTTACTTACTGTATGAAGGAGCCACATCAAAGACCACTGTGCTAACCATTGTGTTGTGATGAACAGTAAGAGTTTTACATTAGATAATGTTTTACATTGCATTCGTTATGAACAATAATCTGAACCTGAATACTGTCATAACACATTTCTGTACTCTACTTTTGTGAGTGGCTCTGATTATTATTGTTGTTGTTGTCTGTGTTTCAGGTCACCAGTCAGGCTTTTGTATGATCTGTGTAATGCAGAACCATATCATCCAAGCCTTTGCCAACACAGGCAATGCCATCAAGCCTGTCTCCTTCATCAGAGATCTGAAAAGTAAGACCACCAGCTTCCTTCAACGCGGTGTGAACGTGTCTAGTTCAGTGTTTGAATGTAGGTTGTGTCAGGAGTAGGGCTGCACCATATGAGGAAAATATCTAATTGTGATTATTTTGACTGATATTGCGATTGCGATATGATTCACGATATTGGAGGGAATGATCGTTTTTGTATAATTATTCTCATTTTCATTGAAAATTATTAACATTGAAAGAAATAAAAATGGTAATAGTGTCAGGGTTTCCCTCAGAAAATGTGTTAGTTAAGGTGGTGGGGTGGGGTTTGCCGGGAGTGTTTAACACTGCTCACTCAGAGTAACATTAATAAAACTGGTTGTGCTTTTGGATAGGGGTGTGTCAGATACTCAGGATTGGTATCAATCCGAACTTTAAAAATTAACAAAAAAAGGGAAACCTTTTTGCCACAACATGAACATATAATATATTATATTTAAATAAACAAATGACGTTGTGTACAGGCTAATATTGAACTAACAAAAATGCAAAGGAATGTAAACGACAAAGACCTTTTGGTGTAAACTGCATGATGACACAAACCTTTAACACTAAACTTGGTGACTGCCCTGTTGTCATCATTGAACTAATGGAGAACTAACTTAAGTGCAAAGGAATGTCATTGAATTGCCTTGTTGCTGAAAGGTGCTGTAGAAATAAAGTTGCCTTACAACCTCAGCCTGTCAGTCATTCACCAGGGCATAGAAACCACTGTTGGACCTGCTTGTCTCAGAGGAAGTGAAATGTCAACAGCAACCGCTTTCGCCTCTCCATTAACATCATATCAAACGCTGTAACCACACTTGAAACCACTTTGTCACCACTGTGACTTCAACAAAATTGCAGAGCCGACGTAGTTTGCCCGCACCTCTGCACGTGTGTGTCTGTGTCGGAGATCCACTCTGTCAATATGCAGAGAGGACAGATAAGGTTGCGCTTACGCGCTCAGGCGCTTTTGGAACCGAAATTTGGCACTGAAAGATAAATAATTTTTCAATTTTGACGACGTATTTAAGGTGGCAACCTTAGCTGCACAGTGCTGCGGGAAACCCTGAGTGTGAGGATCTGTCCCAAACAAATATTTTTTTCTTTAGTCTGTAGGATACGATTTGTAGGCCGGGACATCTCTGCAGCACCACAATACTTAATTCAGAATAGTTTGAGACGTATTTTGCCATTAACGACTATTTCGCCCCCCTGCGATTTGGATATTGCACTAGTCCATATTTCGATTTCGATACAATTGCGATTAATTGTGCAGCCCTAGTCAGGAGTCACAGGCACCTGATCTTTGGTTGAATTCTGCCAGAGGCGTGATGACGCAACACCAGCCAAAGTGTCCCATGTGACAACCGCCAGTAGCTGCAGTGTAAAAGTGGAGCGGTGAGACTGCGGACTGTGAATGAACACCATGTAGAGAGTAGAGATGTGTGAGATGAGGTACTGTGCTGTAGTCTCACAGAAGCACCCCCCCAACCTGCCTGCTACTTATGTGCTGCTGCAATCATGTCTCCCCGTCCTGCACCTTTTTTTCTTTTTTCTATCTCTCCCTCCCCCTTTCACCCCCCTCCTTCCCCAATGCCCTCTCTGTCTCCTTGTGACTGCGGGCTGAGAAAAGCAGCTTAAGCACAAAAATGTACACTTCACCTTTTCCCCTCTTTTTCAACCAGAACTTGGAGATGTACTGTATGTGTTTCTATGGTTTGCCTTTTAAATTCATCTAGCTGGTGGCCACCTCGCAGTTAGAAATGCCCCTCCACAGCTAGAACAATATAAATGCATACAATGAAAATGAAACGTCTGTGTAGGGTTGCAATTAAGGTTTATTTTTATTGTTGATTAATCTGTCGATTATTTTCTCAACTAATTGATTAGTTTTTAGTCTATAAAATGTCAGAAAATGGGGGGAAATGTTCAATCAGTGTTTCCTAAGGCTCAAGGTGACACCATCTATGTGTTATGTCCTCAAATAAAAGATAATCAGTTTACTGTCATAGAGTATTAAAGAAACTAGGACATTTTCACATTTAAGAAGCTAATAAGAAATTAATCTTTGCAGCTCTACATCTGTGCCTCTTGCTCAGCACAACCTCGCCCCCCCCCCCAACACACTTGTTTTTTTATTTTTTTTAATACAGTGCAATGTCATCACACTAAAATTGAAAGAGCTTACTCTAAAAAAAAAAAAAAAAAAACACAACCACGCCCACAGAGTTCATATCTTCAAGATGTTGTCTCCCACTTCCCTAAAACGTGCCCTGAACAGGTCATTAGAGCATGGTGTCTTATTCCTCTTTCCCACTAAGGGGTGACTCATTGTCGTAAATGTGCAGGGATGCTATGCTGGGAATGTGGTGATGACCACATCATTCTACCAGCTTACGTGTTCCCCTTTTTCCATTAGGAAATAACAGTAGAGGCATAGGGTTTAGAACTACATTATTTCTAATGTGACACTTTTAGATGAAACGTTAGTCTGTTGAAGTCGGTAACCTGCTCATGAGGTCATGGTCATTGAGCTGCATGTCTGAGATATATGAAGAACTAGCTCTAAGTACCCAGTAAAGTGTACTCTTTAAACTCTGAAACATACATTATCTTCACTGGTTATTCCTTTATATGTACATATCCTTAATTGCCATGTGTAAACATCTTGAATAGTTAAAACCACATTATAACCTCCTACTCTATAATACTATGAATGGTTTTAGAAATAATGACCAGTGTTGCCATAAATAAACCCTTTTTCATCCTTTTAATTCTGACAGGACATTGTCAGGTTAGGAATTAGAGCACTTGTCTTTTATTAGCCTTTTTTCTCTGTTTCGCATATTCCTATTTTTAAGGAATACAAATGTTGGCAGAACAAAGGATTAACAATTTTTCTCTAGCTGCTCTGTCTTCTTTGCTGTCAGAGTGTCTGTGGATTGTCTCTGACATAATTCAGATATAAAAAATTTGGGCTTTCAATAGTTTAACATTTATGCAATAAACATTCTGTGCAGTGACTAATACACAGGCTCAACCTTATTTTTAAACTTAAATGTTAAATATAATTGCAACACATATTTCTGAACACTTTCAGTAAGTGGTGTGGCTAAATCATGAATAATTGTCATGAAGCACTTCATTTTGTTGATGCATTCAAGGTGGGAAACATTCAGGTAGCACAAAGCTTACGTGCTCTTTTGTCTCCCACAGAAATTGCCAGGCATTTTCGCTTTGGAAGCCAAGAGGACGCCCATGAGTTTTTGCGGTACACCATCGATGCCATGCAGAAAGCTTGTCTCAATGGCTACCCTAAGTAAGGCTTTATTATTGTTTCTTGAAAGGGTTAAACGTATGAGTATAAAATTAAAAACTGCCTGGTTTTACGGGGTCCCACGTGGAGCCAGGCCTGGGAGGGAAGCTCGCTGTCAAGCGTTGGCCAGGGCATTGCAGTACCGTGATGCGGGCATTGTACTGGACCATCGTGGTGAAAAAGGAGCAGAGCCTGAAGGCAAAGCTTTTGCTTTACCAGTCAAACCAACCCTATGGTCATGAGCTTTGGGTGGTGACTGAAAGAATGAGTGGACAAAATGAGTTTCCTCCACAGGGTGGCTGGACTCACCTTAGACATAGGGTAAGGAGCTCAGCTTTTACATCATAGCTAGTTGAGGTGGTTCTGGCATCTGATCAGGATGCCTCTTGGGTACCTCCATTTGGAGGTTAGACCCAGAACACGCTGGAGAAGTGTCCCATCTGGCCTGGGAACACCTGGGGATCGATTCCTAAGGAGGAACTGGAAAACACTGCCCGGGAGACCCTGCTTAGCCTGCTGCAACCATGGCTTGGTCCAGGAGAAGTGGCAAAAAAAATGGATTGATGCCTGGTTTTATATGAATGTTGTTTTGATGATTTTTTTTTTTTTTCTTGTCTGTAGGCTTGACAGACAGACCCAAGCCACAACTCTGGTTCACCAGATCTTTGGAGGTTACCTCAGGTCAAGAGGTATTAACTTTTTTCACATACAGAATTGTAGAAAAAAAATGGCTCTAGAGCTGTGCACGTTTATGAATTTCCACATTTGTGGCTTTTAGTATTACGTTATTGATCCATTACCCAGCAGACTAGACTAATGTCTGTGTCAACAAAAATATATATTGCCAAAACAGCTTGATGTAGTTCAATACTCTTTACGCTGCATTCACACATGCCGTTTTTATGATGCAGCATTAAAAACATTTTCTGCAGGTGTGAGTTTGGTCTAGTATCTAGTAATTATGATCTGAATGTAAAGTGTGCTACATGTAAAGTCATTTCCCCTTAATGATCTGAGAGTCAGATGGGTTGATGTTCTTGCTAGTCTTCTGTTTACAGGAAGTGGAACAGAGGCTTGTGTGAATCATTCCAGTCATCACTGATCACCCTGTTACATTAACAGATTGTATTTCTTAAAAAAGAAAGTAGCCCCAAGTGAGTCATGCTTTTTTCAAATTCTGTCTTTCAGTGAAATGCTCTATTTGTAAAAGTGTGTCAGACACATATGACCCTTACCTTGACATCGCTGTGGAGATTCGGGTATGTTGCACAAGATCTCAATATAACGTTTATTTACATGGAAATATTCTATCCATAGTATTTTCAAAAAATGTCCTCAGCAACACCACGTGTCTGTGTTTTTGTCTGTCAGCAAGCAGGAAACATTGTGCGAGCCCTGGAACTGTTTGTTAAACCAGATGTACTAAGCGGAGAGAATGCCTACATGTGTGCAAAGTAAGTGCACAATTTTACATCTGCAGGGCATAAAAAAAAAATGTGTGTGTTTATTCACATTGGACATCTTTTTTTGTAACATGACTTTATTTTTTCTCTCCAGGTGCAAAAAGAAAGTGCCAGCAACCAAGCGCTTCACAGTCCATCGAACATCTAATGTACTGACCCTTTCACTAAAGAGGTTCGCCAACTTTAGCGGAGGAAAAATAACAAAGGTTAACAAAGAATTCTCACACCATTGGCTGTTTTGAAAGCGCTGTCTAATTTGTCAGTGATCTCATATTGCTGTGTTTTCTTTTTTTCTTCAGGATGTTGGTTACCCAGAATTTCTGAACATCCGCCCCTACATGTCTCAGAGCTCAGGTGATCCTGTTATGTATGGCCTCTATGCTGTTCTGGTGCACTCTGGCTACAGTTGTCATGCTGGCCACTACTACTGCTATGTCAAGGTAAGATGAGTGGATGCACATCCTTTTTTAATTATGTCAAATTCTGAGCATAAACACCTTGAGATGAGCCACCTTGTTTTTTCAGGGTCAGAAACATGACATTAACAGACTATAAGGTAAAATAAAACAAGACATTAACATAATAAAATAAAAACAAAGGAAGGAAAAAAAGGCTCAAAGTAAATGTTTTCTACTTATATTCCATCATACCTGGTGGATTGATGTTACAGGAATGATACTAAAACATGTAGAATCATGAATAGAAATAGTGAAATGGCTGTAAAGATGTAATTGCCATAAGGCCAACACTTTAATGGTTTAGCAACTTGTTTAGTTTGAAGCTGCTGTTCAAGAACAGCAGAGCTTATCAGAGAAGTAACATTTAGTTGTAACATTAGTATTTCTTTCTAATATTGTATAACTTCAGTTGCATAACTTTGTACCTAAACCTTTCTTTTTTATTCTAGCTCTAAAGAATCTTCTATCATGGTATATGTCATTTTATGTCATTTATTTTATACCACATTATCAAGATATAACCAAATATAATATATTTCTTTGGAATTCAATTGATAAACCGTAACATGGAGATATCACGTAGTTGCAATCCTATAAATCCAATATTTCCACAAAGCAGTCCTTCTTATTAATGCACAACTGCAACTTTGCCCACAATGGCCTTATGCAGCCAGAGAAATTAAAAGGATAACTAACTCGGGAAATAAACTGTATAGCAAAGTCTGACGGTTAACAAATTCCTATTGTCTCATAGTATATATCGTCCTATCAACAACTGTCATGGTGTCTAAATATTTATACCTGTGGTGGTATTTTATACTCTAATCTGATCTCAAATGAATCCGGGCTGTTTATCTGCCTGAATCTGCTTTAACTGAGCCTGCATTTCTTTTTTGTCCGTTTTTGAACTTTTTTTTTTTTTTTTTATTTTTAAATGTAAAGAAAATAATACAAGTTCAATTAATACATTTCCCAGCTGGCTTCATTTTAAAGTTTTACTTCTTTTTGGTTTTCTCTTAGGCAAGCAATGGACAATGGTACCAAATGAATGATTCAATGGTGCACTCTAGTAACATCAAAGTAGTCTTGAACCAGCAGGCTTACGTGCTTTTCTACCTGAGGTAAGACACTGTGGAGTGCTGCAAGAGATCAAACAAGGTGTTTTCTGGATATATCAATAAATAAACCAGAGTCTTTATTTGTATATTGAAGGATCCCTGAAACCAAGAGGAATGCAGATGGGCAGGCCACCAAGCAGGGGATGTTGCATCCCGGGAAGAACAGTGTGTCTTCTGAACAGATAAAGAGGGCCAACCTGAACGGGCCTCTCTCCTCCCCGCAGGTCACAAAGGTATGAGACAAGATGACATCCAGCTTACTGTTAGACATGTGGACAGTATGTGGGCTGAAGGTATATGTGCAGTTTTTTAATTCAAGTTCTAAATACAATACTCCCCTTTTCAGAAACTTGAGCCTGCACAACTGCGTAAGATCCAGTCCATGGATGGTGGTTTGGGCCTGCCCATTTCCAGAAATGGTGTGAGCTCTCAGCCACAGCCCAGACTTTCCAACTGGACGTCATACTCCAATGGTCCACCAAAGCTGCCAGGTGGACCCACGGTTATCGAGGAGCCTTTCAAGAAGCTGAAGAAGCCGTCTCCCCAGAGCCAAGTGCAGTACCGCAGCTGCACTCCGACCCATTCCAACAACGGGTTTAGCAGGACTGAGGGAGATAAAAAGCAAGGTGGCGAGGGCAGAGGCATGTCAGCGTCTACCTCATTTAAGTCTTTGTCCGACTCTTCCTCTGCCGACACCACTGACTCGAAGGTAATATTTCCCCCGAAAAAGCACAGACAAAAACACAAATCTCTTTCAAAGGCTGGATCATGCCTTTGAGGCTTTCAAAGGCTGGATTTTTTTTTTTTATCATCCGATAACATCAATTAGATAAGCCTTGGTGCACCGTAATGTGCAAAGAGTATTATCATCTAACCTAGATGTGAAAGTGTTGAGACTGTCATTGTGATGTAAAAACATACACAAAATGCATAAAAGCTATTTCACAATATAGCGAATATCCATCCATCCATCCATCCATCCATCCATCCATCCATCTTCGTCCGCTTATCCGGTGTCGGGTCGCGGGGGGAGCAGCTCCAGCAGGGGACCCCAAACTTCCCTTTCCCGAGCAACATTAACCAGCTCCGACTGGGGATCCCGAGGCGCCCCAGGCCAGGTTGGAGATATAATCCCTCCACCTAGTCCTGGGTCTTCCCCGAGGCCTCCTCCCAGCTGGGCGTGCCTGAACACCTCCCTAGGGAGGCGCCCAGGGGCATCCTTACCAGATGCCCGAACCACCTCAACTGGCTCCTTCGGACGCAGGGAGCAGCGGCTCTCTCCGAGCTCCTCACGGATGACTGAGCTTCTCACCCTATCTCTAAGGGAGACGCCAGCCACCCTCCTGAGGAAACCCATTTCGCCGCTTGTACCCTGGATCTCGTTCTTTCGGTCATGACCCAGCCTTCATGACCATAGGTGAGGGTAGGAACGAAAACTGACCGGTAGATCGAGAGCTTTGCCTTCTGGCTCAGCTCTCTTTTTAGTCACAACGGTGCGATAGATTGAATGCAATACCGCACCCGCTGCGCCGATTCTCCGACCAATCTCCCGCTCCATTGTCCCCTCACTCGCGAACAAAACCCCAAGGTACTTGAACTCCTTCACTTGGGGTAAGGACTCATTCCCTACCTGGAGAAGGCATTCCATCGGTTTCCTGCTGAGAACCATGGCCTCCGATTTAGAGGTGCTGATCCTCATCCCAACCGCTTCACACTCGGTTGCGAACCGATCCAGTGAGTGCTGAAGGTCGCAGGCCGATGATGCCATCAGGACCACATCATCTGCAAAGAGCAGCGATGAGATCCCCAGCCCACCAAACTGCAACCCCTCCCCACCCCGACTACGCCTCGATATCCTGTCCATAAATATTACAAACAGGATTGGTGACAAAGCGCAGCCCTGGCGGAGGCCAACCCTCACCTGAAACGAGTCCGACTTACTACCGAGAACCCGGACACAGCTCTCACTTTGGTCATACAGAGATTGGATGACCCTGAGTAGAGACCCCCCTCACCCCATACTCCCGCAGCACCTCCCACAGTATCTCCCGGGGACCCGGTCATACGCCTTCTCCAAATCCACAAAACACATGTAGACCGGTTGGGCATACTCCCAGGCTCCCTCCAGGATCCTTGCGAGAGTGAAGAGCTGGTCCGTTGTTCCACGACCAGGACGGAATCCGCATTGTTCCTCCTCAACCCGAGGTTCGACTATCGGCCGAACCCTCCTTTCCAGCACCTTGGAGTAGACTTTACCAGGGAGGCTGAGAAGTGTGATACCCCTATAATTGGCACACACCCTCTGGTCCCCCTTTTTAAAAAGAGGAACCACCACCCCAGTCTGCCACCCTTTGGCACCGTCCCAGACTTCCACGCAATGTTGAAGAGGCGTGTCAACCAGGACAGCCCCTCCACACCCAGAGCCTTGAGCATTTCTGGACGGATCTCATCAATCCCGGGGCTTTGCCACTGTGTAGTTGTTTGACTACATCAGTGACTTCCGCCTGGGAAATCGACGACAATCCCCGTTATCCTCCAGCTCTGCCTCTAACATAGAGGGCGTATTAGTCGGATTCAGGAGTTCCTCAAAGTGCTCCTTCCACCGCCCTATTACCTCCTCAGTGGAGGTCAACAGTGTCCCATCCTTACTGTACACAGCTTGGATGGTTCCCCGCTTCCCCTCCTGAGGTGGCGAACAGTTTTCCAGAAACACTTTGGTGCCGACCGAAAGTCCTTCTCCATGTCTTCTCCAAACTTCTCCCACACCCGCTGCTTTGCCTCTTTCACGGCAGAGGCTGCAGCCCTTCGGGCCCCTTCGGTGCCCTGCAACCGCCTCCGGAGTCCTCCGAGATAACATATCCCGGAAGGACTCCTTCTTCAGTCGGACGGCTTCCCTGACCACTGGTGTCCACCACGGTGTTCGTGGGTTACCGCCCCTTGAGGCACCTAAGATCCTAAGACCACAGCTCCTCGCCGCAGCTTCAGCAATGGAAACTTTGAACATTGTCCACTGGGTTCAATGCCCCCAGCCTCCACAGGGATGCACGAAAAAGCTCCGCCCGGAGGTGTGAGTTGAAAGTCTGTCGGACAGGGCCTCCTCCAGACGTTCCCAATTTACCCGCACTACACGCTTTGGGCTTACCAGGTCTGTCCAGAGTCTTCCCCACCCCCTGACCCAACTCACCACCAGATGGTGATCGGTTGACAGCTCTGCCCCTCTCTTCACCCGAGTGTCCAAAACATACGGCCTCAGATCAGATGAAACGATTATGAAATCGATCATTGACCTTCGGCCTAGGGTGCTCTGGTACCAGGTACACTTATGAGCATCCCTATGTTCCGAACATGGTGTTCAATTATAGACAATCCATGACTAGCACAGAAGTCCAACAACAAACAACCACTCTGGTTTAGATCAGGGAGGCCGTTCCTCCCAATCACGCCTCTCCAGGTGTCTCCATCATTGCCCACGTGTGCGTTGAAGTCCCCCAGCAGAACAATGGAGTCCCCACTGGAGCCCCATGCAGGACTCCAGTCAAGGTCTCCAAGAAGGCCGAATACTCCGAACTCCTGTTTGGTGCATATGCACAAACAACAGTCAGAGTTTTCCCCCCACAACCCGCAGGCGTGGGAGGCGACCCTCTCGTCCACCGGGTAAACTCCAACACAGCGGGCGCCAGCCGGGGCTTGTGAGTATCCCCACACCCGCCCGGGCGCCTCACACCCTGGGCAACTCCGAGAAAGAAAGAGTCCAACCCCTATCCAGGAGTATGGTTCCAGAACCGAGACTGTGCGTGAGAGGTAAGCCCCACCAGATCTAACCGGTAGCGCCCACCTCCCCGCACCAGTTCCGGCTCCTTCCCCACAGAGAGGTGACGTTCCACGTCCCCAGAGCCAGCGTCTGCCGCCCGGGTCTGGTCCGTCCGAGGCCCCTGACCTTCACTGCCACCCATGTGGCATCGCACCCGACCCCAACGGTTCCTCCCACAGGTGGTGGGCCCATGGGCTGGAGAGATGGGAGCCACGTAGCTTGTTCGGGCTGTGCCCGGCCGGGCTCCGTGGCAAACCCGCCACCAGGCGCTCGCCCGACGAGCCCGCCGTCTGGGCCTGGCTCCAGACGGGGCCCCGGCTTCCTCCGGGCAGGGTCACTCCATCTCTACCTTGCTTCTTCATTGGGGTTTTTGAACCATTCTTTGTCTGGCCCCTCACCTGAGACCACTTTGCCTTGGGAGACCCTACCAGGAGCACAAAGCTCCAGACAACACAGCCCTCAGGTTCACAGAGACACACAAACCTCTCCACCACGATAAGGTGATGGTTCACGGAGAAGCAATATAGCGAATAGAAAAACAGTAATGCTGACACAAACTGTCCTGTTTATATCGCACACTAAGAAAACGTCTGTGCCAAGTTCACACACAAATTAGAGCTGCGATTACTTTTGATGATCGATTAATCAAATCAAGTAATTGATTAATTGTAGGATCTACAAAACGTTAGAAAATAGTGAAAAATGCTGTTCACAATTTCCTTAAGTCAGATGTGCAATCTTAAAATTGCTTGTTTGTCCAAGCAATTTGAAAATGTTCAAAACCCAAAGATATTCAGTTTACAATAACATAAAACAAAGAAAAGAGGCATATTCTCACATCTGGAATTTGCAAATTGGGAATGTTTGGATTTGTTTTTTTTAGAGAAAATGACTGAAATGATCATCAAAATAGTTGCCAAATATTTTTCTTTGTCCGATTTTGCAATGGATTAATCAATGAAATGCAAATTTGATATATTATGTTTATAATGTGCGACTGTGCATACAACATCATGTAGCCACCTTGAACGTAACATTTTTATTTTGAGTATGCGATGCATACTGCAAACTGTATTTGCAGTAGTTTGTACACCGATTTGTATGATGGGGTTTAAGGAGATGCATAACAGCCGTTTAAGGCCAAGCGTAGCTGTACAGAAGCATAACCACAGCATGTGATTGCCTTTGTTTTGGCCAGGACTCGGTGGGTACCAAAAGTGCACCAGTAGGAGAGACTCCCTCCACCCCACGGAAAGGCTCTAATGGCCTGGCGTCTCCAGCCAAGAGCGTGGAGCGCTCTCAGAGCACAGAGGAGCAGAAGACAGTGAAAATTAAACCCCCGGCCCTCAACAACATCACTTCTGAAGCCACCAGCACCATGTCCCCTCCACCTGCCAAGAAACTGGCCCTGTCAGCCAAGAAGGTGAACTTCATTCCCATCCACAGCAGCAGCACCTCCTCCTGTCTTAGTGAAAGCTCATGATACCTTGGTTTCCTGTTGCCTCAATCTACACTGCTATCCCAAATTTGACCATTGATTTCAATTAGTAGTTTTATTAAGGCAAGTAAACGCTCTCATTTTCTAGTTTATTTTCTGGTCTATGTACTGTTATTTCTCCAGTGTGCCTGTCTAATCAACCACAAGGTAGCACATGTTTAGAGTTTGTCTTTCTTTCCTTAGTTTGTTCTTTTTTTCTAACCATTTCTAATTCTTCTCTGCCATACCCTTTCCTCTTTGTTTTCCTCCCTCCATATTTTCCTGCCATCCATTTAATCTTCCTCTTCCATATTTGATTCTCTTCCTTATTTTTGTCACATTCATGGCTATTTTTTTTTAGACCACCAAGTTTTTATTTATGTCGATAACTGCAGGCTCGCAGCCGGAGACCGAGCAGCATTGATGCTCTGCCCTCTTTGCCACGCCAGCAGTCCAGTGACCCCACGCATAAAAATCAACTTAACCCCCTCACCTTTGCCTCACCTACTCACTCACTCAGGTATGAACTCTGAAGCCCACATCACATAAGACACTATAACAAAAAAAATGGGTCTCAAATGAAAATGGCATATTAAATCCAGATGTTTTCTCTTGTTCTCTTCCCAGAGCTGTTCCATTCCATTCACCCAAAGTCCAGTCATCGCCTTTTGCCCACTCAAGTGAATCCTTCAAACAGCAGAGCCCTCAGAAACAGTCCCTTCTCACCACACAAAAACCAAACGCCAGCCTTTCTCCTAAAACCAACGGGCTCCACAGTGCCGGCCCAAAGAGCCCCAAGTCTTCCAACAACCTCAGCTCCGTGGTCCAAGAACCAGACCTCAACAGCACTCCAGGTCATGAGGTCAACCAAAAGAAGAAGAAGAAAAAGAAGCGGCGGCATTCTGAGGTAGAGGCCGACGCAGAGCCGATGACATCCGCAGCTACAGTGACACCGGCCAACCCTGTGGAATCAGCCAGCGAGAAGAAGCGGAAGAAGAAAAGGAAAAAGCGAAAGAAGGAGCGTGAAGATGGAGAGAAAGTATCGGAGAGGGAATGTGTCCCGTCACACCTGGAGACATCGCACCATGAGGAGGATTGGTGTCAGGGTGGCATATGGAGTCTAACATCCCATCCAGATACAGAACAGTCTAAGCAAAAGTCTCCGTTAGCTGCCACAACCCCAACGCAGTGTGAGTCAAATCAGAAAGAACAGGGAAGGGACTCTGTGAAGCTGAAGAAGAAGAAAAAGAAGAAGAGTCAACTGGTGGAAGCTCTGCAGGACACTTCAGCATGCTCTGCATCAGAGACGTGGGTTGAAGTTTATGATTCTTTTATTTATGTTTATATATGATTCTTATTATGTCTCTCCCACCCCCCCCTTCTGTTCAAACCCTACTGCCTTGAGTAAATTTTGTGCTCATAATTAGGAAGTCGAGGCACATATTTGTGTTTCTATAACAACCAGATGACTTCTAGAAACTCCCACAATGCCGCCTGCATGCAATAAACTTAATGAACTTACTTTTTCCCAACAGCACTTCTGAGATGAAGGCAGCAGTCGTTCAGAATGATACGGAAGATTTGATCATGTTAAAAAGTAAATTAAAGGTGAAGAAGAAGAAGAAGAAGAAGAGGCTAAAAGAAGAGGTGAGACTGTGGGAGGAGAGCAGGCGATGCTCCGATGGGCAGAACGATGAGCCTGAAGCAGTGGAACCACCTTCCAAAAAGAACACCATGGAGAACGGCAAAATTAGTAAACAAAGCACAGGTATGTGAGCGTGCACACACCGTACAGGCAAAAAATACACATGCATTTATAGTAATGCTTTCTCTCTCAGTGCCAACACAGAACGTATAATACTGCTCTGTCTTGATTAGAGCCATTTGCCGAAAAAAACACTACAGCCTCATTTATTTGACCAGTCATTTCACAATTATACTAAGAGAGCATGACTCGCTACATTTTGAGAATGCCAGATTTAATCACTTTTTTGCTGATTGTTCAAATCCAGCCACAGTGGTATTTTGGGACAGCCAAGCGAAGGACGGCTACAAGCGCAGCCAGGCACTAGCGGCTGATGGAAGTGAGTTAGGAGACACCCCGAGCCGTGCTGCTCCTGTAGCCTGGGATGGGAAAAAGACAAGTGGGGTGGTAGAGGAGCTGCTCAGGAATGCCACAGATAAGGCCTACGGAGCAAACGGTGAGACGCAGAGTATAGATCTAAATCTTTATATGGCAATAATTTGTAGAAAAAAATGATTTTAAATGCATTTATTTTTCTTTTTGGTCTTATCTAGTCCTCAGTTGGGATGGAGAGGTTTCTGCTATTAGTAGAGATGCTGCTGAAGATGTCCGTCACGCCAGGTTTGACACTGTGATCGACGAGTGGGATGAAGACTTTGACAGGGGAAAGGTAAAGAAGAAGGACATTTTTATTCTATTTAGGTCAGCTAATCTTGTCCCATTGTCGCTGTCCCTAGACTTCAACTTTTCCCCATTTTTGTACAAATGAACAGGTGAAGAAAATGAAAAACTATAAGAGAGAGAAGTGGAGAAGTGGCAGCAGCATCTTCCAGAAGATCCAGGACAGGCGGAGCAAGTGGTCTGTAACACCTGGAGGGAAAAGAGTTTTTGGAGTCCGTCGCTGAGAGTCCAGATTGCTGTTGAGGTCATAGCTGACTGGAAATCGAGACAACAATACTGTATACCAAACTTCTGTACCTTTTTCTCACTTCTATTTCATTTTTTTATTTTTAAACCTCTGTCTTATGTCATGTTGAGACACAAAGTCCTTAATTCTGAGTCCATTTCAAAGCAGCACAGACTACATGGACAGTCTGACTGCCAGCCCCATCTATCTCAATTGTAAACAAACATGAAATGTTGGCTTCAGTATTAAAAACTCACATCCACCTTTTTAATATTGCAGTATTTAACAGAAACCCCCACACCTCAATGTCAAATTAATAACTATATGTTGCCCTTCTTTGAGCCTTGGTTAATGCCCCAACAATCTTGAGCTACTATAAAATTGAGCACGGTTTACCATATTTGAGATGGGTAGGCTAAGAATAAGAGTATATGTGCAACACTTTGGCTGTCTTGTTTTAGAAAGAGCTCCGTTAATTGGAGTTGTTTTAACATCTTGAAATTATTCTATACAAAATTACAAAGATCCAAAATTATTCATACATTAGTGTATATTATTTTAGATTTCTGTATGATTTTCCTATTTTATACCTTTATCCACCAACATTTTATTTTGCTGCAGTGTCTGTGCCACGTGGCTTGTTTTTAAGGACCACATTTTGCCTGCATATTGTTGGTAAAATTGAGCTTGAAATTGCCACTCTTTTCTGAATATGCATGTTGAAATTGGTAACATTTTACTAAGGTGAATTTTATTTTTAGTTGTGCTATCTTTTGGTCGTGTCATTTTTGGTCCTTAACAAAGTTAATTTAATTTCAGATTAAATGGGGATACATTTTAGATCTCAAAAGAATGCTCTGCCGAATTGTATCAACAGTTTAACGGTTTGTGGAAGGGTTTACATCAATGAACAGTACATGGGCTTTATAAGTTTCATCATATCTATATGTTTACCTGGACATTGTTTTCTGACTCATAGTGCATTTGCAGAGTAGAAGTTGGGCTTGTTGGAGGAATAATTGTTTTCTACTGTGCAGCTATTTAACTATGTAGCTCATCTCATCAGTCCGGCGTTCAGAGGCTTTCAATGTGGAGATTTGAGCTTTCACAAACTGTTCTCCACCAGTGTACTGAAATAAAGGGGTTACATTTTATACTTAAGGCACTGTTAGAATGGGACTGCCACATGCTAATAATTTATTTCCCCCTTGTATCTTATATCTCTATGCAATTTTCTGATGCTCATGCTGGTCACCTAGAAACTGGGCTAAGACTCAGGAACCCAGACATCCTGTATCCCATCTTCATATCTGATCAGACTCCCCTTTTTCATATCAAGAGTAGTCGCTCTCCATTTTGCATCCTGTAGAAACTGTTTTATACAAAGTATTTCAGGTTTGGAAACCATGGGATCATCTTGCACCAATCCGGGCACAGATGCGTAGAGAAACTAACGTTATAACAAAATGCTTTGCCAGCATAGAAGCCTGTACAGTCCATCTTGTGCTACCCGTTTCCCATTAACGCTGTAAAGATTTGCCCATGCATTTCTTTTCATTCTAGAGATGTTGCCTTGAATTGGCTATAAAAAAAAAAAAGGATTTAATGTTATAAATATATAATTTAAAGAAGAAAAGACATCGATCTTTAATGTACTACTCAGATCAGTTGGTGGATGTTAACTTGAGAATGAATCTGCAAATGTGCTCATTTGTGTCTAAGAGTTGTCTGTCTTCATGCAAGACCTTCCCTATGTCACTGTAGTGTGTACAGTACACGGTGGACTACGACAGTCTAATTTTCATAGGACGCGTCTGTCGGCTGTGAAATCAACAGAGGGCGTGACTCTCAAACTGACACCGAGGAACATTTGCCAATGTGAATGGACGGTCCAATGTTTGCATTGATGGCTCTATATTTTGCACCACCTTTTCTGACCAGGGAAGAGACCTTTCATAATGAAAGTGGCTCTTACCACACTATAGTTATGAAGGTGCAATAAAGTTGTGACTTTTGTGAGCTGATTGTGTCTTTTTTTGTCTTCTACTGCTTTGAATGAATGCTTTTTTTGCTTGTAATTTGATATGTAATTCTGAGGGCTTCTTACACTTCTGACCATGCCACATTCAGTGATGTTTAACTGGTATTTTGTCTTTGAAAGCTGAGGCCAAGCACCTACTGACATCACTGATTAGCCAGCGGCGAAGAGATTCTGAAACTTTAAAGCAGCTACATTTAATACTTTATAATGTCTCACAATGTAAAAGGTGATCAGCGTGATCAAAAGGTGAAAAAAGCACCCACAGAGAATTATCAGCTGGACCTGCAGCTCCTCTCCTATGCATTATTGTGCGTTTTAGCTCATTGTTTACCTGTCTGTCCAAAAACTTTACTGTTTTGGTTCACTCTTTCTGCTCTCATAGGGTCATTTTTGACCTGAGCAGGCAGCTCTTTTCTGTGAAAAAGCTCTAAATTTAGATATATGAACTATATTGGGATGGGAGATTTTTGCCAAATTGCCCAGCTCTCTCCCAGACCATATGGTAGAGCTAAAAGAGCGTGAATATTTGAGTTTAAGTCACCAGTGGCCAAAAACAGTACTGTTAATGATATGTTGTGTTCAAAACTTACATGTATGCTACCCTTAAGTGGCTGAAAGAGTTATTGCAGTTTGAAAGAGCAACGCACCAGCAGTTTCCTGACCTTTTTTACCATTTATTGTGGACTGAGGGTAAAAATTGTTTGTTTTTTAACTTTGTTAAAAACAAAAATCTAAGGCTTAGGCTATATGTTTTAGACTTAAAGCTTGTGAAAAGTTGTTCCCACCTTAAACATAAATACAATATTTTATATATATATAGTATGTTGTACCATTGTAATAGTGCTTGCATGGGCAATGTCTCTACTCTAGACAGTTCATTTCTTACATCATTCCAGTGTAGTTGGTTAAAGATAAGTTAGCGTGACATCACATCTGGGATGGGCGGGGCTAACGTGCACCGGCTTCTCTGAATGCATAACAACAGTCCGCCAACATCGGCAGACACACTCACTAAACGGCAACTAAGGACAAACAAAACAGCAACAAGCTAAAAAAAAAAAAAAAGTAGCACTTTAGAGTGAGATAGCATATTTAGAGAGCATGCCGTTAAGTTAAAACCTGGGAGGTGAGCGGAGGGAGAGCTAAGAAGAGACCGGAAAGGAAAGGAAGAAGGTATCCGGATTGCTGCGGGCGCTTGTCTAGAGACATCCCCGCTCTGGGACTCCTTCAGCAGCATCAGGACCACCAGAATGGAGGAGGAGAATCACGGTTAGTCTTCATTCCACTCTTACATAGACTGTTTGGCATTTTGTGGACGCTTTGAGCCCCTGACAGTGTGCAGTGTACATGTATTTTTTTTTCAGCATTGCTTACCACGGTGTTCCTGCTTTGCTGTGCCTAGTGTACAGAAATGGCATGCACTCTACTAAGCATAGATGTTCATAATGCTGCCAGTCTGGTGGGACTGTTAGAATGACAGCATATGACAGACTACTGTGCACTTGTATAATTTCCTAAAGTCGTAAAGGGACTCATTACTCATGTTGATTTATTTGAAATGTATTCATCAGATATGAAGTAGCCCACCATGTTGGGGTTTTATAAGCCATCTTAAAAACAGGTGTTCCTTTGTAGTATTCACTGCCAATGCCAAAAGGATATAAAATGATCTGTATGATGAATTATTACATATCACACTGCAGCTGTGACTGCATGGTGGACAGTGTAGAAATCCACATATTTAGCCTACACAGTAGAGTTAATGCAGTGAAAGATAGAAAAGTTCCAGCTCTTATGGGAATTAAGTTGCAAACAGATTTATTTATACCTCAGATGACACAGGATGATACAGGAAGTTCAATGTCCTGACATCATGTGCCCCATGATGATGTCAGGCCATGATGAGCTAGCTGATGGCTCAGCTTAGGCTATGATAGAGGCTTCATCTCAATTATTTAGCAGTTTAGTTTTTCTGGGATCTTAATGCATCTCAAAATAGAACCACCAGCAATGGCCTCATTGCAAAACTGATGCTCTGTAGAAAGAAGGGAGGGCTGGTACCCCACATTGCTTTCTGTGAGTCCCATAAATGTACCCGTGTAAGATAACAGTATAGAATGAAATAACATTTTACTAGAATTGTACCTGGTACTATTTCATGTTACAAAAACAATTGATTGATTGATATTAGGGATTGAAAAACGAACGAAAATGTATCTAAGTAAAAGATTGTACAATTGTACTAATGCTTCGCTTACCAATCTTTTATAAGACACAAGGCACACAGGGTCCAGAAGTGACTTCTTGCATACAGCGTTTTTGCTCTTGGCTTGTCATATTTATTTGCAGTCGTCTTCCCTTGTCAGTTTTTTCCTATTTGCAAGAAGAGTTGACAGTTATGTAATTATCTGCACAAGTGTGAGGCACAAGAGGAAGGACATGCCAAAGCTCCCAGTGCATTCAAATAAAACTCTCTCCGTCCCTGACACCTACTTAGTCGAGTCAGTGGCTTGTGGATCTGAATGAGTAAGTATAAGTCATCTCTTCTGTCCCTGCGCAACCATGTCTGTTCAGCATAATTGAAGTCTGAGAAGGAGAGAGGATAAAAAAATCAATCCATCCACTGTCAAGACTTAACGCCAACAGACTTCATTTTATTTTGGCACAGCTGTGTTTCCTCTATTTTATTATTTAAGTAGACGTATGCATTTGCAGTGTGTCTGAGGACAATCTCTGTATTTTACAGCTTTGCAATGTCATATCTAGCATCACCTTCTAAAAATTAAGACAGGGTTACCATACTGTGTTTTTGCACTCTGTTCCTGTGATGTTGCTAGGTGCTGGTGCCCTAAACCAGCTATCTTGGGATTCGTTGGCTGCATTCTGTTTCAAGACTCACTTCAAAGGCAACTGTTTTATCGTTTTTTTTCTTTTCGTGCTCTTTTGCCCCACCTGCACCTGTCAGTGCAGATCTGTTCTCCTTTGCATAATGAAATTTGTGCACACAAAGGAAACTGTGTGCTGGTTAATAGGCGTGGTGCGCTATAGTGACAGGTACATGTGGTTGCTGTGGTTATGGGTGTCATCTCTCCTCTCAGTTTGAAAAAGAGTTGACGCTGCTGCTGGCCTGTAATGTGTTGTTTTCTACTGTATACTGTCACTCTCAGCCATGTTATCTGACAGGTTTACTCCAGGTTTAAGCTCCTCTCTCGTTCAAAGCACACTCTTAGAAAAAGCTGTCAAAGCAGCAGCAGCAGCAAAATCTCAGTGGACTTATGCAGACATATAGTAGGCTATTCCTGGTTAAAAAAAAAAAAAAAAAAAGTGTCATGAAAATCAAAAGATAAAAATGATAAGAAGTTTAAATCTGTCACTTCACAGTCAATTCAAACCTGCACTTGTGTTGCAGTTGTTCTTACGTAACCATGTAAGATACCAGTCTAGAAATAATTCAACATCATCCCTTTGTTTTCCATCATTAAATCTGCACCCATACAAAGAGTTTTAGATAAAGAGAAGCACACAAAAGGAGGATGTTAAAGCTTTGAGACGGCTAAAACAAAAAGTGGGCTAGGGTGCCGGATGATGTTACTTAACACATTCAATCCATATTTAGCCTGTTAAGCTTTATTCTGGTGAGTATTCAGTTGTTCCAGCATAGGTGCTTATTCTGCTGTTAGCCAGTTCTTATTCACTGGAGGTGATGCTAACAGTGTACTGCTATGTAGGAGTTCCACCAACACAGACCAGCAAGCTCTCTGTAGGTTTTTTTTACCCAAATGGGGAAACACTTTCATCACATAGAAAACTTGCCTGCCTATATGACTGTTTGAAGCCAAAATATGAGTGATTTTCTTTAGAATCTCCTGTAGACTGCTTGCAGTTTTCTGCCTACAGTGTTTGTACATGAGTTGTTCAACCTACGTACAGTTCCAATTCAATCTGCTGCAAGGTAAACTGCACTTGGTGTGTGAGCGAATCCTTCTGGCCTGTTTAGTGAACTAAGAATAAAGGTGTTGTTACATGCTATGTCCACCTGGTGGCATGTATGCGTAACAGCTCAACTAAAGTGTTGATGTGGTTCCAGTTCAAGGCCAAGGCTAAACTACATACAGTATGCAGCACTGTGCAGAGGAAACAACATCTCAGCAGCCACTGTATGTGCTAAATGAAGATGTTTGCCTCATGATCTACTTAGATGTGGCTGCACCAGATATTGTTGTAATGCAAACATGTATTGATTGCTATTAGGAAGCTCTATTTTTTAATTAATAGCCTCTACCTACCTGGAGGTAGAGATTGAAGGATCAGCTACAGAACAGCTGTAAAACTGTAATATCTTGATTATACAGGATTACTGCTCAATTAGAAATATGTTATTGTGGATTGGTGTGGTTTTATATATTATGCTATTATAGTGGGCAACGTGTTTCCCCCTTGACTGCAGACTGTTAAGTATTCACAGTTAATTGAACTGAGCATGCATGTGAATATTTGTGGACCAAAAATTCTTAGTCTATAACTTTAAATATTAAATATTAATGTTACACGCAATAAACAAAAGGGAGAACCACTCCTGCTTCATGGAGCTACTAGATGTCAAAAACTCCACTGGGAACCTTTAAGGGATGTCCAGGCTGTCAGTGACTGCTATTAGTATCTCTCTCTCTCTCTCTCTCTCTCTCTCTCTCCCTATATATATATATATATATATATATATATCTGTCTATCTGTTTACTTATTAATACTCTGCAGGTGCAGAGCGAGGTGCTGACTGCTGACAACACACTCTTATTCAGATAGGTAACGTGGAGCCTAGCGGAAGGAGCAGAATATGCATACTAAAAATGAGAGGAAAACATTTGTGCTGACTTTGCCGTGCCGCTGATCCTCTTGTGACAGAGCTGCTCCTCTGGGCGATGTGCAGCTGCAGCATTTTTAGGTGGTCAGGACTGACTTTGCAGTTCATGCAGGGGTCCCTCTGAGGCAATCTGCCCTCCGGCAATGAACTGGGAAATGATTGTTAAATCAGAAGTGATGTCATCGCCATGCAGACTGTAGAAATGCAGCATGTGTCAGATCTACCTTGTCGCGTTCTGTAATTGCCACCTAGCCTGAGTTGCTGACATGCGTGCCCCTAATGACAGGGAGGGCAGAGTTGAAAAAATAATTAATGACTGACACTGAATGAGATGGGCTGTTATTAAAGAGTGAGAGACACTTTGTGCGATGGGCAGGTATAGGCAAATTTAGAGTGGCAGTAGCCAAGAGTGGAGGTAAACATTCCTGCTTTGCTCCACAAGAGGATGTGAAAATCCAAACCAAATAAATTGGTGTTGATTATGAGCACATCTTTGGCAGAACCAGACCAGTTTATTTTGTGTGTGTGTGTGTGTGTGTGTGTGTGTGTGTGTGTATGTGTATGTGTATAAGCCCCATGTGTGTTATGTGGCTTCAAGACCCCTAAAATGTGTCTGTGTCGTGGTGAAAAACCTCAATAGGTGTGTGAAGATATAATCTAATCAAAACAAAAACCTCACAGTGTTTTGCCCAGGAGCAAATGATTTCTCCACCCCGTTGCCAAGCAACAATGAAATCTTGATTTTATGTACAAGGCTTTTGAAGCCAAAAATGATAGAGTGACTAGAAGCTAAAAAGCAACAGAGGGTAGAGATGGAACTCAAACACTGCACCGCACAAAACAGAGCAACGTGCTGCTGATAGGTCGCCATGATTGTAATGCACAGTAAAACTTTCTTCTTAATTGTTTCTTTAAAGTGCTCATATTATGCTCATTTTCAGGTTCATAATTGTATTTAGAGGTTATATCAGAATAGGTTTACATGGTTTAATTTTCAAAAAACACCATATTTTTGTTACACATTACTGCAGCTCCTCTTTTCACCCTGTGTGTTGAGCTCTCTGTTTTAGCTACAGAGTGAGACATCTCACTTCTGTTCCATCTTTGTTGGGAGTCGCACATGCGCAGTAGCTAGGTAAGGACTACTAGCCAGTCAGAAGCAGAGTATGAGGGCGTGCCACACTAGCAGCTAGGCGAGCATTATAACGTGTTACAAAGTGACACATGTTCGTCACGGAAGTAAAGGCTGGACTACAACAGAGCTGTTTGGAGCAGTTTGTGAACAGTGTTTTCTGTTGGAGATATTAAGTCCCTTTGGGGTGGACTTTGGGTTTTTTCACTTTGGAAGCCTATTACATACCAAAAAAGATATATAACACAATAAAAGAAAAGGAAAGGGAAGACGCCAAAAAGCATAATATGAGCACTTTAAATGATTTTCCCTTTGTTTCTACATTTCATCAGGCAAACTTGGTTGCAGCAAAAACAAAAAGTAATAGAAAGCAGATATCTGTCCTTAAGGTACATTAATATATGCATTAAAATACAACCTGACTTTTCCATGTGTGTGTGCAATCTGTTGTGTCTAAGAATATCTACTTGAATTAGTATGGAAAGTAGCCAGAGAGTGCAAGTGGGTGAGAAAGAGAGAGAGAGAGAGAGAAAAGAGAGAGAGAGAGAGAGAGAGAGAGAGAGGAGGAGGATAGAGGAGCTGAGACACCAGCACAAAAGGGAAACTAGGAGAAAGCAGAAATGATTTCAGCATCCTGGCAAGTTGCACATTCTATTCAAAGCGGAAGAGAAAGTGTGTGAGTGTAAGAGATTGGCTGGGGAGAGGAGGACTCATCCAGCCAGGGGATTAGGTAAAGCAGAGTGACAGAGAGCGCAGGACCTAACAAAGTCTCTGCATGGACTGAATGGCTGGGAGCTCGGAGGGACTCTCAGCAGCCACAGCTGGTTACCTGGGCCTCCCCAACTTCCCTTTTTCCTTAATCTGAATCGTCAGGAGGGAGCATTCCCACAGCCACTAACGGAGACGTACCTTCACGCACACACACACACACACACACACACACACACACACACACACACACACACACACACACACACACACACACACATACATTACACACTGAAGCTATGGGGTCAGTGAGTGAACTTTGTGTGTCCAGCCTTCAGACATTCTTGTGTCCAGCTATGAAGCCGCTCCACCAAGCTCCAGGTAAAGTCACAACTGTAGGCCTTATAATGCATACTGTGTTGTGTTGTAGTCTGTTTTGGTTGCTCGTTGGAATGTGTTGTAGCATAGGTCCAGTATGTAAGATAGCTTAAAATAAGAACATTTTAAACCATCATCACCATTAGTATTTTAAAGACTTCTCACTGTCGATAAAAACCTGTTGATTGATGGTGTATGTGTACTTGTGTGACCAGTGACCACTGGTGACCACTGGTCACACCAGAGATGATAACATTTGGATGGAAATAGAGGGAGCTTCTTGTCGCTAAGGAGGCTCTCTCATTAAGCACTACTTAAACCTTGGTGTGCACAAACACACTGAGAGATGGAGCGAGCTAATGTTATTACTTACTGAGAAGATCTAATCACCAGCAGGTCTCACACACTATCCACCGCCAAACTGAATTGAACTGCTCATGATGACTTCACATACTAATGTTCACCCATATGTAGCAGATCCACATATTGCATTAGCAACATTGAAACGCAGCCACACAGAGTGACTATGCTCCTACAATACCCCGCTCGGCTGTGAAAATGAAAAAATGAAAATGTCTCTTCTTGTCCCTTGCTGTTACTAGTAGTCCTTTGATAACGGGGGTTAGGTTTACTTGAGATCACCTCCTGAACCCAGATAAACAACTTTCAGTGCTTCCCAGTTTAATTACAGATGGACCAGAGGTGGAGCTGGCTAAGACGTTGGCCTTTATTCTCACCATCTGTGCTGAGATTTATCCTGTAGTTAAAAATAGGATCTGAATTGTGATGGAGCTAATGTTTGTTTAGTTTTTGTTGTTAAGTGTTGCAACTGCATTACACTACACTGCTGGGTGGTGCACAGGTTCCCATTGGGAGTGTTTGAAACTGTGCAGACAGGCAGACAGTGTTGACGTGACTAAAGCGGCTTCGCTGGCTTGTGGTGAATCAGCTGACTGAGTGCGTAGCAAGAGGAAATGGTGCTGCCTCAGTGATTTCAAAACAACCTGAATCAGCACCACGGACCAGCGCTAAAAGAGGGGACTTCATTTTAGTTTGGGATATTCAAGGCAGAAGTAATCTGGGGTCCGTTTCAGAAAGCAGGTTTAGTCAAAACTCTTGAGTTTGTTAACCCTGAGATGAGAGAAACTCTGGGTTTTTCCGTTTCAAAAAGAGAGGGAACTTAACCACAGAGTCAGTTACTATGGTAACTGAGCCTGTGAACCTAACCTGGCCGTGAGCAGGTTTTCTTCAAGAAACCTCAAGTTTCTCTCTCATTTCCTCATTTATTCATTCAGTCTGTATCAGGCACATTTTAATGCAGTTTGTTATCTGCATGAATAAAAAAATGTATTGTTATTACTTCACAGAGAGTTTACGTCGGGAGATGATATTAACTCTCGACTAAATGTATTTTCATTTCCACATTTTTTCGCAGTCCATCAGATATGTAGATACCAGGGGCAATTCTAGGAGCAGACATTTAGGGGGGCTAAGCCCCTAATGAGAATGTGACAAGGATACAGTGCCATGCAAGTGTTAACCCCCTGCTAAATCAGTAATTTTGTTAGCCGATAATCTCTGAGCTAGCTACTGAACAACAACGTCAGCTAATGTTTTTAACTAAACCTGACACTTTATAAGTCACAGTAATAACAACTAATTTGACACAATGTTCTAACATTCAGCAAATTTAATTGCTTACATTTCAGTTTGGGTTCTAATCTGCGACTTGAAATTACCAATTTCTTCTCTGGGGACTACCAACGTTAAACTTCACAACCGCACTCCTGCTCTCCCTCTGACAGATTAGATAGAACAAGACTCAGCCAAAGGCGGGAGTCTGGCACAACCACCTCCGATTGGCCAACACTACGTTTCTGTTGACCCTTTCCTTGACCAGGTTACAGGTTCATAGCATTGGTGACAGCGACACAGGATATTATTATTGTAATTTTTAGGGGGGCTGAGAATAAATTAAGGGGGGCTTGAGCCCCCCTAAAAAGGGTCTAAAATCGCCCATGGTAGATACCTTATCCATCCTCATATCACTAAAATCCACCATCGTGGACAGGCTTTAACATCCCAGCAGATTCTTTGTGTCGCATTAAGTTTTTTCGCAAACGGCAGTTTTCTTTATTGGTGTGTATACGGATCATACTGTAATAGTAAAGCCACTGTATGCTGAGCTGTCAGAAAAGTGTGACTCGCTCTGAAACGTTTTTTTAAACGTAATATTATAAGTTAACTGTGATTAAATATGAAATTAATACACTGTTAATGCTTACGCATTGACTCGAGCACACCAATTCTCTCTCTGTTGCAGCAGCAGCCGCTGTCTTGCTTTTTTAACAAAATGCACGTTCAAACTTGTATGTGCGCATGAGTATTTCTGCTGACCCGTTTGTTTGTAGTTGTTACCATGGTGAATCGTAGTATCATGGCTCCATTCATGCTGCCTTTTTATTGTGGTTGTGCACGCGCGTGAACATACTCTGAGTTGATTGAACCAGCTCATATCAGCTGTTCTGGAACCGAAAACTCAGAGTTTCCCATTTCAGGGTAAATGAACTCAGACATCAGGGTTACACTCAAAGTTTGTTAAACTTCCTTCCTGGAACGGACCCCTGGATTGTCCTGGTATCAAGAACATGGTGACAGCAATGTTTTACAGATTTTCGTCAAGCTAACAAAAATGACTTTAACATATTGGGTAAAATTGAGGAAAAAGTTCTAGTTAGATATGACACTGATTTTCCATTTGAATATTCAGCCTCCAGTAAAAGCATTTCCAAAGGCTTGATTCCAGCTGTCACCCACCTGCAAGTGTCAGTTTTTTTGATTAAACTGTATTAAAAACATTCATGTCATGATGACAGCCATTACATTTCGGACGCCTTGTGGTGGGAAGAGATTGGGTAGTGTTCTGAGAGTGTTGGCGTTTCTGTTTATAATCGTGAATCTGCAAGTGATTCATGTGTGACTCATCGAATGGTCATCCAGCGAGTTTACATTGTATCAGCAGCACTATTAAATCACTGCTGAAATATAGCCAAATGCTGTTTGACATGAAAAAACTACTGCAAACATGAGAGATAAGTTAAAAAAATGAATAAATAAATCACTTGGCTGCCTCACTGGCTGACCTCATGTAGTGACGTGTTATTTCCCAAAGTCTTTATGTTTCTCAGGGGACACAAATTGATTGCTTCAGTCTTCTTAGCCACTCTCCCTTTGCATCTAAATGAATTAACCACTACAGTGGAATGGCAGTGCCCTTTCAAACTGTAAATGTTACTGTGAGTCTAACTTTCACAGTCACTGTAAGTGTGACTCAACATGCCCAATTCACCTTCACAGGGCACAGGCTGGGACTGATAGCGGGCAATGTATTGCCCAAAGCAGACGTGATAGTAATTTAGCTGATTAATATCAGTGCGATTACGAGGGCCGTCTGTGCTGTGAGGCAGGTGTGCCTGTGGCTTTGCCTTGCTTTTCTGTCATGGAACTGACTTAAGACAACGTGATGTCTTTGGGAGCACAAACAAGCCCATCAGCAGCAGCCAGTATTTAGAATATTTGCCAAATCAGCTGGTTGTAAAGGATGGTATGGTCAGACATGTATAAAGTACTAGAGACCCAGACTTGAGTAAAAGTACAAGTGCTCTATCAAAAAAGTGACTTGAGTAGAAGTTGAAGTGCTCTTTAAGCACCACAATTAAGTGGAAGTACTAAAGTATTCAACATTGTTTGTACTTAAGTATTGCAAGTAGTTTATTTTAAAGTGTACTACTCAATTTACATGGTTGTCATACCTGCCCAGGGACTACAGGTGGAAATTAGCAATTGTTGCTATAACCTGGCCAAAGACATATTCTCTTGTTTAACAAGTTTAATGTTTATTTGTGTATTGTCCCTGTTTGAAATAAATCAATTTCCATTTCCATTTCCATTCCAAGTACTGAAAGTAAAAGTACAAGTATTGTGTCATGTAGTTATTAAAGAAAGCAGTCAAAAGTTTGAATATCATATTGTTTATATTATTTCAAATGTTTAGCCTAAAGGACACTCACAATTCCTTTGGCTGTAGCAGCAGTACAAGGACAGGGATTACCTTGATATGTTTCTCCAAATTCAACGGTGAATTTTTGAAGGCCATTATTTCGCAATCTTTCGGGGGGCGGTGTAGGCACTTCATTCTATATGAATTGTCTTTCACTCCGACAAATGAAAACACAGACTCTAAGTAGGGCCAGGGGTGGTCTCCTTCCTTACCCTCACCGCCACAATCACTTGGCGGTGATGAAGGTGTTGAAGGTGGCGTTTCTGGTTCTTCCATCTCGAAACAAAGCTCAAGTGTTCTCAATGCAGGCAGGCAGCAGAACGGGGGCCCGCACAGCCTTCTATAAGACAGCATGATCGCTTGATTCGCTCAGTGATGAGCCAGCTTCATCAAACCTGGTGACAGAGCCATCTACCGCTCTGGCAGTGATAATGTGGGTTTGGAATGATTCAGAACATTTTTATAATTGTAATTTAGTACTTAAGTACAGTAGTGAAGTAGTTCTATTTCGTTACTATACATCTCGCTGCAGTGACAGTGGGTGATGATGCTAACGTGATTATGGTAGTGGTTCCCAACCTGTCTGGCTTGTGGACCCTTTAACCTTAATTTTCTGTTTGGGGTCCTGGAGAGCCTGGGCCTGGATATTGAACTGAAAACTTGAACAAAAAATACCTCGGTTTGGGGTCTCAGACAGTCCAGCTGTAAAACATGGTTTGCATGTTTTTGCCAACAAAGAATATGTCCATGTAGCTATAATTGATATATTCTGCCATCACTATCTTTGTAGGTACACAGCTATGCAGTGAGCTAAGCACACTTCTAATGAAGGCTGTCAGCGAATTGCCTTTGAGGTTTTTCACTGGAAGAAATTGTTACATTGGACATCAATATTGATTAAAAATCAGAAAACCACAAGATTCCATAGACAAGAGTTAGCCCAAGGACATTGGATTCACATAACAAGCTGTCAAATCAACCTAATTTGTGTATCAGAAAATGTTTTTCTTCTTCTACCCATCTTGTGATCATTTTCCTTGCAACTTATTGGTTTTTTTCCACCCCAAAGTTGTAAACCATTGGGTTATGGGATGCAAACCTCTAACTTTGTATGGTGATAAAGTAATACACACTGATTATAAGGCCTAGCTGATCAGTAAGCTCCTGTGTACATTTACATGAAAAAAGATATCTTCACTTGGTAATACAGTTTGACATGTTTTGGATGCTGAACGAGACAGGCTCTGCTGGCGAGCTGCTTCAAAGAGTCAGTGGTGGGAATCACAACAGAGGCAGATGAAATCCACACAGCTCTGTAAGCCAAATAGGTTCATTCTGGTTGCATTGGAGGATTTGTTTTTTTCTGGGTTCTTGTTTTTTTTTTAAATGGCATGAAATGAACAGGTGTGGTAGCACGTTCGCTGGTGAACTGGAAAATAACGTGCTATCTTGGGCATTTGTGACATAATGTAACTCATATTGTTGTACTATAAATGTGTGGACATGCTGGCCTTTGAACAACTCATCAAGCTTCAATGATTGCAGACACAATCCATCTATGAACAGAAGGGGTCAGACTTGTGCATAATAAATTACAGATGAACAAATGCTCTGTCAGCCGGTAGTCTACCAACGCTTGTTGGGGTGATGTCAACTGTAGAAATGCATGCAGTGCAACGAATCTAGCCTGAGGAAGAGTGACTTCTGGACAGGCTGTCATACTTCAGCAGGAGCTCTCTGCATTTCACACTCTCTTACTAAAACTGATTTGCAAAGTCACATCTCCTGACAGCAGTATTTCTGTATGCATATTCATGTAAGTGTAGGTGAGGTCTGCTGGGTGCTGCTACACAGAAAAAGATTAGAAAGTCTTGCTGTTGAGGATATGTGGAGAGCAATATAAAAATACAGCTTTATCTTTGCATTTTTAAAGTGATTGGCCGCCCACAGAGTGTTTTTCTCTCACACCCATATGAGAAAAGTGACACGAGAGCTAGATATTCTTGTATTTATATTATGACTCATGTCAGTAATTAATCACTCAGGTAGGTCTGCACACACCCTCTCATTCGGGAAATTACAGGATGGATTGATGCAAAGGTCTCATTACCTTCGACTGCACCCATAAAAAGAAAGCCGTGGTTTCAGAATCAGCTTGTGCTATGAGATATGATGGAGCAACAAAACTCCAGGCACAGCTTATGCTGGAGGGGGGGTGGGGGTGGGGGGGGGGGGGAGCTACCAGTCCACACTCTGTACAGGGTCTTGAACCAGCAACCCTCCGGTTCCCAACCCAACTCCCTACAGACTGAGCACTGCCACCCCTAAACCTCCTATTTCTCAATATGCCTTTGCCTTTGCAAGTCATTTTATTATTCAGAGTTACTTTTAGAGATGTGTATCAATATATTGTTTATGGAACGCAGTTAAATAAAATTTCTCTACACGCCCTTGACTTGACTGTAATTACTGCAGATGATCAGCAGGGGTCACTCTTGGCATCTCTTCTCATAGGATGGTTAAACGTTTATTTTCTCACTTTCCCCATCTAATTTAATCTATTTCAACACAGATTTACTATTGCAACTTCAGGTGCTGACTGCAACTATTATCCGTATGGCTAATAATAGAGCCTTGGGGTTTCAGGAATAACCACCGTTGTGTAGTTACTTTTGTGGAGAGTTGGCCACTTTATTGCAGGCACATACAGCTGGAACCCGTCACAATAACCCTTCAGGCAAAATACCCATTACAGGGTCGTTCCACTGGTTTTAAACATCAACATCAGTTCATTTGTATTATAATGTATTGCCGTTTTTACATGGTGTTTTCTAAAGTTTGAGAAAATAACTAATAGTAAGTTTGCATTATAGGAGCCTGGAGTTTGAAAGACATGGGTATTTAACAAACATGGAAAAACTAACAGAGACTATCAAATTGCATTTTGGGAAGTGTGGGATCCAGTGTTTTTGGAGCTTGGCTCATACTAGAGACTAAAAGTTAGGATAACTTGGCCTTTGCTGCATCAGTTTTGACCGTTAATTTCACCTCAAGTACCCCAACTTGGCAGGACAATCCCATAAAGTGCTGAATCTAGTATATTTCAGAATTTAAAGCCAGGGGTGTCTACCTGACCTGTAAACTCTCTGTAAATACAATACTGTGAAACATTGACCTGCATGGAGAAAACATAGTACACGTTCTCTCATGCTGATTTGCTGTTTAACGAAAATTGGTCTGATTAGATGGTCAGCCCGTAGACAGAGAAAGATGGAACACCTTTCAAACATGAGAGCCACGATTGCTCCTGAGAATTGGCTCCGTCCCTTTCAGCAACACTGTAATCCAAAAGGCTTAACAAAGTATGCTAAGTCCGAATAACCGCTATTTCATAATGTGACCAAGGCTTGTGGGAGGTTAAAATCTGTTTATGAGCTACTTTAGGCTTATACAGATTTAGCTGCTGTAACGTTGTCAATAGAAGCTCTGTCTTGATTGTCTAACTAAATCTAACGTTTCTTCACTGCAAACAGAGCATAATAGTCCTTAAGGAAAAATATCACAAATAAGGGCAAAATAATAGTATCACTTGCCAGTATTATCCAATCTAGTCTTATAATGTATGTCCAAAGTATGTCTGAAAGGTGCTGATGCATATTTTTGTAACCTGTATCGTATTACCTTCAGTTGTCAGGTGTTCCTGTTGTTTTCAAACTGAAGGATCCTGAAAAGTGTGAACTAAAACCCTATGAACAACTGAGATGAATACAGAAGGAAACTTTGTCATTTTGAGGAATGTATCCATCTCGTTGAAACTAATTATCAGCTGCATCTTTTAACATGCAAGAACAAAACCCTCTTTACTCTTCATAATCTAGTATGACGCTGCTTTGAGGTTTGCATAAACACTCTAGGATCAGTTCTACATGGCTTTGTGTTGATCAGGAAGTTGCAGACAATGTGTTGATATCAACTGATGATTTTTTCATTTAAAGGTCAAACGGCTCTCTGGTTTTACTTGTTCTGGGTTCTTTAGCACAGATTCACAGCAGTGCTCTGGGGAATTGATGAACTCTTAACAATGAAACTTTGTGTGAACAGGGTTCACTTCACACAGACTACATTGTCAGTTGTTGAGTTTGGGCAGCACAACTGAGGCATTCATGAGCCGCAGCTTGAAGCTGAGCCCCTCAATGAAGTGGCCATGCAGACTAGGGCCCTTTAAGGGTGGGTTTATGCATTTATGATGATTGTACTATTTGAGCCAATATGGTCTTCAGAAAAAGGGGTGAATCACAGTATTTGGTCCTGATTTGATGATGGTTACTCAACACAGAGAGGAGGTGTAATCGCCTGGCTTCTTTCATTGGCTGTGAGTGCAGCATTCCTCTTGGCTCTCCTGTATTCATCAACAGGCAGGGACAGGCTCGGCCCATCTGACAGCAGCACAGTCGAGCAGGTGTTATACAAACAGCAGGCTGATTTATTCACTTTTAACAAGAGGACGGAAAGCTGGGTAGCTATGCTGTCTGCCCTTACAGTTTTCCCTAAAATATGCTGCCAAGAAATGTCTCCTTTCTGGGGCAGCCATCAGATGCACCTTTGATCACAAACAGCATATCTGTGTGTTGATGGGCCAGGATGAAACGTTGAAGTTATATATATATATATATATATATATATATATAAAAGATGAAACTTTTATTTCCGAGCAGATGCTGGTATCTGGCAAGTTGAATCAGACATGAAAAATGCTGCTCAGTCTCACCAGGATTTTTGGCAGAACAAGTTTCACCAATAATGACACATCTGCATGTACATGGTTGTAGTCTTGTTGGAGTGATTCAACACAGTTGTGTAATAATTACAGTGTAATGGCAAGCAACTCTTTACATGAACCAGGGAAACAACAACCGAGCTGCAGTATTTCTATTTAGCTTTTAGGGTGGCTGTCAAAATTTCTATGTAGGCTAATTGAAAGTGGAAATGAATAGGGAATAATACAAAATACCACAAAGTGTTGTAAGGCCAGTTAAAACGTTAGTTTTTTTGTGTTGATTTCAGATTCATGGGATAGGCCCACTGTGATTTTATTTCAATATTCAACAGGTTTGTAGGCTAAGTTTTATGCCAGCCACAGACAGGTGTTGTTGCTATTTTCTAAAGAATGGTTTACATTTGTTTCCGAGGTAGAAGACACGTATACTCTGTTCTCAGCGGATGTGGTGAATCAAACGCAAGCGCAAGATCAGCTGCAATGAACTGCTGTCTGTGTGTGTCAATCACGTTTCTCTCCCTGCCCCCACTCATTCCCTATCGCAAAAACAGTTCTCTCTCTGTGTGTGTGTGTGTGTGTGTGTGTGTGTGTGTGTGTGTGTGTGTGTGTGTGTGTGTGTGTGTGTGTGTGTGTGTGTGTGTGTGTGTGTGTGTGTGTGTGTGTGTGAGAGAGAAAGGGCATTGCCCAAGGCAACAGGGTGCAAACGCAGACGCGTCATCTGGCCCATTTGCTGCACCTTTAGTAACGTCAAGTCAGCAGAGACTGGAGTTACCGGATAGGGATCAGACCTTCCTTAAAAATAAGAGTCTAAAACTATAATCACATATGCTAATATTAAATTAAGTTGTAAACTAGTAGGTTTATATTTTTATCTTTATTTCCAATTTGCTGAGGGGGCGTATGCATTTTCTTTAATCTAAGTCAAAATGTAATGCAACGAAAGAGGAAATCTGGGCCATTTGAGTATTTTATTTGAATCCTTATTTAAATGTATATTATTTAAATTATATTATTATTTATTTATATCACTTTTAATTAATACGTTGAGTAGTTCTGCTTCCTTGATGCAAATTAATAACCTAGCTATCTAACTTGTAGGCCCAGTCAAACGTGCAAAAAAAAAAAGAGAAAATTATGTCAATATTCAATAGTTATTCAAATGTGTTAAGCTCACCAATTTTTTTCCAGTCCTCACTGGCACTGCAGCCAGGAGAAAACATGTGTGCCTGGTGAAAGCATGACATTTTGATTCGTTCATGATGGTTTTATTATGAAAGTCCTGACCGGAGTCTCGTTGATTTTATTTAGCGTGTCCTGACAGAGCATCGCGCGCAGGGAAGATTGGTTGGCTAAAGTCCTTCGTCTCGTCAAACCACTCCCTTGAGCTGTCGACAGAGCCACCCTTCACTTACCGAGAACCGTTCCGAAGTATGTTTGTTAACTCGGTAGAAAACGTGTAAAAAGCTCAGTATATTTATCTACACTACTGTCTGGTCAAAGTTTTAACGCTCGGAAACCACTTGAAACTTTCTGAACTCGGACCTGCCAGCCGGAGAAAGCATGGTGCTAAAATCAGAAGACGGAGTCGGTGAGTGAAACAGTCAAGGAACAGTTTTCTTCGTCTAAATATCGTTTAAATGTCTTCACAGCAGTGTCTTTAGTTGAAAACATGTTATTCAGACGTATAAACTGTGTTTATGGGTGAACGTTTTCAGGTAAATCTCAGGAACAAAATGTGTGACGTGAGTGCTGGATCGTCTGGCCTTGTTTACAGTGGTTACTCTGCTGTTTGTACTAGATTGATTTTTCTGAGCCAACTTTGTGCGTCTTACCTTATTAACTCCTGTGGGCTGAACTTTATTACGTGCCTTACCTAAAAAAAATAATTGTTAATTAAATTAAACAGCGTAATAAAATAATATATAGTCTTATTGTAATTGATGGTGTCAGTCCGCAATTGGAGATTTACAAAGTACAAATTAATTAAAAAAAAAAACCCATAATTTTAAGTCAGATAAATAAATAAAAAAAGACCCTCTTGGATCACTATACTTTTTGTTGTTGTTGTTAAATGGTATTAGGGAAATTGCTACAGTTTATTTGCCAGTCTTTGCAGATAGCAATTTTAGCACTGTGTGGGTTTTCTTAACCACACTTTGAAACATTTACACGTTTAATATGTTGGCCCTTGGTGCAGAACACAATTCACCAGCTTTTCCCTTGGGGAGAACATCTTCAGTGTCATTTTTCAGTGACTGCTGAGCTATAAGCAGCAACAGGTGCTAGAGCAGACAGTTACTCCTCCAATGTCAGCAGCATGGCCGCTAAACATTCAAGTTTTCTTTATTTTTCCTGCCTTTGAGTAGAGTTTCTTAGTTAAAATCAGTATATTATCCTCATAGAAGCCTATTCCAACAGCCCTAGTATGTAGTTGCCATTCCTTTACATGCGGTTATTATTTTTTTATTACCACAGAGTGAATAACTATATAGAAATAAATGAGTGTGCAGCCTTTGAAGACAGAAATCCTTTGTTGCTGAGCATGACTCTTTCATCTCTTTGGCTTGGTTAGCCTGGCAGCATTAATTAGCACCCTCGACTTGCGTCACTGTTAATCGTGTTAGAGAACAGTGAACATCTGACTGACCGATCCTATTAATATGCTGCTGCTTTTTTGTTCTGCTGATGGAGAGGGAGAAGAACTTACACACTCAGTGGCCCCATGGCTGAGTCTGGCTGGCACACCGCTGCATTGTGTTTACAGGGATGAGAGCTGAGATGGAAACAGTCAATTCTCTTTGAGTCCATTTGTCTCTGCCTTTTAAAGGTGGGTGGTCTGGGAAGTTAAAGTAGTTGTCAGTAATGGTTCCTTAATGAGCGGATCCGAGAGCTCTAATGGGGCTCCAGTACAATGTGCCCTGCCTGGCATTAATGCCCCAGTGGTTTGATAACCGTCATTTTCTCCACATAATCATATTTTAGCCTTCTTTCTGTATCAGATGCAGCCCTCCTCTCCTCTCATGCCAGTGTTTTATTCTGCATAGTTACTACCATAATGCAATTTGGACAAATGTGTATTTACTATACAGTGCAGTAAGGTTTTTGGTCTCATGTTTGGTAGCTCAGCAACACACAGTAGGCTGCATTGCTGACATGTTTTATGGCAGAAAGAGGCAGAAAAACAATGGTATACAGTATTTTAACCACTGCATCCTGTCGCAGTAATGTTTGGCTAGATGTAGAGCGGCAATCAATAGGTATTTTTTATTGTTTAAGTTTTTCAATTAATTAAATAATCACTTGGCTTACAACAAGTCAAAAATAAGAAGGGTCCAGCACAGGTTGCCAGTGCCAAAAAATATTTTTAAGAAAGCTTTAGTTTCATTAGCAGCCAATTATTTTTTTTGATTTTATAGCAATATAAACAAGGAAAGTAAAGCTACGATTATATTAGCCAAAATCATGCAGCTCTGTCCAAGTCTAAATTTTAGCCAAAACAATAAATTGATTAATCGAATGGAAAAAAACAATCCCAACATTTTTGATAATTTAGTAATTGTTTAAGTCATTTATCAGGAACACATTCCAAATATTTGCTGGTTCAAGTCTCTCAAATATGAAATTTTACTGTTCTCCTCTCTTTTATACGATTGTCAGTTTAATATCTTTGAATGTAAAGTGTTAGTCAGACAAAATCAATTTCACTGCGTCACCTTGGGCTCTGGGAGGTTGTGTTTGTGTGTGTTTCACTATTTTTACACAATGCTGCCTGTCAGAATAACAGGAGGCTTTACCTGATAGGCTCGTAAGGTCACTACATTTAGCTGTTGACACCATTGACAGTTATGGCTGATTTGCATGGGAGCTGTTTTTGTTCCAATGAGCTTTGCCACATTTCTTTTTCTCTCAGTCAAAAAAATGCTGAGACACACACACACACACACACACACACACACACACACACACACAGGTTTTGTTTCTCCAGAAATCATTTAATTTTTCATTTCTACTTCTGCCTTTTTCTATCTGTCTTGCACATTTTCTCCTGCAGTTCATTCTTCTCTCTCCTCTCCCAGCACTGATTTGATTGACTTTCAGGTTTCTTTGCAGCAGGTCTAGACACGCATGGATTCATTTTCCTCATACAGGCCAAAACTCTGTGATTAGTCCTGTTGATAGGGCCCAGAAATTCAAAATGGCACCTGGCAGGTGCTCCATAGCAAAAGCAAAGCAATGTGCTTACTTGCCTACCGAACACAGCTTTGGTGCAGGTCAGGCTTTTGTTTATGGTCTGGTTGTGCTTGCATAGTCTGCTCAGCATTATTTGTGTATTTTTTTTTTGGCTGCAGTAAAGTAATGCTAAGCTAAAAACATCAGTACATCACATTCTATGCTTTGCTCCTGACCTGACTTGTTGATTTGACAAATGATTTACTATTTGTATGGTGTGTGTGTGTTGTCTCTTTTTGAAAATGCAAAGGATGCATTGAAAAGGATCTAGCACCATAGAAACTTTCTCAAAGAGATAAACAATGCATGCTGAGTAGTTGGAGTCCTTTTGGTTGTTGTGCACTCTTCAGATAACAGTTGAACATGCATGCCCTCATGCTGTAATATGGCTGAAGGATGAAAGTAATGAAGGAAGAATGGCTATTTCATTAAATTTCCCACAGGATGGGTGGGTTTAGTCATAGCTTTCACTCCTCCCCTGAAGTATGAAAACGGCTCACAAACAGGAAACCGAGAGTTTGACAATATGCTTGAAAGGAAATGACATCCCACGGTTTGTGTGTGGGTTAAAAATTCGACACTTCTTTGCTACAGAAATAGAATTAAAGAAAGATTAGTGGCTCTTCCAGCTTTCCCATCATGTGTTTTCTGTGCGTGTGTGTGTGTGTGTGTGTGTGTGTGTGTGTGTGTTTTACTGGCGAGAGAGGATGTTGATAGTAGGACAGCCCCGATAAGAATCAAGGCCAGCAGCATCGGAGGACAAAGGCATGCATTGTGGGTAGAAATAGCACGTCCGCCTTTGAGGAAAAACATTGAAAAGGGTTCACATTGTCCTATCAAAACAATTAACGTTGATAAATACCAATAAAACAGTATGGAGATTATTTAACAAAGCTTATCTTTTGTGTTCATAGTGACGGATTGGATGTCTGTGTCTGCGTGCAGCTGCAGGATGTTTATGCTGTGGAGTCCTCTGTATGTTTGCTTTACACTGAAGCTGTGTGTAGGGGATGCTCTCCAGCTTCCACCCAGTCACATCCCCTGGTCCCAGCATTCCTTCACAGCAGCCTCAACACAGCCAGCAGACGGACTGTGAACTGTTTCTGAGAGATTGTCATGTTCTCTCGGGGGAGCAACAGTCCCATGAATCCCGTGGCTCCATAGTGTGGCATACACCTGACCTGACTCATATAAATGCAACAATGCCAGGTTGTTTTTGTGGGACAGACGAGGCTCCGAAATTTGGGATGGTTTTGACCGCGCGGTGTAGTGGTTCCAAACCTGAGGGTCCATAGCCCACAAGGGGTCCCTAGATTAATCTACAAGGTCACACGATGATTATAGAGATATAGACGAAGAAAATAGACGTATATCTGTTGAGTAAACTTTTAGATTTTTCTTTTATTTGATTCTTCAAATTGAACAACCTGAGAAGAAGAAATCCCTCTGTGTATGTATTGCTCACAGCTCATGTTCGTACTAAGGCTGTAACCTGTAATGAGAACACATTGCTTCATTTTAAAAGGTCACCAGCCAAAACGATTGGGAACCACTAGTGTACAGTAGTAAATATGGGCTCCATACATGTTTATTTACATTCTCTATCTGGCATATGTACTTATACTTTACTTGATTTCCTACAACCCAGAGACAAAGTGTCTGATCGTGAGCTGCGTTTTATGAAATATATGTTTTTAAAAGAGTAATTAACAATACTGATAGTGATATCATGACCAAGTGAAGTTTTTTTTCTGTCACATTGCATTATGGACTTTTTATAAGTCTAATCCAAGATATAAATCATCACTTGTCAGAACTGGGTATAACCCTACTACACAACACATGGATCCCATACTGGCCCTTGTCAGAAGAAACTCTGTCACTGTGGGACTGCAGAGAGCAGACGGGACAGCAGAGGGCTCCAGGTTGACTCATAGAGACCTACAGACATGAGGCAAGAGCTCACATCTGCTCTGGGATGCAGACATACCCAGGGCAAGTAAACACTCATGCTGTAAAAACTCGAGACATGACAAGGAGGAATGCTGGGAATCTTGTGCAATCTTTTGGCATGCATCCTTAGCATTGGGGTAATGCTCATGCACTAGTCTCAACAAAAACATACACAATTATCTTCAGGAGAGACTCCATTGTTTAACTGGAGTTTGGAGGTGATAATGATAGCATGCCTGGTCGCATGACTGATCAGTGGGGAAAGGACCTGGCTTAAAGTGGTGACTCATACAGCTCATGGCTTCCTCACTGTGGTGACCGGATGTGTCCAAAGAAGAATGAATACATACGTACATATACTGTTCACCATCAAGTTCAGTACTATTGGTCTTTGTATGACTTTTTTTCTTGATGTTATATCTGGAGTCACTACAAAGATATAACATTAGCTACATTTGACTTTTAAATGTATCTTTTATGGAAAATATGACCTTTGTTTTCTCTTTTTGGCTGCTGGTTCTGAGTCGTATGATATACCATCTTAACCTCCAAAACACCGTTTGTGTAGTTTTTTTTTTTTTTTTTAAAAGCAATGTGGGCTCGTTAATCTCATTTTGTTAATCATTGTAATCCTATCATTAGGGCTGGGGTCAAACATCAATATTTATATTCGTAATCGTATTTGTCTTCATTTCATGAATACAATTCCTGTAACCACAACTATCTATAAAAATAAAAGGTCTATATCACAATATCCACACAGATTTTATTGAATTAAATTTGTGTGGATATTGTGATATAGACCTTTTTTATTTTTATTACATGTGTGTGTAGGCGGCAGAGAAAGGAAAGACCAGTGGGTGGAGCCTTCATGTTAATGGTAGTGACAGCAAAAGAGAAAGAAGAGACCAGTGGAGGGAGAGGAGGGAGCGAGGTAGTGAGTAAGGCTCCTTCCCCAAATGGACTATGTCAGTGTGCTGTGAGCATGCTGGGAGCTGATAGCTGTGCTGTGCAGTTGAGGAAACCCTGCAGTATCTCTCTCCCTGACTGGAGGAGGAGCAGGCTCCTTCTCTCTGCCACTTGTCATGTGGAAGTCCGGCTCTCCTGCGTTAAGCCACAGGAGCTGACAGAAAAGGGGACTGCTGGGTCTTTTTTTGTATCAAGGAAGAGAGATAAGGTGGAGTAGAGAAAGAAGAGCAGCTCTCTGAACAGACACAAAATCTACACTTTGGAGGATTTCTCTCAAAGGTTAGCACATAAATTTGCTGACGCTCATGTTTTTATTTATTAAATTGATCTTGTGTTGTTTTCCACAGGTCTGTTTGTGTAGCTTGTGATTGCTGGTACTTTGCTGTCATGTGGATCAGTTTTTATCGACTCTGTGTCCACCCCCATCCACGCTTTGAGTAGAATTTAAAATGAAATCAGCAAAGCTGGGCGTAATGCATGTTACCCAGATATAACCAGCTAGGATGAGAATTATTTAAAGTACAAGTGGTTTGACTTTTCATTTGCTGGGCTATCCTGTCATTCTCCAGTCCGTTTTGTTGTGTTTTGATTAAGGTAGATCAGAGGTAGAGCGGGTCGTCCCTCAACCAGAAGATTGGTGGTTCGATCCCAGTCTGGGAACATGTCAAAGTGTCCTTAAGCAAGACACTGAACCCCAAGTTGCTCCCCAGATGCTGTATGTTGTTGTCCACTGCTCCTAATGCTTAGGATGGGTTAAGTGCAGAGATTGAATTTCACTACATTGTGCTGTATGATTGTATGTGACGAATAATAAAATTGTTTCTTCTTCTGACTGTGACATTTGAGAAGATTGAGTACTGGTGCAGCAGGCCAATGAATGGGCAGTGCTGTCAGTGTGGGTGAGCAGAGGCGTGTCTGTATGAATTGGCAGGGATGGTATGAAGGTGTATATTTATCTCTAGGATCATATGTCTGAGCAGTAAAAGTGCAACCAGAGGCAAAGCTTTAGTACGGCTGCAGAAGTCAGACTGCGATTTTACTTTATTATGGAACTCAGTGGCACAAAAGGAAGCTGGGATGACCAATAAATAAATGTAGAGCCTGGACACAAGTAAAGCCAAGGATGCTGAGGCCATCAGTCCCCCTGCCTGGGCCTTGTTGAGGAATGTCCTAAGAGGCCACTTGCAGACACAAAGGGAAAGCTGTGATCGTCCCACTGCTCTTTTCTACGGTCTCTGTGTTCCCCTGCCTTACGCCATCCCACGCCTCCCCGGCCAAACACAGGGCTCCTTCTCCTGTCATCTCTTATCGCTCAGTCCCCCATGCACCCCCTCCCACCCTCAGGCCAGGTCAGGTTCAACGCTTTGTGGCTTTTTGATCCATAACTGGTGGTCCATCTCGTACTATTTCAAGTTCTGTTTTTGTGTTTGGCAGCAATAGATCTGGAGGTTAGAGATGAACAACTTATTTCGGCCCGGTGCCCATATTAAAGACTGGCATTCCTTTACAGCCCCTGCTCCGCCTTGGTACAAGCTGTCTGGTTCAGAAGATGAAGGGGTGTGTGTGTGGTTTTACATATGAGGGAGAATCCCGTTGGGGTTTACTGTAGTAATGAGATTCAGATCAAAGATCAGTGGATGAGACGGCTCCCAATGTTCATGTTTTAAATCATCCTTTATTGTTCAAGCAGGAGTATTAGGAAAGATCAGAAAGCTTGGAATCATTTTAACAGATCTTGGTGTACTCTTGTGTGTTTTTGCCCATACTAGCTCACATAATCGAACGTTTGTGTGCATGTGTTTTTTGCTGAATGCATTAAAGTCCATCATAAAGTAGACTTCAGCTGACGCTCTTGGTTTAGGCTAGGGGTCGATTGATTGGAGACTACAGGGACTTTGGAGGGGTAGAGGGTGCATTTTGCAGTTTAAAGGGAACTATTTCTAAAACTATAAGGACAAAGGCAGTACAGCAGCAACATCAGCCTTAAGGAACAGAGGGAGGAGGTGGAGAAGGGCTGGAAAAAATGGATAAGATTAGCTAGAACAGAAAGAGGGGTGTATAAAGGAGTAGATGAGAGGAGAAATGATAGAGAAAAAAGAATAAGCATAATGTAAAGTGTGTGAGGACCAGATGGATAGCCTACTGTTTCCTTCGCAAAGATATTGAGGAAAGAAGATGAAGCACCTTTTGCAGGGTGCAATTTCTGCTATCGGCATCATCCATCTGCCTCGATCAGTGCATGCACTTCATCAAAATGTAATTATGTACAGGCACACAGACACGTTGCTGCAGAAATGGTGTGTATCTCTTTGCGTATTCCTTCAGTCAGCAGATCATAGGCAGCGTTGTAGCATAAATATATTCATTGATGTCTCCATCTAGTCCAGTAGATATAGATGGAATAGATCCAGTGTCCTACTAACCTGTGTTATTTCAACATGTCTTTTTAAGTTCACCTATATGTGTATCTTGTGACCCTGTTCAGTAGCTGTGTCACTGGGGGCAGCCTAGGGGAGGAGCTTATTTAAAAAAATTTGGAGTCCTTGTGAGCTAAGAGGAGCTCCCTAAATTGGGTCACATCTGCAGGGAAGGGGGGCTGAGAGATCCTACAAGCACTCAAGAATTCTAATTTCCTTATTTTCCAAGGAGAGTTCTTCAGTGATCTGGTTGGAAATAAGACGTCCGCCTCTTCTGCCAGGATGGCAATCAGGATGTGTATTAGTGGACTCTGCCGCTGTGGGAGAGAGAGAGCTATAATTGGTCTCTCCCCTGATGTCACCTCCCCAGTGCTCTCCGCTGACCCAGCCCTCACTAAAAACTACTTCGCCCATCTAGGAACTCTGCAGATGCTCTAAAAGCAAAGGATAAGGACATACACTGTCAGACTGTGAAAATGGATTTAGGGCTCAAATGAAGCATTGTGGTGGGTTAAAAAATATTAAAGGCACACGAGTTTTGCAAGAAGGGTTTATGTAAAACAAAATGCAGTTGTAATAGGGGATAGGGATGCAGCAATTCAGTGGGCACCATGATTATACTCAAAGGAAACGTATTGAGTGTTTTATAAATTTAGATTAAAAAGCACTACGTAGTAATGGGGAGCCAAGACACGGCAGGCCAAATCTCAGATTATACTGTCTAGGCAAAAGGGCACTTGTGTCTGTACCTTATATTGTCATATTTTGCTCTCCACTTGCATGTTTCCAAAGCACTTTGTACCACCTTCGTGTTGGCAAGTTATTTAACCTAGTATAGGCTACATCAAGACTTGATGTAGGTATTGTTATTCTTTCAAAAAAGCTAATGTGCAGATGTAATTTCAGTACGAGTACCATTTTATTGCTCCTATAAATGTCCTGCGTTATTTCCTGATACTGACTTTGGTTAACAATCTATTTGAAACATTTTTGCAAGGCAGTAATGGGTTTAGTCTGAATATCACTCTGCACAGTTCCAGTCAGCTGGTGTTAGTGTTGGAAGTTAAAACAAAAAGCAAGTTACTGAGCGCTGACACAGCGGTGTGTGTGTGTGTGTGTGTGTGTGTGTGTGTGTGTGTGTGTGTGTGTGTGTGTGTGTGTGTGTGTGTGTGTGTGTGTGTGTGTGTGTGTGTGTGTGTGTGTGTGTGTGTGTGTGTGTGTGTGTGTGTGTGTGTGTGTGTGTGTGTGTGTGTGTGTGTGTGTGTGTGTGTGTGCGCGCATGTATGTGACTGTAGTGTACCCTGTCTATGTGCGTGACTGCACTCCTTCCACGCACGCCTCCAAGTGAATGTGATTCCTGTGAATGACCTGCTTTCCACGCAGCGTGAGTCCCCAAAGGAGTAAAGATGTGGGCGTCCCGTGTTTCTCCTTCAGCCTGTGGAAATCACTACATAGAGTTCTTTAGGGGCCCTCTGCTTCTGAGAGACTCCAGGAGTCGGATATAAACAAGGCAGATGAGGAGTAGTGCATGTTGTGAACATTGAGGAGAAAACCCTGACTTTTCCTTTCATATCATTTACTCTTTAAACTTTTTAAATCTATCTTATTGAGATATTAGGTTTTAGAAACCGATTCTCCCCATCACTCTTTCTTGACCCTATCCACCCTGTCGGTCTTCTGTCTTTGTCATTTCCTGTCTGTTTCTGATGACCGTCTCTTTTCATTGGCCTTACCAGTGCAGAAGTTTTCTGAATGACAGCCAAGCAGCACTCAGCATTTACTTAAGTGGATGGGTTCCCCCCTCATCTGCTGCATTCTGGGTATTGACACGCACTTGTTGCCCACCTCTGGCAAATACATGAGTGGGGCCTTTCCCTTCCCTGATGTGGCGCGATCTTTTTTAGGCGGCGTCATGATGGCAGTGATGTAAGTCCTGATTGGCTCCTTGATTAAGTCTGATCGTGTGGGTGACAACCTGATGACATGTGGGGTGGCAGGGTAGAAATCCTGCCCTTTAATCCTTATACCAGGGTGTCATCATGCACATGCTCTGCAGATTGGCTAAGATACTGATTTCCTACAAGCTCCTCCAATTCTCTTGAAGGAGGCAAGTGAACCGATGATTACCATCCTCAAATAATAACGTTCCTTTGCTCAGTTTCTTTTTTAATTATAGTCCTCTGCAGCTCTTCTCTTCTGTCCGTCCTTTACTTTGTGGTCCTCCTTTAAGACAGAAATGCTGTGGTTGTGTTGGGCCAGCTGTCTTGTTTGTGTGGCGTGGCTCCCTTCAGCAACTGCCAGATGCCCAACCTGACATCATATTTCCAGAAAGGGAATGGACTTTCTGTTTTAGCCTGGTCCTCTCTGTTACCCTTGTTTCTGTTGTTGAACGCACGGCCTGCTTGTCTAGTCGATAGGGTCATTGAATGCAAGAAAAACACACATTCTCAAACCTGTCAGCACTTTGTTTCATTACAAGTTTTCAGTTACTTAAAAAAAAAAAAAAAAAGAAGCTAGTTTCCTAAAAATAAAAGTAAAAAATACATAACTTGCAATTTTTGCAAACAAAATAAATTATTATACATATTGCCATATCAGAAGTAAAACACAAGGCTGTCAAGGGGAGGGAGCGACTTTCGTCTTTCGTCGCTGCACCATTCTCATTTTGTCTGCTAAACTTAACTGAGTGGCCGCTGAAACGACCGGGACCTCATGGTGATCGGTAAGCGGCTCTCACTCACCTTTTGTCGGCTAAACTTCCCATTGTGTCGTCTTTACTGAAGCCAAAATGTGTCCAAATGACGTACACAGCATTTTTTTGTTGTTGGTATAAGCTGTTGCTCAGTTAACTCATTATTTGAGTTCTCCTCCATGTTGCTTACAGTCCACAGACTAGATGGGGCAGAGTCATGTGACTACACATGCGGTAGTATGTTCTTAAGGGTAAAGTACATGCTGAACATGCGCAGTTGGCAGAGTATTAACAGGATTTAAAAAAATAAAAAAATAAAACTGATATGCGAAAATTATACTGATTAGAGGTTCTGAGTTTTGGTTACTTTTCAATGAATCGTCCAGCCCTACTCTCGAGGGAGCTGTCTAACCAAAAACAAAAGTTGTGCAACTATTTATTTTGGTGTCCGCTCCCCTTGTAAGTGAGAATAGTTGTGTAGAGCTAACCATGGTTTCCATGGATACCCTGAACATTTGGGATGAATACAGTTTGCCAGGGATACTGTAGGCTGTGAGGTATGTGTGAAAGGTCAGTCTTGTGCGGACTGCCCTGCTCCCCCAGTTGTCTGAAAACAAGACGGGAAGACAACATGGCTTTGTTTTGGAGCTCCTTAACAGCCCGCTATAAGGCTCTTGCATGCCCTTCCATTGTCTATTATCTCCATGTTAAATATTAGCATACATTCCATTAAGTGTCATGGGTATTTGCTTCAAGATGTTTAGGTCCGCATACCTGTTATTAAAATAAGTGTATAATAATAATAACTCTATTATGCAGCATATATTTTCTCTTTAGGATATCATTTATTTAGCATTTTACGCTTTGATAAAATCGTTACGGTAAAGTGTGTGTGTGTGTGTGTGTGTGTGTGTGTGTGTGTGTGTGTGTGTGTGTGTGTGTGTGTGTGTGTGTGTGTGTGTGTGTGTGTGTGTGTGTGTGTGTGTGTGTGTGTGTGTGTGTGTGTGTGTGTGTGTGTGTGTGTGTGTGTGTGATTTCATGTTTTTTGAAATAGCAGAGTAAAGAAAAAGGAGAGTTTTTTCAGGTCATTGTTAGTATCCTAGAGAGTTGTGAAATGAGTATTATAAAACCATTTATTCCTCTGTCCTAAGCTTCCATTACTCTATAACCATTAACTTGTTAACCGTTTGTAGAGATCCACCTCGACCTCTTCAACCTTTGAATCTTGCTGCTGAGGTAATGAGGGGAGCAGGAGGGGCTTGTCCACTTGGGGAATCCGAGAAAGAGTGAGAGATGATCTCCCAACACAACTGCTGTGACTTGAGCAGCTTATGCCACTGTCAGGGTTCAGCAGGGTTAATTGCCACTCATGCTAAGTATCTCTAGTCTTGTAATACTGCTACAGTGTCTACCAAACAACACTTTGCAGCAGCTTTTTTGCTGCAGAGCGTCCGCCGTCCAAAGAGTGGATTTCTCACACAGGCTTTTGTTTTATTTCACAGGAAGTTCAACAAAAATGTAGCATCTGCTAAAGGAGATCATTGTTGTATGTTGGATCCTGCATCATGCTTTTCTTCAGCAAGTGAAAACACGTTTTTGTAAACATGAAGAGGATGAAATCCGTTCCCTCTAGGCATCCCAAATGTTTTTTAGAAATGCATAGAAAGTTACATTTTAATTGTATACTGACTCAAAATTGCCTGCCATTAAAAAGATTTTGATTCAGGCAAGTAATCATTGCCTTCTTTTAAGGGTTATTACCAAGTCATTTGGATACAAAAATAACTTTGTTTTCAAATAGAGACAGGTTCTGATAGCCTAGAAGTGTAGACGCACCCTAACGGCAGCAAATTTAATTTGCAGCCCGGGGGGTCTAGGCACTCTCCGTTGACTTGCGAGCTGGAAAAACCAAACTCTGGTCAGGCCAATCACATCGTGTATAGAGTCGGTGGGCGGGCTTATGGCTGCTGCTGCTGCTGCTGCTGCTGGGTATAGCGGTCTTCTGGAAGACTTGGATTTAAGCTTTTCTTTGAGAAAAGAATAAAGAACGGCACTGAAGTCATTCTTAAAAAAGGAAGATGTGTTCGGAATTTTGCTGACCGGATACAGCAAAAGTTTAATCTGTCAACTAGCTTCGCTACCTTCTTCCTGGCTCTGCCTGGTTGTAGCGCTATCCTGCTGCGTGCAGAGGGAATTTGAAAGCCAACTGTTTATCCCGCCCCTCGGGTTGAGCTCCATCAATGGTGAGTTCCCAACATCTTGATGTGGGTCTGGCCTGTCAGGCTAAGATTCTGACATAAAGCGGAGGAAGAGTAAAGGGAAGATGCTTCCAGCACAATGTTGTAAAGGCAACAGAGATTGTCCTTGGACTGCTGTTATGATTAGAGTGCTGATACTAGTGGTGTCCCTTTTTTGCTTGTAGTGCAGGTAGGGGTTGTGCACACAAATGCATTGTCCATCACTCAGGACACATTGCTCGCCCCTCACTCCTTGCCACAGACAAAGCTAGTTATAGCAGCCTATAGCGTGAGTGACCGGAGTCACGTTTGTTCTACTCCGGCCCGATTCTCACTGCTGCCTGGCTGACCTGAGCTGTTTATTTAGTCAAACAGATTACACACAGAAGTTAAATCCTCTTCAAAGTGCATCTGGCTGCTGCACACTTGGCTGTCTGATCTTTCCCCTTCTCCTGTCCTCTCCTCTGACCACATATCGGTTGCTGCTGAGAAACATCTTTCAAGATTGCCATTGCCACAGTTACATTTCATGATGCAGACTTCACACCTCTTGCCATGGGTTTTCAGTCACCTTCTAATATCAAGGAAAATTCTAATAAGTAATTTCTGTGCACTGAAGTACCCTCAGGGACATGCCTCAGGGGATAGATATGCATAGAGAATGATTAAGGTGCATTATATTTTGGGCACTACTGTCCTCCTAACCCTTCAACCTCTCATTTTTTCCCAGTGCCGGACGACCTCACTCCAGAGGAGCAGCAGGAGCTGGAGAATATCCGCCGGCGCAAGCTGGAGCTGCAGGAGGACATTCAGGTAATAATGGAATCTTTACACACTAGATAGGTACACAAAAAACAAGCATGTACTCTATATGTTTGACTGCAGAAAATGTCCATTTTAAGCTTAATTACTAGGGGTGGGAATCACCAGAGGCCTCAAGATACGATATCATCACAATACCTATGTCACAATACGATATTATTGCGATTTTAAACATATTTTAAACCCAATTTCAAATTATGTCCCCAAAGGAATATTTTGTCAACGTTTGTTTTATCTAAAAAGATACATTTCTCTGTTTGTTCATCTCACTTCAATTTTATTGCTGCAAAGTGGGATTGTCAAGCAGACAGACTGACCAACACATATATCATAAAAGATCAATACTTGGCATCTGTGTATCGATACAGTATTGCCACGAAAAATATCGCAATACTATGCTGTATCGATTTCTTTTTTTTCCCCACCCCTATTATTTACTCTCATTTTCAGGTGTACTGATCTTGCGTAGAAAAATTAGACAATTACACATTTTTCAAATTTAATTGTACTTGTTTCAGGAGTTCTTAATCTCTCTACAACGTCCAGCTATTTGGCTCACTTCAGCTGCCTTCAGCTACAACTGCAACTTCTCTGCTTTTTGGTTAAATATTTACTAAATATTTACTCCAATGAGTCCTTAAACCAGTTCCACTCGAGTGGAATGTGAGGTATTTCCTGCCAAGTGCTCACTTCCTTAGCAAACTATTTATGTTTACCCTTTAGCCATTTAGGTTTTGAAGATGTACAGTACTGTATCAACAAAGCCCTCTATTTATGGATACAGGTTATCTCTTTTTGGCATTTTTATCAAAAAGTGAATAAAGGTTTTGAATACATCGCAAGTATAAAAATAAAATAAGCATACAGATAAAATAGGATTATGCTCTTATGCTGTCAGTCGAATATCCCTCATATACTCTCTGATTTTCAGAAAGAGCCAGGATTCAAATCCGCTTGGCCGAATTTGCCTAAAGTGGTTTGTTTGTTTGTTTGATTCCTGTCCACGGCACATCATTTTTTGGCTGTTGTCTTGACCCAAGAGCAGAGCTTCTCATGTCCGTTCTGTCATTCAATAACCAGCTCCCTAAGCAAATGACACACAGGGGTGACACAATTGTCACGCCCTGGCCTCCAGATGTCCCAGTGGGCGACTCGGCTTCCACTGGCCCTGACAGACAAACATTGGAGGCATGATCCGACACCCCCCCCCCCCTTTTTTTTTTTTTTTTTTTTTTTTTTTTTTTTTTTATATGAGCCTGGCCCACCATTGCTTTCCCCCCCACCGTCCTCTCCTCCTCTGTTTTCTGCACACTGACCTCTCTCCTCCTCCTTGACTCCCACACCCTCCTCTGCTGGTCCTGCGTGTCAAGGCCCACCCCACCACAACCACCCACTTTCCTGTATGAGCACGGCCTTTGTTTGTGGAGGAAAGCATCTCAGGAATGTGTTGTGATTGCGCAGGTCTTGAAAACACAGATGTTCCCTTTGTGGTTTGGTCTATAGTGAGCTGGTTATTATGCAATTATAAACTAACACTGCAGTTGGATATGAATGGAGAGACTCGATGATTAGAACATTTTACTTAAAGAGTTGCAGCCTCTCGTGATCAATAGCTTTCTCTGTATACAGGACTTCTCTTATGCTACACTCTATTATTCCACACTTTCATCACGCTCACCCTGTCCATCCTCTACCCTCTGTAATGCCCTTACTGCGCCAGTCTGGCACCAGCGGTCTTGGCTTGATCGACTAAATCTGCTTCTAAGGCCATTAATCACTAAAACGCTACACAAAATATAATCCACTTTTACGTTTTCTTACTCAATTTGTATTGAGGTTATCCGCCTAATCGAATTCAGATTGAAAGGATTGTTTAGGACAGCACACATGCGCAAACATGTTGCTGTTTGTTTTTAGTTTAAGGGACCTGAGAAGATCTGAATGTGCAGCAGTGTGTGAAGTTAAAGTGAGTGATGTGAGGATTTACTGGATATGATAAAAGGCCACCTGGCTTATAGACAAACAGAGGTGATTCAGAGAGGAAGGCCTCTCCCTTGGCATTGTTTAGTAAAGCCATTTACTAAACAAACATTTGCATGTTGTTTGTATTGGTCACACCCGTCCACGCCTCCTGGTGTCAGGGAAATTGGTCGGCAGATGATGAATTTGTCCTCATAGTCATGACGTTTTAAGACAAACATTTATGTCTTTTCTGCAGCGGCTGAAGGATGAGATAGCAGAAGTGACAAGTGAGATCGAGAACCTGGGTTCCACTGAGGAGAGGTAAGAAAAAAGGGATCCCCCCCCACACACACACACACATCTCCCTCTCTGTTTTGCCTAAATTAGCTTGTTGTTTGCCTTCGATTAACTTACCAAATGAAGCTGTCAATTATTAATGTTTGATGGGTAGGTCAGGCGATCCAAATACGTTCTCCAAATTGGCTATGCTTTTAAGGCAGTTTAAATGTTTCATCAGGCACACCTTCATGATGGGAGGCCTCATTGAATAATGCAGTGGGTGTACGGGCAGAGGCAGACAATGGATGGTCCCAGGGGAGAGAATGCTGATGTTTGGTCTACTCAAGTGGATAGGGATCCCATCAGCTACCGAATAATCCTAAAGCACTCTTTCATGGGTTTAAAACCCATTAAGGGTTACAGCACCTTCTTGTGATCAAAGTTTCCTTCGATCCAATTAATTGAAGAAAGTACATGATGGTCTGTGCTGTCGTGGAGTGCCTGTTTAGTTGAGTGTTAGATTTTGGCAGACAAGGGCCAAAGGAATTCTGGCAAGAGTGAATCAGTGGGAAGAAGTGGTGACCTCTCACCGGTTGGAGATGGAGATGTAACCATGGTGACGGCAGACTCTTTGAGTGCACTTTGACCCCTTAATAACTCGAGGCCTGAGAAATGAGACGGAGGGGGGAGGAAAAGCCGGCCTCTGCCAAAGAAATGAAAAATGTTAATGGAAAAAAGACACTTTCAGGAAATTAAGCAAATACAAAATGGAAATTTGCAAAAAAGGTAAAAATCTAAATGGATTCATGATAGAGTGATGATTGAGTTTTTTATCAAGCAAAAATGTCAAAAATGCGTTATCTGTGATATTTAATGTATTTGGGTTTTAGACTGTTGGTTGGACTAAACAAGCAATTTTAAGACATTAACTTGTGTTCGTGGAAATTGTTTTTACCATTTTCTGACATTTTTTAGACCAAATGCTTAATAAAAAATAAATAAACTCAGATTAATCGATAATGAAAATGTTAGTTGCATCTTTTTTATATACCAATTTGTTCATGTACAAAGTTATGTTTACATGAGTCACAACTAACAACAACCCACCATCTTATGTTTCAGGAAAAATATGCAGAGGAATAAACAGGTGGCTATGGGCCGTAAGAAATTTAACATGGACCCCAAAAAGGTAGGTGGAAGAAACTGTTGTGATTCTTCAGAAATGTGATTTGTCCCATATGTTCTCATAAGCAGAAAGTAACCTGGGGCCCTGTCTCTTTCTTAGGGGATCCAGTTCCTAATTGAGAACGACTTACTGAAGAATACTAGCGACGACATTGCTCAATTCCTCTACAAGGGCGAGGGCCTCAACAAAACGGCCATCGGAGATTACCTCGGAGAGAGGTCAGGATGAAAATTGACTTGTTGTTTTTTCCCTCTATCTAACCATCTCCCTCTCCTACTCTATCATGACTCACCAGCACCCATCCATGTGATGGATAATGGCATCCTCTCTAGCGAGTGCATTCTTTCTGTATTGCTTCTTCCTAGTCAGGCACACACCCATCCATTCTAGTTTATTGGCCCCACATTTAGACCATCCTCTCAACGATGACTGTTACCTAATAGCCTCCATCTGTCTATGATTATCTAACACGTTAATAAGTAACATGATCAAGAGACTCGCGACTCTGTAATGCACATGTTTGCAGGCAATTCCAGATTCCACTCAAGAGCTGAGAACATCCTCATTAGAGTGAACACATAATACAGGAAATAGTAATGGGCCTGGTGTACAGTATGTGCTGTTCAGGGACTATAGGGCAGGCAGGGTTACAGTTAAGGTGTGTTCTGTGAGGTCAGAACAGGAAAATGATTGCTCTTAGTTTGATTATTATCAAGCTCTCCAAGTGTTTTTGATTCTGTGAAGGAGGGGCAGGAGCAGCGTGAGAGCCTTGAGACACACGATTGGTCACTTGACCACTGGGAGTGATATGACTCGGTCAGCGAGAGCTCCTTAGAGCCTTCCCATGATCCCACAGGGCAGATTATTTACTCTGAAGGGCATGAAGGTCGCAGTGATGTCATGGTCGAGATTAGATGATAAATGAAAGGGATGTGGTGGGTGTTTCTCCTCTTCTATTGGGTTTAATGGGAGTATGCAGCGTATCGCTGACCTCTTAAGCCCATGTGAGCCAGATCACACCCTGAGCTGAGTCCTCAGACACGCTCCTGATGGGGAATACTTTTCAAATGAGGCAGCGATCATACTTTTACGAAGAGCTACAATACAACCACGTTTTCCTCAGCATCCACCAAATCACTCCTTAAAATTTACTTTATGGACTTGCTTGTAGGTAATGACTTTTTTTGTTATTTATTTTTTTTAGAGCTTCACAGATTAGTCGATTAGTCCATCAACAGAACATTTATTTATTATTAACTATGTAGTTTGATTAATAATTTTAAAGGAAAATGCCCCCAATTTATGCATATTAGTCTTTTTACGGTTCTTGGGGAGTATTACTGCATTTATTTTGTGTATTTTTTTTTCACTTTACACATCATAAGTCTGGACAGACAATGTTATTAGAGTGCAGTATGAATTGGTGTATTACTCTTTTTAAAATTGTTTTTCTAGCAAAAATGCCAAACATTCCCTGTTTCCAGATTGTCATTGTGAGGATTTGCTACTTTTCTTTGTCTTATGTGATGGGAACTTTTATATCTTTGGGTTTTCAGACTGGGGTTGGACAAAGTTAGAAATTACTTTTGGTCATTTTGGGATTGTGATGGGCATTATTCACAATTTCTTTTGACATTTTATAGACCAAACAACAAGACCAAGTTGTTTATTTGAGAAAATAATTGGCAGATAAATCGATAATAAATATAATCATTAGTTATAGCTCTAATCTTTTGTATATTAATTTTGTCTTGGTTATGCAGAAAAGAACTTACATTTTTACCAGTAATACATTTGCTTACTATGTTTTGTCTCCTGTAGAGATGACTTCAATATCCAAGTCCTCCATGCCTTTGTGGAGCTTCATGAGTTCACAGACCTTAACCTGGTTCAGGCCCTCAGGTAAGACCACATCTCCCCAGGAACGTGAATCCTGAGGTCTGCTACAGTTCTTGACTAGATCCTCATAGGTTTGTCCCCTTTTTTATGTAAATCATGTGAGATGCAGGCCATTATTTGGCAGTGGTGGCCTAAAGGTTAAAGAAGCGAGCTTATGACCAGGAGGTCGTAGGTTCAATCCCCAGACCAACAGGATAAAATATGGATGGGGAAAGTGAAAGAGCAGCGCTTGTCCCTCCCTCATTACCACCACTGAGGTGGAGCTTCTCAGTGGCCAGCAGATCAGACCGTGGTTGTACTGGGCAGCTTCCAGATATGAATGTGTAACCGTGAATGTGACAGGTCGTCGTTGCAAATGAGAATTTGTTCTCAATCGACTTAGCTGGATAAATAAAGGTTAAAAAAATAAAATTTATTTATTTGCAATTTGGAAATATGCAGATGGCAGTTTCAGTCTTGTGCCTTAAGAGAGCTTATTCAGCCTTTTCACCTTTTGTTGCTGACTACTGAGCTGTGTCCCCGGACAGACAGTTCCTGTGGAGTTTTCGGCTACCAGGAGAAGCTCAGAAGATCGACCGCATGATGGAGGCCTTCGCTCAGCGCTACTGCCAATGCAACCCTGGCGTTTTTCAGTCCACAGGTAGCGCCGTCATGCCATACAGCCTGGCTTTTAGTATTGTCATAAAAGCCAAAGGGCTGTGAATGTGTGCACATTGAAAGTACAAAGGACAAAATTACTTCAGTTTTTGGTTAATTTTGTCTAAAATATAGCAACTTTTGTCAGCAATATTGATAAATACAGTTACTTTAATTCAAATTCCTTATCAGATAATAACTCATCAATAATACTCATTCTAAATCTCAACATTTTAACTTTTAAGGGACTATACCAGATAAACTTGTCTCCCTAAAGCACTTAATATTCCACATTGCACTGAGATCTAATGGCATGTCAGTGGAACATATCTAAACTGCTTTGTTTAGCAGACACAAAGTCTGCTGAGGTGAACTGTCCTCTGAAAGAGTGTCTGGCTTTTAGGAAATAATGCAGACAGCTGCCTGCCTCTAACATGGATACAGATGGATGTGAATAATGCATGGGACTTATCAACAGCCTAACGGGCCAGATAAAGTGCTGCTGCATCAGCCGTGTGCTGGCCACGTTGTCTTTTAGCAAACATAAACATTAGAGTGCACATCCAGAAACCCACATGCATACTTCGCTGCCCACTTGCAGCCTTTCACTCCCACCCACTCTCCTTGCTAACGAAGCTTTGTCTATTTGTTCGTCTCTGTGGAGCTGTGGTCCCTTAAGTGCAGTCCTTTCAGCTCAGCTAATTTACATTCATATTCAAAGACTAAATTAAACACTGGCAGCAGTTTTATGGTAAACTGCAACCTATTGCTTATCTTTCTCTTGTTTGTGTGTGTATTACAGACACCTGTTACATCCTGTCATTTGCCATCATCATGCTAAACACCAGCCTCCACAACCCGAATGTGAAGGACAAGCCTTCTGTGGAACGATTCATCTCCATGAACAGAGGAATCAACGAGGGAGGAGACTTACCTGAGGACCTGCTCAGGGTCAGTATGGCTGTAAAACTCAGTTATTTCCATTCTCATGAGTGATTTTTTTTTTTTTTTTTTGCTCTGTGTTCATAGTCAACTATCATTATTTTAGAATCTGTATGACAGCATCAAGAATGAGCCTTTCAAAATCCCAGAGGATGACGGCAATGACCTCACACACACTTTCTTCAACCCAGACAGAGAGGGCTGGCTGCTTAAACTGGGTGAGTGACACTGGAAATGCATGCACACAGTTATTTGAGCACATAATGAACGGCACAATTAATGGTGCTAATCCATGTGACTGCGCCGATAGATGGGTTTTCATAGCAGCAACACATATTGGTAGATTATCTTAAGGCTGCATAAAGTGATAACCAATGTCTTCCCTAAGGTCAATAACCTATGTGTATGTGTGTCAAAGTGTGAGGGAGATGTGTGGATAGGTTTGTACACACTCAACCTGAGACATCTGAAGACATGTCTGCTTTCATGTATTATGAATGTGGCCTTGAGATCAGACCACTACATGTCGAGGCCTTTGAATTATTTAAGACGGGGCATATTCATACACTGACATGCACACACAAGCACAAATAACTGACTTTTATAGCTTATAAATCAAGTGTATGCACACACAAACATACACATACTGTACATATGCAAAGTTTAGAACATTTTACTTGAGAGGGCTTTTTTTTTTTTTTTTTATTATTTTGATCAGATTGTTTTTCCTTTTTCTGTGGATATTTTGATCCTGATTTTATTGGAGATTTAAAGCGCATACTTTGTCCCATTGTAGAAACTCCCAGCAGGCCTTGGAATTTTTTTAATAATAAAGGGTGTGTCTTAGTGTTTATAATGATTTTTCTTATCCGCTTTACTAATTTCTGACTTTGACATATATTTGGACAAATACACATGCACTAGACGCATACCTTTTTTATTTTTACAAATGTTTTACAGGATGTCAGCTGCTACACTGGTCACAATCACTTTAGAAGCAGAAAAGCACAACACTGGACCCCTGAACTCTTCATCCTCTGTTTTCTTCTGAGATCTTTCTCTCTTGTACAGATTCACAATGAATTTAATACAAAAAAGCATGAATGTTCGAAGTAAAATTGAATCTTCCAATCGCTGTGAATCTTTACAACAGACTACACCAAGAAAGTAAAGAATTACTCTTTCTCCAATGACTCTAAAAAGTTGGCAGATCTGAGTAGAACCATCCGGGTGGAAGGCAAATTACTGGCTATAACCTAAATGGACCCAAGTGGAGGCAATATTTAATGAAGTGCTTTACTGCAGCTGTGACATTGAGTAGAACTCCCCCTTGTGGCCTGATTACAACAACAGATATGGAAAATCTGTTCAACCTCATTGCAAAATTGAGAAAATGAAAATGTAAAGCTGTAAAGCAGTGCATCAAAGCCTCACTAGAACCAGATTAACAGGACTGTGGTGCAATAATTCCTTATCATTTAATTTGATTTTTTTTGTTTTCTTTTCCTCTTCGTTTGTTTGTTCCATGATTTTGGCTGTTGTCTTTCCTCAGGAGGTATGTACACCTGCTTTTCCCAAACGCTAGTCCATCTCTCAGCTCTCGGGTGCTTTTGGTTCACACGGGTTTATTTGTCTGTAGATTTTTTTATTTATTTTTTTTGTCTCTCCATTGACTCATTTGAACTTCAGATGTTTGTCTGTACAGTCTCTCATTAAGCTGGTGGTTAGTCCACACTCTTTTATCTCTGTGGGTGGTTGCTGGGCACTCGCCGGGTTCATTTGCCCTCCCCCCCCTCTGTGGGCTCGGCTCAGGGAGCTGATGCTTTGTGACCACTCTACTGAGCAGTTTGACCCTCTTTTCTCTGTACGCTGTGGTGGTCACTCTCTTTGATCTCTGTATTTTTGTTTTTAAAGCTGCATTATACCTTTTCTTCATATAGTGAGCACAACAAAGGATTTCTACTCGACTCTCCAAATTGATCATGAACCCATTTACCCATTGGCTTATTGTTGTTTGCTCTCTGGTTGCATGAAAAGGGAATACTGCACCTTTTCAACAATGTGGCTCTGCTCTCCTTATCTTATGCTGTAAATGGATCTGAAGTGTAACCGTGTGGCTGCGGCCCGGTGTGGTGCTAGACCGGACTGGACCAAACTGTGGGAGAGAAGCGTGGGCAGAGGAGCGTGTCGAAAGGGATTCAGGCACGGTTCTAATGATTATACACTTACAGTGCACATGGTTGGTAGTTTAACTGTGCATTCTTCTAATGTATGCATCTTTCCTATTAATAACAAAATAGGAGCCCTTAGGTAAGAAGAGAACCTGTTGCTAATTTATTTTGTTGAGATAAATCATTTCCAAAGGAACCTAGATATGATTTACAAGAAAACCTGTTCCCTCTGAACCTTTACTCGCCCAGCCTCCCACAGCCCCGTCTTGCATGGGTGCCCCCCTCTACTCAGCTCCACTCCGGTCCAGCCCCATGCACCCATCTCTGCAACAATCTGCTGGGACGTCCCGCCTCGTCCCAGACATTCTTGCACGGGAGGAGGTCATCTCTCTTTCTTGGGAGTCACAGTAACTGACATGACCATGAAACCAATCCCAACCTCCAACTGACCCAATCAGCTCTCAGGCCGTCAGCTGTGTGATTCTGCCCATCGCGTCTGTGTTTTCTGTTTGTCCGCTTTGTGTTGCAACACGCTGACGAGTCGAGATGTGGCGAGGGGCTCTCCATCTCTGCCTGTCGAGTGAAGCGTGTGTCGATGGCGTCTTTAGATTATAACACGTATAGACTGAAGTGTTTCACCTATCATTGACCTATGATGGGATATCATATACAGTGCTACTGCTGTTATATGATAATACAAGTGTGTTCTACATGTCTGTATGCAAACATCCTCAAAGCCTCCTCTATCCTGGTAGATAGGTTTCACATTGCAGCTTTTTACTAACATTGGTGGTGGAAAAGCCTAGTCTAGACTAGGCTTAGGTCTTTATCAGGTCATGTTCAGAAAGACGGCGCGCCCATAAGTCAGCAGCTAAGGAAAAAGAAACTGGGCCAAGTGAGCAGTTTCTAGACAGACATGTAGCTTTATCGTGTAGCATTACATCGACTCCAATTAGCCTTAATATGGCATTCATCAACTATTTGGGATTTAACAGTTAAGTGGTAATTCAAATGTACTATAGTGTGAAGATCGCGAGAAATTATAATCAACACATAAAAAGGGGAAAGGAATAAGTAGTTATAAAATCAAGAAAAATAAATAGGTGTAGGCCATGCAGTTGTGGTGATGGGGAGCGCATGGTGTGATGGTGGATCAGGGTGAATAGCGGGATGTTATGGGTGAAAGGAGTCCCGTGGAGCTGTCATCTGTCTGTCTGCCCATACATCTGTCTGCCTGTCTGCTGCTGCTCGACCCGGTGCTTAGGTGCTCGTTTCTCTCTCTCTTTTCTCTTGCTGAGCCTCTCTAACGCTTGCTGTTTGCTCCACAGGGGGACGAGTTAAAACCTGGAAGAGGAGGTGGTTTATCCTCACGGACAACTGTCTGTACTACTTTGAGTACACCACAGTGAGTACAGCTCAGTTTCTCAGTCACAGTGAGGAATCTGCCCACTCTATTCTTGTTGTTTCCTATGTTCAGCACTCTGTCACTCACATATTTGATATTATCTCCAGGACAAAGAGCCCAGAGGAATCATCCCATTAGAGAACCTGAGCATCAAGGAGGTGGAGGATAAGAAGCCTGTAAGTACAGCTCCCTCTAATGGTTCATTTCTGTGATTACACACAGTCAGCACTAAGATTTTATGACTACCCATTTTTTAAATGAAGAATAAAGAAGGACTCCTCAGTGTTGCCCTTTTTAGAACATTCACAACTGGGATTATTTTAGCTGAATTTCCACAGCTGTGTTGTGTACCATGCACCGTTTTGACATTTGAGGACGACATTTTTAGTGGCAGTTACGTCCTCACAACATTGTATGAAGCCGTATACAGAGGTGAACAGTATGTCATACAGACAGATTTCTAAATCTACACAGTGTACACATATTGAACTGTAGGTAAATGAGCTAATAGATTATAGCATTTTTTATAAACCGTTGTTTTTGTCTTTACATCCCGATACTTTCTATAATTTCTAACCTCCAGCCACTTCATTTTTGTAGAACTGCTTTGAGCTTTTCATTCCTGACAACAAGGACCAGGTG